>NC_090935.1:1130488319-1130791349 GCF_040938575.1 Ambystoma mexicanum | reverse complement strand
TTCAGAGAGGAACACGGTGGTAGTGACAGGGTGTCTGTAGATTGTGGCAATGGTCAGAGAGGAGGATGGAGAAATGACCAGCTTGCAGGCCACACTCACAAAGGAGGAGTAAGACTGTGTGGGTGTGAGTGAGGAAGGAACCCACTCAGGGAAGATTAAGGCAACCCCACCACCAGCACAGTTAGGTCATGGCTTGGAAATTATTTTATAGCCATCAGGTAGAAGGGAGTCAAAAGCAGTGACTGAGCTGGCATTGAACCATGTCTCAATGAAAGCAAGAATGTTGAGAACGATGTCTTTAAGAAGGAGGAAGATGTTGGCAGAGTGTTTGATGGCTGAATGGGCATTAAGTGTGGCCAGGTGGGGAGATCCACCAGGGGGCGCAGAGATGTGCTGACGCATCTCAGCTCGTCTCCTCCTTTGGGCACCGTTTGAGGGTCTTGAGCCCCCCCCAACATCCCCAGAGTGAGGAGCAAACCATACCCCCCCCCTTGCCAATGTTGGTGGGCACATCACCCTGAAATTTGAACTTCCGCAGTGGAGCCGCTGCGAAACCGCGGCCCGTTGAAGTTTGGAGGTTGAGGGACCCCTCCCCCCTTCGGCACCGCGGCTCCACAAGAAACTATGCGGAGCCCGGGCTAGAGAGCGGCCTGTGACTAGGCCTAGCGACGCTTGCTGGCGCCTTCCCCCTTCTCCCTGGAGGGAGGTAGTGGTGGCAGGGCGCACTCTGGATGTAGCTGGACCCGCTCCCCCTGGGACAGACGCAAGCCCCCCGCAACGTCCGGGGAGGGCCCAGAGTGGTGCCGCCGGGTCCCCCGGTGCCTGGAGAAAGCCAGCGGGGAGGCCCCCTTGAACACACGCTTCCTGGAGGTAGGCCCCTCGTGTCAGAGATGTCCGGGGGGGCCTATGAGCTGGAAGGAGGCACTACAGAGATTTCGCCGCCCGTCCCTGGGCCCCCAAGTAAGTCCTGAAATGGCGGCACAGACACACCAGGAAGCGACGGACACCAGCACTGTCACCAGGGGCATGGCGGCCCTCCTGGAGGAAATCAGAGGCTTCAGGGCAGATACAGCGCTGCGACTGGACACCCTGGATAAGAAAGTTGACAAAATAGACGATAGAGTTCTAGCGCTCGAGAATAACACTGCCTCCAACGACATCCTCGAGACTCAATTCGACATGCGCCTGGCGGAGCTCGAAAGGAGGGAAGAGAAATGCTCCTTAAAGTAGGACGACTTAGAAAACAGGGAACGTCGGTGCAACTTGCGCTTTCTAGGTTTCCCGGAGCATGAAGGTGAAACGCAAGCGGACATTAATAAAGCCGTGAGCGCAGTGGTTGGTCTGCTGTTCGAAGGAGCCAACACGAATGTGCCCACTATCGACAGGGCCCACAAAGCGGGCGCTTCCTCCAGAGGCCCCAGGTCCATTCTTGTTCACTTTCACTATTTTGCCGAGAAAAGTAAGATCCTCGAACTGGCTCGTAAGACAGGCCCAGTGGAGTGGGAAGGGGCCCGGATCTCAATCTACCAGGACCTGTCAGCTTTCACACTGGCAAGACGCCGACTATGCGCTCCGTTGACAAAAATGCTCCAGTCCAAGGGGGTCCGGTACAGATGGGGATACCCCTTCTCACTCTCTTTCGAGCTTGAAGGCTACAAATACGCCCTAGTGACGGAGGATGACATCCAGAGAGTGTCCAGCAAACTGTTGACCGGTCCAAATATGGAGCTGGGCGACCAGGAGGGTGAGCGAGCACCGACAGGCCCAAAAGGGACCAGGGCCCCAAGGGAAAGACGCAGGGTTTGAGGCCAAAGGAAATTCAGGAGACTGGCCCCGGCATCCCCGGGGCTTCCGGACACATGAAAGGGACCGTGGTGATTAATGAAAAAGCCTGCAAGCGACTTCGTGAGTGGATGGGGGAAACAATTGTTTATACCCAAGGACGACCTTCGGGGTGGGGGGGGCTCGAGTTGTTGTTAATCAAGAGTTATTGAGCCCGGAGGGGGAGGCAATGGTGGCCTGGTTGGCGATAGGATGACACCAACGACCTGCCAGGCGATCAGGGGGGAGGAGGGAGGAGGGGGGATAGTAAGGGGGTTGGGATGTTGGGGTTACAGTTATGGAATGCCAAGTTTTGGGGTCTACTACGCACCCCCAGGGCTTTCACGAGCCTCTAAAGGGGTAGACAAGCACTGTGGGAACAGGAACTGTTGCTGTTTGTTGAGGGGAGCTACGAGCATTTACCAGTGTATTAATGGATGATTCGCTCCAGTACTTGACAGTGGGATCGCTAAATGTGCGGGGGCTCAACTCGCCCACAAAGAGATCGTTGTTGGTGCAGGAATTTGCGAGGCTCCGGCTTCACTTCTTATTTGTACAGGAAACCCACTGGGTCCGGGGCAAGGAACCAAAGCTCAGGGCTAAAACTATTGATCAGGTATTCACGGCATCTTCTCAGGCAAAGAAGCGAGGAGTAGCCTTGGTTGTATCCCCCGGGGACCATTTTGTGCTTAAAGCCTTGAAATCAGATCCAGAGGGACGATTTCTCTTGGTTAAGGGGGAGGTGCGGGGTCGGCTGTTCACACTGGTGGGTATCTATGCCCCTAATGAAGCACAGGACACCTTCTGGGTTGGAATGAAAGAGATAATAATATCATTCTCGGAGGGTACCCTATTGGTTGGGGGAGATTTTAATATGGTTCTATGCCCCGAAAGGGATAGGAAGTCTGCTAAACCCTGCCCGAACATGGGCCTTCACGAGAGACTCGCTGTGGCCTTTAGCGAAGGGAACAGGGAACTGGGCCTGAGCGACGCAAGCACCTGCAAGCAGGGTCGGAACCCCGACTATAATTTTTACTCAAGGCCTCACGCAGCTTTCTCTCGTATTGACTACATTTTGGTCGAGACCTCGCTTCAGAGGGAGGTCACTGACTCGGGAGTGGAGATTGTCCCTTGGACTGACCACGACATGGTAAAGATTAGATTGGGCCTCCCCCCCGCCCCAGCAGTGGGCTCCCGGTGGAGCTGTAACGACCTTCTTCTGCAGGACAAAGAGGTCCGCCAAGCCCTTCTGGTGGCCATCGAGGACTACTTTTCCCTCAATGATAACGGTGAGGTGGGGGTCATGGGAGTATGGGAGGCATTCAAAGCTACTATCAGAGGTACCCTCATAGGGATAGGATCGGGGAAAAAGAGGGAAAGAGCCCAGGAGGAGAAATCACTAAGGGAGAAGATAGAGGCAATACAACCAGGGGGGAAATTAAAAACTCAGATGTTCCCTGGGAAATGGGAAGAATTGCAGAGGCTACGAACCAGATTAGCAGACCTCCTTGTGGGACAGACGGAGAAGAAACTCTCTTTCTTAAAACAGAAATATATGGAAAAGGGGGAAAAGGCGGATAGGATACTGGCTTGGAGGCTCCGTGAGTTCAGAAACAGCAGAAGGGTTAACTCCATCCGCACCGCGGAGGGGGACTCGACAGTGCGGGATAGTAAAATCGCGGAACAATTCAGGCGATATTATGAAAGGCTGTATAGCTCGGAATACGTGGGTGACGGGAACGAGGTTGACAGCTTTCTCGACTCCCTCCCAATACCGGGCCTCCACCCCGACAAAGCTGAGTTATTGGAGCTGCCCGTAACCCCACAAGAAATAATAGATACCATATCCTCGCTGAAAAGCGGAACAGCCTCGGGGGACGATGGCTACACAGTCAAGTTTTATAAAACATATAGGTCCACGCTTGCCCCATTCATGGCTAAGATGTTCAATGCCGCGCTGAATCAGGGCTCCCTCCCACCCACGATGATGTCGGCTTTGATTGTAGTGCTCCCTAAGGAAGGAAAAGATCCCGCCCAATGCCAATCATATCGCCCCATCTCCCTTCTTAACACCGATGTTAAAATTCTAGCTAAACTCCTAGCAAATAGATTAGTAAAACTCCTTCCCTCCCTAGTACATGGCGATCATGTGGGTTTTGTTTCGGGGCGCCAGGGATCAGACAACATTAGGAAAACCCTCGATCTCATGCATGAAGCTTCAAGACAAGAGGCGGAAGGCTACCTTCTTTCGTTAGACTCAGAAAAGGCCTTCGACCGTGTCGAGTGGCCCTACATGGGCAGAGTTCTCCGCAAGATGGGGGTGGGAGATAACTTCTGTGGGTGGATCGCAGCACTTTACAACGGCCCTTTAGCGAGAGTATTGGTCAACGGAGGCACCTCAGAGCCGTTTTCCCTTTCCCGGGGCACCCGACAGGGATGCCCCCTCTCTCCCCTTTTATATGCCCTAGCGATGGAACCCCTGGCTATAGCAATCAGGACAGACCAAGAGATCACGGGGATACGGTGTGGCGACTGCAACTTTAAACTATCCCTGTTCACAGATGATATCTTGGGCTACCTAACCAACCTCCGGGTCTCCCTACCACGATTACTTGATCTCATACACCACTTCGGCTCCTTCTCGGGACTGAAGATAAATACGTCCAAATCTAGCGTAATGCCCATGGGACCAGGGGAACATGAGATTGAGGGCAGCACCGAAATACTGGGGGTAGGAATAGAGCGGGAATCCACCAGATACCTGGGCACCACCATCCCCAGAGACCTCTCCCGACTATACCATTGCAACTTCCCGGGGATCTTGGCTCAGGTTAGTAGCGACCTTCAACGATGGGCTCCCCTTACACTCTCTTGGCTGGGGCGCATGGTTACGGTGAAGATGAATGTCCTGCCCCGCCTCTTCTATCTCTTCGCGGCACTCCCTGTGGTGATACCCGAGGCCTTTTTTGAGGTTCTCCAATCCCGGGTCCTCCAATTTATCTGGAATGGCAAAAGGACGAGAATCAAGACTTCCACTTTGACCCTACCAAAGTCAGAGGGTGGATTCAGTCTCCCGGACTTCAGGCTTTACTATAAAGCAGCCCAGCTCAGAGTAATGTTGGAACATATGAGGGATGACATGGGAACATATTGGACATATATTGAGGACATTCACGCCCACCCGAGAAAAGCTAGAGACCTTTTGTGGGCCCCTCCTAGGGTTCTCCCCCCACATCTTAGGACTCATCCCACCCTGGCGGCCCTCTGGGCGGTTTGGAAGCCTAACACTGCTAACAAACGACTATCCTCTTGGCCATCCCCCCTGACTTCGCTCTGGGGCCCCCCTATTGATCTAGGTCCAAAGAGATTCCGAGACACCCAATCTTGGTCAGACATGGGCCTGGAGAGAATCTCTCAATTGTACCGTGAGGAGGGCTTTATAGAATAGGATAAATTGACCGAAGCATTGGCGGATAACCCTCCCTCAGTCTTCGAATACCTACGCTTGAAGGGGATCTTGACCCACCCTTGCTGGGCCGATCGTCTCAAACGCCCCCTCACCCCTTTCGAGACAATCCTGACCACAAGCACAACGCGGAGAGGCTCCCTATCTAGGTTCTATGGTGTTTTGATTACAGCCGACCTGGAGGGTAGGCAACCTTTCAAGGAGATCTGGGAAACCGGGCTGGGCATGCCTCTGGATGATCATACGTGGAGGGCGATTTTCAAATGCATTTTCAAGGGGTCTCTGTATACGGCTGCTATGGAACATAACTTCAAAATCCTCCATTCATGGCATCGCCCCCCGGCCACCCTGTCCAAAATGTTTAGGGAAGTGTCCCCCTTTTGCCCCAGAGGGTGTCTCCAACGGGGCACATGGTTTCATTTATGGTGGGAATGCCCAGTCATTCAGGTCTATTGGTCGGAACTACTTAGCTGGATCAAGGAAATCGAGGGGTTCTTCCCGACCTTACTGCCATTGGAAATCCTCCTGGGCACCCCCGCACCCGAGACAGAACTTAATGCGTTCCCTAAGGTCATTGGGGCCATGTTGAGAGCGGGGAGGCAAGCGCGCGCCCAAAAGTGGAAAAGTGTACTGGCCCCGACCAAAGAGGAATGGCTCTGCAAACTCAGGTCGATCTTCATATATGAAAAGCTTACCGCAAAAACTAATGACACCATGACGGATTTTGTGCAAGAATGGACTGCAGTTCTTCTCCACGAGGAGTGTATTTCTATGCGCCTGTAGATTGTATTTTATGTTGCCTCCACGAGATGCCTATCTCCATTCTTCCTTGAGACTGTGATTGTATCCTTCTGTTTAATTCTCAAGCTGAACCCACTGTGTCAGGTGATTTGTCTAATTGGTACTTGGCAAGTAACCGTTCTCCCCAGAGCTATTACTGTTCGTGAACTCTCAGAACTTGGTGTGTTAATTGTGGGCTAGGGTGGGAGGGAGGAGGGTGGTGGGAAGGGAGTTCATTTTGGAAAAACTGACAACCTGTCTCTCTAATTTTCTGTGTCTTACTGCTGGAACGGTCTGTTTCGTTCAGCCTTATATGTATGTTGTCAATAAAACAAATTGTTAAAAAAAAAGTGTGGCCAGGTGGAAGAGGTCACTGCCTTTGAAGGTTTTCAGAGGAGGAGTACAGAGGCGTGCTACACCGTCTGGAGTGGGGAGATAGAGAGAGCGGTTGAGGGAGTGGCAGGTGAAGGAAGTTAATGAGCGATGGCAGGTACCGGTCAAAGAGAAGGAGGCTGGGTGTGACATTAATGATACAGCAGGATGACGAGAAGCCCGCCAAGAGGACTTCTCACTTGGTGCCGCCATTACTGGGAGAGAACGTGAATGGGGAGAGAGTGGAGATGAGATGAGGAGTCCATAGATCTGGAGAGGGGACAGAGAAGAGCGTATTGATGAAGACATGTCTGGAAGTTGCGCTGACGTAGGTGTCTGCGATGGGTAGGCCAGGGTTGGCATTCAGGATGTCTTATTTGTGCTTTTATCTTCCAGACTTCGTGAGAGAAGGAGGGTAGGTGATAGTGTAGCAGTTAGTAAAGATAGAAGAGATGGTCAGTGCTATTAGGGTGGCAGAGGATAGTTTAAGGAAGGAGGAGTGGTTGCCAGGGTTGGACTGGCTGCATCGGCCAGTCGGCCACTGGCCGATGTACTTTGAGAATCTGTGGGGCCGGTTTTTCTTGAAACCACCCTGGGGCGGTTTTTTGTGACTACAATAAATGATTATACTCACTCACACAGCTCGCAGGCAGCCAGCGTGGCGTGGCGCTGCATGCGTGAGTCAGTGTGCAGTGCCACACGTGGCGGGCACAGGTCATGTGGGTGGCCCAAGCTGGGCCGTGTTTTTTTTTAATGGAATGTTTGTTGTCGCTTCGGCATCACATGCGACTCAGCAGGGCCTGGGGGGCTTGGGCCAGGCTGGCTGCTGCTGCCTCTCCGAGCTCGGAAAGGAAACTGACACCATTCATGCACTCAGGGGGAGGGCAGGGGTCAGGAGGGCTGTCAGCCTGCCAGTGCAGCATACATTATGATCAGAGCAAGGTAACAACACACACGTTGTTACCTTGCTTTGATGATTTGACAAATCATTTGCAAATTTGCATGCATGCATCATGCATCATGCATCATGCAGATGCCAGAGCTCAGGCCTCGGGGGCCGGCGTATGGTGCTCACTTGCCTTGGGCCCGGGCCGCCCCGGCTCGCTCTGAAATGCTAATGTAAGAAATTAGCAGGCCTGCCTGCCTGGCTGGCTGGCCCCTAAGCCTCCTGCCGCCAGGGCTGGGCCGGGGGCTGGGCCTGGGCCCCAGGGCGCAGCACACAGTCTGGCCTCCACGGGTGGAACCTTACAACAAGTTGCTTTCACTTTAGGAAGTTGTTGACTTGTTGCCCTTTGTGATGTGAAAAGTTGAAAGCAACTGTTGTGCTTGGGGGGCTGGGTCGGGCCCTGGGAATTGTCTGTGGCTCAGGCCGCGGCCCAGACTCTGTGTTGCCACTAACTACCTCTTCATCATACCACGTGACGTGCTAGAGAGAGGATAGGTTGGGTCTTTCCTCTGTCCCTGGGCATGATGATTTTTTTGGCCAGTGACACCGGCAGCAGCAGGCAGCCCCAAGAGGAGCCACGCAGCCCACGAGACGACGAGTCCTCCACGGCAAACAGAGCCACCTCTCCATCCCGAGAGACACTCCAGTCCCTCCCCAGCAGAAGCAGCGGCCCAGACGACTCGAGTCACTCACGGGAGACAGACAGAGAGAGACTGAAGTTCAGCAGTCAGCACACTGTAGGAGCCGAGCCTGTGCTCTGTCAGGTAAGAAGAATTTGTGTTCATATGCAGCATTTAAACTTTTTCACTGATGATTTGAGTTTTCAATTTAATTGCTGCAAACGTACGGCAAGAAATATGCGTAGCCGTAGCCCACAATACAGTTTTTATTATTCATCAAAAGATGAGTGTGATAAAGTGATTTAAATTGGCCTTTTATTATATATTTGATGGTTCTACCAGCAATTTAATAGCCTCTGTGGGGAGTGGGACCGTGTACACAGGCAGAGGCTGGCATTTCTAATGTTTGGAAGTTGGGGGTGGTAATGGGTGTGCCACAGAAGCGAGGGCACGCTGCACAGCACAGCCTCTTGTTCCCAGTTAGGGCCAGGAGAAGGGTGGGAGAGGATGGAATGTGTTTCTGGGGCTGGAGGAGGGGTGAAGCTGCTTCTAGCCTGCAATTGGGGGGCAGAGTCAGCAGTGGAATGTGTTGTTTGGTGGGTGCGAGTGCGTAACAAGGAACACAGATGCTGGGAAAGGTTTACTGTAGGAGGTATGCTGGTAGTGCAGGGTTCCAGACTGGGCATCGCAGTGTTCCTCGCTTGGCTTAGAATGCAGAGCCGGCATTATTATCAGCCAAAATCTTGGCGCTACAAGGATTTTTCACTGAGGGAGTGGGCATCCCGAAGGCAGTTCCCCGATTGTCCTCTCAAGTGTGCATGCACACAAGCAGAGGCTTTTGGGTTTTGTAGTGGTATAAGAGTATTGGGAATGCTAATTCAGGCATTAAGTGCATGTTCTCTTGGCTCCAAGTACTGCAAGAGAGAGGGCGGAGTTGAAGTCAGAGGAGACCAGGCGAGTTAAGATTTGAAATATGGACGCACGTAGATAGAATCATCCATTCTCTGTGTGCTAGTTCGACTCTGGGTCAGGGCCGGTGCAAGCATTAGGCGAGGTTAGGCTTTTGCCGACATTGTGAGAATCAAGTTGGAGTGGCAAATGCCGCCCCCGGCAATAAGCACTTTTTTTAAACATTATTTATTTTCGTACACAATATTTATTTTCCTTCTTGTGAAGGTGGCACTGCAGGCAGCAGGCGCCTTGAGGTTCTGGTGTTGTGTGGTGTTGTGCTGCCTGTCACTGTGCTGCGTGTGAGCTGCACCTGTGAGTAGCACCGCACGTGCCCGCATGCAAATGTTCTGTTCTGTGTTGGCCCTGTAGTGGCTGCAGCCTCCCACTGCCAGCCTGACCGAGAGACAGCTCAGTCAAGCCCAGTCATAAGTGAACGAGGGTGCCATGTGATGTCAGCACCGTCTGACTCTGAGATGGAGACAGCCTGGCAGCGAGCGAGGAGAGGATAGAGGAGTGCACAGTACACTCCGCCCCAGCTACTAGGGGGACAGCACAGATGCTGCCAGCTCAATTGTAAGACACCATCAGGGGTCAGACACGTTAATGAAATGGCGGTAATGCTGAACCATCCCCGTTTGTGTTTAATAGGATGGGACAGTTAAAATGTTGCTGTTTATTTATGTTGTATTACTGTATTTGCACCCTGCCCTGGGAAGAATGTCCGTCCGGTGGCATTGAAATGCATAGCTGCTTTTATGAATTTGAATCTTCAATGGTGTTCTCCAGTGAACAGTAACAGGCCGAAGCCCTCACATTAACCAATGTGTTAGGTTTTGTTTTCTCAGAGCCCGTTATGAAGGCATCAATTGTTGTGTCTTGTTTTGCTTCAATGCTTCAATGCACCACCTTCACTCCCTTATTTGTGACCGTGACTCTGGGCGTAGTACATAACATAGTTTGTGTTTCGTCTCTTCATGACTCAACTTGCCCTGGTGTGGGGCAGATTTTCCATCAAGGCTGCGTCATCTGTGCAGACGTGGTCAGAACAAAGAAGGGTTTTGAAATTGTACAGCAATGCTTTCAGTGCGTTACTGTTGTAGTGGGCGACAGAAGGCTTATTTCACGCTAGGCCACTGTGCAGCAGGTCAGTCAGGTCACAGGTCAACTAATATGATCTTGTCTGCGGACCAGACCGTGTGTGCATGTGTGTCTTGTCTCTGACTGAAGGAGTCATATTTGCTATTTGGTCCTCACTCGTCTGTGAACAGCAGTCAGAGTTCAAGCTGACAATGGGTTGTCCGTTTCCCGACCTACAGTTCAGTGTGGTGTTTTTACATTCCCTCTGTAGAAGGATTTTCATTAGCTTTTGTGGCCAGTGCCTGACATCCTTGGCCTCTCTGCTGAGACTTCTACCAACTAATGACAATGCAGTATTGCTGTGTTGGCCTATTAAACCCCCAGCTGCCTTATTGAAATATATGACTGCCACATTCGTATTCATTATGTACAGCACAACCAAACCTGTTTGTGC
Source organism: Ambystoma mexicanum (assembly GCF_040938575.1). Classification (NCBI taxonomy): domain Eukaryota; kingdom Metazoa; phylum Chordata; class Amphibia; order Caudata; family Ambystomatidae; genus Ambystoma; species Ambystoma mexicanum. The sequence continues at coordinate 1,130,780,862 of NC_090935.1, read as the reverse complement.
TAAAAATACAAAGCATAGTTCTATTTTTTTCTACTTGCAACTATTTGTGCTTAAAATGGAAAAGCATAGTTCTTCTAGTCTTTCTATTTCCAAAGTGGGTGCATTGAAAATAGAATAAGTCTAACATGCCCTCTACCCTGTGACAGCCCACCAGGCCACTCTAACATGCAGTGAGACATGCAAATGGGCTCTGCGTTGGATGTCAGCAGCCTGCCTCTCTTCACAAGGCCCACATGTGTGACCCTCAAACATGTTCTCCCAGGACTAGTAAAGAGGGAGTCGAAACTTCAGTTGTTGAGTTCTCTAATTATACTACTAACATGCTAGCATACATTCTTACACACACCATCGTCATACTCACACTAGACTCAACACACAGAAGCTATTCACTGATACAAAACCAGACCAACTGATTTTAAGAATCTTTGTTTCTATTCCCTTCCTTCCTTCCTTCCTTCCTTCCTTCCTTCCTTCCTTCCTTCCTTCCTTCCTTCCTTCCTTCCTTCCTTCCTTCCTTCCTTCCTTCCTTCCTTCCTTCCTTCCTTCCTTCCTTCCTTCCTTCCTTCCTTCCTTCCTTCCTTCCTTCCTTCCTTCCTTCCTTCCTTCCTTCCTCCCTCCCTCCCTTCCTTCCTTCCTTCCTCCCTCCCTTCCTTCCTTTCTTCCTTCCTTCCTTCCTTCCTTCCTTCCTTCCCTCCCTTGTATGACCATATACTCTGTCATCATATACCTAGGTGTAGCCTTGTGACCATCTGCAGGCATTAGAGGATTATTGTATGAGGCATATCCTCAAGAGAATGCACTGCAGTGCTGTCATATGCTGGGCGTCTGGTACCCAGAGCCGTAGCCAGGATTCTCAAGCAAGTGGGGCCGGAAGCTAATGTAGTTGGGCTCACCGCAGTGACATTAATATCTGTAGATGGGCTGCTGAGTGGGCATGTACAGATTTTGGGTGTGCCTTGCCCACTCAGGCCCTACCCTGTCTACGCCTCTGCCGGTACCGCCATTAAAAGGGCATTTATCACCACAACATGCCGGGCCTTTTTACATCCTATGTAAGCAACTCACTCAGTGTGAGCAGCGGTAGCACCACATGTTGAGCTACACAGTCAACAAAATGGCTCGAGTTTCGCTGGCGCATTTTACTTGAGGGCAGCATTTTAAAAAGACAGCAGGCCTGATTCATGGAATATTTCGCACGGTGAAAATTGACTTTGCATGGCAAAAAACACTTTGCACTATTCCATGAATCAGGGTGTTTGTTGGCAGTGCAAAGTCACTTTGCACCATTGAAAAGTACTTTGCACCATGCAAAATATTGCATGAATCAGGCCCAGTATCTTTCAAAATAAGGTAAAATGAGCACCTGTTGTTAAAGTGCTTAGAAGCTAGTGGAGTCTGGCATGAAGCATTATATCAGCACACCATATTACAGTGATTTTGAAAGCTTTGTGTCTACCTTTGTTAAAAAGGCTAGATTTGATGACACAAAGGTTAACATGAAAATCAAAAGGAGCCCTCTATAAAACTTGCTGTGGACACTTTTCCACATCCTAAGGCACCCATTTATATGGAATTCTTCATGTTGAGCCTCTCTGATGTTGCTTTAAACCAGGATGAATCAAGCCCAATTTGCAGAATGGGCCAACGTGGGCTTGGAGGAGAGAGGCTATGATAAAGGAGTGGAAACTGCACTTCCAGAGGGGAGAGTGTCCCACAAAAAGAGGATGCCTGGAACAAATGTGATGAGCCAATCACCTTGGCTAAAGACCGGTTTAGATTTACTGTACATAATGTCATTATGGTCAATATTCTTCAAAGCCTAACTAGTCGTTTTAAAACCCACTCATCTCTTGCCGCAGATATAGCATGCCTGGATCCCAGAAATTTCAATGAAAGTCTACCCGACAATGCTCTTACAAATATGTGCTCCTTGCTTGAAAGACTGGATGACTCCATAACACTACAGGGGTAAAGGGAAGAACTCTCAGACTTTGCAAGCAAGCGGACTAAACTGAGGAGGACACTACCAGAAGAGTATGCCTTTGAAGCCCTACACAGTGAAGATCTAGCACTACAAGATTTTGGAGAGCTACCTTTAGTACAGAATGCAATACATGCCGTAACTGTGCAATATGTTGCTATGCAATTCTAAAAAGGTATGAACTTTTTAGTAGTGCTTACCGGCAATTGTATTTGGCATACAAGTTCATCTTGACCTTATCTTACACACAGGTAGCATGTGAAAGAAGTTTTTCAAAATTGAAGAATATTAAAACCTGCCTAAGAAACCACCTCTGCCAGGACAACCTCAAAGCCTTTATGCTCATGTCTGTGGAGCGTAATGTGCTTGTCCAATTGCAAAATCCGGACATAATCGACCTGGTTGCACAGAAAAGTGCATTGTTGCAGGAACTCTTGATTGAGTGATTTCCAGGATTTTCATGAACCTGGAAGCAGGATTTCCAGAAGCTGTGGACCTGGCTGTCACAGAAATGTATGCAAAGTTATGTTATTTTATGAGTTGTGTTGTTATTGTGTCATGATCTGGCTGTACTGCTTATTAAATGCAACTGTATTTTCATTACTGGTGTCAACGAGTAGACATGCTTTGAGTCTGGTTCTGCAAAATAAGTATTTTACTATGTGATGATGTTTTTTTTTTAAAAAGAACAAAAGGAATGTTATCACTTTCTCAAGCGTTTACACAAAACATGACAACATGCAACAGACACATGAACCCTCCATAAGTAGCATTTTCTGTTAAGTAGTGAATTGACGCGATTCACGGATGATGGTTTGAGGGCCACTTTTTTTGAGGTGAGGGGTGGGTCACTTTTTGAGGTGAGGGGTGGGCCACTTTTCTGAGGCGAGGGGTGGGCCACTTTTTTTGGGGTGTCCGAGCCTATTTCTTGTCCCAGTCCGACCCTGCTGGTTGCACTGCACAGTCCGAGCCAAAGCTGCCAGGAGGCTTAGTAATTACAGGGGGACGCAAAAAACAATACATCAGTGGGGCATGAGATGTGACAAACACACATCCACATTTACTTTCAAAAACAGGGCACAGGAAGCAAATACAGCAGTGGGGTTACCTCAAATTTGAAATTCAAAAACAGAGCGCAGAGAGCAAATGCAACAGTGGGGTGCAAGAGGTTACAAACACACATCCAAATTTGAAACTCAAAAACAGGGCACAGAAAGCAAATGAAGCAGTGGGCAGGGGGGGCATGTTTGTATGTGATGGTCAGCTGAATCGTGTGGCTGCTTCATAGTTTGCAAATTCAGGAGACATGATGTGGTCATGATGTGTTGATGCAGGGCCGGTCTTACACCAGATTGCACCTCAGGCGGGAAGCATTGTTTGCACCTCCCCCAAAAAATGACAACATGAAAAATGTATGTTACAAATGGGGTGCATTACAATATCATGAGGCGGCCAGCCACAAGGGAGCTTACACATGAAATGCCCACTGAAGAGCTCTAAACCCTTCTTTGTCAGCAAATGGCTGATGTGGAGGAACCCGTGTTAGAAGGCAATGGCCGATAACACTTCCGTATATCCTGTGGGAAGAGAACACAGCTTGTAATGCAAGCGCTGCAAAGCGCACACTTAAAGCCCCAGAGCAAAAATCGAAATTAATATATTGCAAGATTTATGTGTTAGAGAGAATTGATATACCCAATAAGCCCTTTTCCATTGTGTTATTAATTATAATTATACATAAGTAGCCCATTCATGTATAGCGCTTCATGCCAGATTCTTGGCTGCCAAGCTGGAATAACAGGCGATATTATGCATTTTGCTAGTGCTTAATGTATTGACACCTGAAGTATGGAGCGTTGAGTAATACCTGAAACTAGCCGCCGCTCACCTGCTGGCTGCCTGATTCCCCATTGCCCAAATTCCCTGCCTGACACCTGGTGCCATTTTGGTTCCCCTATGCTGCTGCTTTCGTTTTAAACATCCCGAGTTCTGTTAGCCCTCTGATAGGGTCTGTGTTGCCCGACACCTTCATGCTTATTTTGTTGACCTCAGAAGGATAAAATCTGCTTTGCAGGATTGAAATCCTCAACCTACAAGTTGCACACAGAAGTATGCAGCATGAGCTTAAACCACTGCGCTATCTTCCGAGGATAATCATTTTCGCAGATCAGTTTTGCAAACAACTGAAGGAAAGAAAACAAGTTGCCTAAATCAATGATAAAATGGCATTTTGTAATCTTTTTTAATGCTTAGGCATGGTCGTTTACTTCATGTTTGTAAGTTAAAACGTGCAATACTGTTTGCACCTAAAGATATCAAAGAGCTTTGACATTTAAAGAAAGACAGATTTTGGATAAATGAGAAACGTCCCAAAAGGAAGACAAACACCAAATAATGTACTACTAGTGAGTTGAAGGGAGCAGTATGAAGTTTGTTTTTCTCTGAGGTCGCAGAACCAGCAAACTTGAAGGAATTGTACTTCACACCATATCTCATCCTGCACAGGCATCAGAAAACACAAGTTTCCAACAAACCGTAACGGCAATGCACTAGTCCTTTAATATATAATGGAATAAGTGCTGCATAAGGCACGCAGAGCGCAAGGAGGCCACTCATGCTGCCATAGCAAACTTTTATACAGTAGCAAAGGGCATGCGTTTCTAGGACAATAAAAGAAACATCTGCAAAAAAAGTCTGACTTCGCATTCAACACAGCTACAGCTACAGGCACACGTTTAAAGGCATGGTCTAGTAAAAATTTGTATTGTCCCTACGGGTCGGCCATGTTTTTTTAAGCCTAAGTGGCTCGATTTTAGAAAACTTTCCTATGGACCTTACCCGAGTTTTCGTCCATTAAACGCACGCGAAAACAGGCAGCAGGGAGCTGCCATTTTGTGATAATCCTATCACTTGCCGCATCGCCCTGGCTGACCTGCTTCTGCGGCACTAAATCAAATCCCCCGCCCCTGAGCCTGACATTATCAAAACATTCATATTCCCCGCCTCTCTCCGTGACGTTTCTGTGCTGCGTAGGCAAACGCGCCCATTCGTCTTCTACGCGACTCCTCACAGAACCCGGAAACCAACACAGACCATCTCACAACACGGTGCGCCACAATTCGGAATATGAAACTGTACTTTAAAATTAAACAGCAACACGGTACATTTGGTAAAGTACATTTATTTGACATTAAATGTTTAGAGAATATTCAGCAATTGCCATATGAACTCCGAAAGCCATTTATTTTCTTTTATCTGTATCCGCAAATCCGTAAAAGTTTATATTGAGTCACGCGCTGTTCCTTTATGGTACACAGGGTGTTGGGTTTCGTTAAAAGAAGCACTTTGGAAGCACGGTGAACCGCAAGGCTGTTCCATCAACTAGGCACTAGTCCATCGTAAAGGTTGATATGTTGCTTCTAGCCACTAGTACAGCGTAAGGGCATGTGGACCCTTGGCGATCGTCCCATAAAATTGTCAGTGTGCTCCAGTTGTTCACACGAAGCTGCAGGTGTCTGTTGAAAAAAACATCTGCCGGTGTCTCAAACCGATGACAGTAGCAGAACGGGATCAAATACATGTTATGAAAACAAAAAAAAATGTTTATTTATTACGGCCGATCAGAAACTATTTGCTTGCAAGGATAGTTCAATGGAGTATTTTTGGCTCTAAAATCAATGCGAAAAGTAACGAAATAAATCGAGGCCAACACACAATGAGAAACAACAGTTTGTCTACATGTGTGTGGAATGATATGATATATGATATGGCATTTGTAACGTGCCTATACACAAGTGTTTCAAGGCGCGACGAGGCAGGGGGGAACAAGGGCAGACAGACAACGATCCTACTAGGCCAGGTGTCTTTCAGATCGCGCAAGAGGAAGGGGAGAGGGGGGAAAAAGTGCTGTACATAGTGGAATACAAGATAAATAATAGGGCCAGCTGGTGGCAAGTGCCAGGTAAATGCCGGGAGAAGGGGCTGAAGGATACAGAGACAGTCCCGTAGTGCAGGTAGGCAGTGCAGGGAAAAGTGACTGGGCCAAGGACCGAGATCGGTGAGAGCAGTGGACCTGCATGCCCATGTGCCCACTACGAACACGTTTTCCTTGCTTTTCCTAGCTCTTCATTCATTCATTTATTCATGCATCCATTCATTAATTTTTCATTCCGGTATAAAAAGCGTCTAAAGATTTACTCACATTATATTTGAAATTTCCATTGTGTCTCTGCGTAATGCAGTCTGTAAATCCGACCGTGCTCTTGACAACGATTTTTCGTATACTGAACTAAAATGAAACTCGGTCTAGTTTCTAAATTTTCTGCCTTATCGTCTCTTACGTTATTGCGCACCCCCTTCAAATGAAGTTCTTTCAGCATGGTCCCTGTCTCAAGGTCAAAAAACAATAGAACCTTATACTTCCAGTGCGACTTGTGGGCCTCTTCTGGGGGCGAGCTGAAAATCAAAGCCGCTGTCCTTCGCATTCTTTATTTGCAACATCTTGTAGTAAAGGCATCTGTGAGAACTTGAAGTTTAAAATCCCTCTATGTAGTGCGCCACAATGTGCAAATGCGAACTGGCTTCTCTCCCAAATGCCACGGCCCGCTTGGTGCGTTCTAAGGCCTCCAATTTTGTCCCCGTTGTCTGCGAGCTTTGCAGCCCCAAACAATCATAACTATGGAGACATTTAATTTTTGGCGGAAGGTCAGGCAAAGTATAAAGTACCACAGGAGTTGAGTTAAAAGTGAGATTTATTGTTTGTTTGTTTGTTTTATTATTTGCAATACGCAAGCCTCCCCTCCGTTAACAGTGCGCAACAGTGCGCAGCATTTACAATTACATGAGATGAGACATGAGAAAAATATATACATACACATATATGAGGTGAATAGAGAGAATTCAAAGATGACACCCAGCTTGTTCGCCACCCATGATGGTGAAGGTAGGGGTTAGGGTTACAGGTACACTGTACAATAACATTTATTTACAAAAAGACAATTGTATTGCAATTATTTAAACCGGGATTTGTACTTCACAACCAGCTCTGCTTCGGGTGGACATGGCACAGTTGCAATGTTCGGTGGCAATGGATCACTGCTCTGCACAGAAACGTCCAAAATTCCATATCTGTGCTTCTCTAACACAGCAACAATAAGGCCTTTCACAAAGTAGAACTGCATTTCATCATAGACTGGTTTGATCACCCATTGCTTACTTCGTTTTGAAAACACCTTAGTGTAGCGAGGCATCCTTACTTTACCCCTAGTCCTAGATTGTTCACGTCCGACATTGCTGTTATGGACCAAGACTGCTAGTAGAGTGCGATGTTTCATGCCCCGAAAGCTAAAATGCAAGCGCTTTGGCCTGTACTTTAGGCACATATTGTGGAACACCTCCAAGCCTCCTGTGTGACAGAATTCTGTCAGTCCTTTCAAATCTCTTGATAGAGTTTTGTTGAAAATAATCTTCTCAATGGCTTTGTGTGTCGGTGAAGATGGAATCAACCACTTCTTCTTCCTTGCCTCCTCTGGGGACAAAGGGTCATGTTCACATTGGTTGAAATGTAGGTTTTCTGACCAGCGGTGAACGTTGGTACAGTGGTGCATCAGTGACCGCCATTTTTCAAGTAGTATTTCCACTGACCCTTCACAAGTTTTTGAGCTCCACCAAAGATGGTTGGTGATAGACTGGGACCACTGCAAAATACTTTCAAAACCTTTTTTTTTCCTGCAGCCGAGATTTTCTTACTGATTGATTTAGCAAGATGCCATACGTCAAATTGATGATTAATAAGCGGGAACTGCTCTCTCATTGTCTTGGCAATTGAAACGTGTCTGTCCGTGGCTATGAGGTCGATGTGAATTCCCCTTGATTGTAGATATTCCACTGATTCTATAAATCCTAGTTTCTCCATGGCCACTGAGGATGTACATTGTGTTACCTGCACGACCACCGAACTCTATCCATGTCCTGAAAGTGGTAGGTTCAATACTTGGCAGAAAATCCAGGTCTGTCGCACTGTCCATCGCCGGCTAGCCTGAAACGTTTCCCTTCGAATGTACTTGCTAGAGACAATTGTTAAATTTTCCAAGCATCACTAATAGCTGGAAACAGATAATCACGTTGGTATATGTAGTACAGCGATTTAGAAATTAAATGGAGTCCCACAAACTGAAAGAAAGCCTCTAACTTTCTAAAACTAGCGCCACTAAAAAGTGATGCAGCTGCACACAGTAGATTGCCTGCTGGCATTTTCCTCAGCATCGTTTGTGTAGACCATGAGAACCTATGATTTAATTTACAGGCAGCATTTATTTTGACGTTACTGCCTTTTATTTGACGAGTCACATTAATCAATGGCTTCCCACATACTTTCCCTCTAACGGAATGCACACATTTCAGCATACTTATAATATCCATTAAACAACTGTCGAATACAATGTATTTGCTCTCTTTCATTAGACTGTCATCCTGCGTCAACGTTGTTTCGGCCTGTGACGTTACGGAGATTTCAACACATTGGAAAGTAATATCGTTGATATCAAGTTCTGGTGCGTCTATGGATGCTGCAGCTGGTTCATTCTCTGTCATTTCGACATTTGTTACTTCAACATTGATGGGAGAACACAACAATGTCGACAGGTTTTTGGGTGGCAATTTTTTGGCGGGTGTAGATTGTGTGAATTGATCTGCAACTACTTCAGAGCTATCTTCAATACATTCAATATCATCTTCTTGTGGTGGTGCGGTCGCACTGTAGCAATGGTCCAATGCAACTTTGCTGTATTCTCCAAACACAGTTAATTAATGTTCTGGCCATTGGACATGAGCATATCGAGTCTGAACACGCCTCGCCTCAATTAATAGTTCCTCCATAGTGTACATGGTCTGGCAAGCAACATCTCTCATTCGCTTCACTGTCTGTGTATGTATAGTTCTGACACCCACGGGTAACTAGAGGAGAGATTGGAAAAGGGATGTTCAGTTTAAACACAAGATAAAGTGTAGTCCAATTGACTGGAAAAAAAACATAAAATAGTCCCCAGCACAAACATTTTTTTAAAGTTATGAACTGTTTGTAACTAACCTTGTTTTTGTTTTTTTTTCTTTGCAACTTTTTTGACTCGACCTTCAACATCTGCACACTGTAGCTCTGATTCGTTTCCGCATGTCCTCCCTTCCTCTTGCGCTGCAATGACTATATTTTCTGTATCCGCATAGACAGCACGGAATGAGGCTCCATCGTCTCCCTGAAACATAGTACTTTCATTACTATGTATCAAAATATTGTTAGCATAAAACACACGTGAGGACGAACTCACAGGTACATCTTAATAGCCAAACACGATTTAAACATTGTGTGCAACAATCAAACGACAAGTATTCGACCTGTGATGATCTATTTCGATGGAACTGTCAGTATCCATACCTCTAGCTCTGCATGGACTGCCATGAATGGTTGTATTGGAGGGGAGGCATCAGCATCTCCCTGAAACACAGTACTTGCATTAGTATGGTTTTCAATATTGGAAACATAACACACACTTGGGGTCGAACGCACAGGTACGTATAAAGAGATAACCACAAATGATGCATTGTCTAAAAGAATCAAGGAAAATCTAAATATGATCACATTTCATCGACTTATTTCTCCGATTTATTTACATCTGCATCATCTAAATGGGATGTTGTGATTGTAGTGGAAGCTCCATCATCTCCCTGAAACACAGCACTTGCGTTAATAGGGAAGAAAGTATAGCAAATGGAATCACGTTATATGATCACGCATGATGGAGCTGTCAGTATCCATACCTCGTGCTGCTGAAGAATATCTATGGATGTTGCAAATGTAGTGCGCACTTCCGAAAGCTGTTGCGCCGATTCGTATACGCATGGTCCCGCTTCCACTTCCCCTGGAATTACTTGAATGTCAGGCTCTGCATCAAGTGCAGGGGTTGACGCTCCATCAACTGCCTGAAACATAGTACTTGCATTAGTGAGGATTACAATAGTGAAAACATAACACACACCTGGGGTCGACAGCACAGGTACATATCAACGGCTAACCACGAATGAAACATTGTGTAGAACAATCAAACAACAAGAATTCCAGCTCTGATGATGACGCTCGATGGAGCTGTCAGTATCCATACCTCCTGCTGGTGAAGAACATCTAGAAATGTTGTAGATGTGGCGGACGCCTAAGCATCTCCCTGAAAGACAGTACTTGCATTAGTATGGATAACACTAATTATAACTGAAAACAAACATCAGTGGACGATAACTAAGGTGTATATCAATTGGAAAGCACTAACCAAACATTCGATAAAATAATTACACGATAGAATAAAACTATTACTTGACATGCATAAAACAAGTCTGTAGCGGATTAGCCTAGTAAGATTACCTGATACGCGCTAGAAGTGGTTGATAACTGCGACCACGTCAAGGATGTAGAATGTTCTTGCTTCAGATTCAAGGGATAGTCAAGAAGTTGTAAAGGTAAATTAATGATTGATAATGAAATGCCAATATTAAAAATAGCCATGTAAGGCGACAGAATACTTGAAAAATGCTCAATACAGCACAGTTCCCTGTTCCCATATATATACATTTCGTTTGTGGGTTATGAAATCGAAAAACAATATATTGATAAATGTCATTATTCAAAAAGCTATACACTCATATCAATATCGAAATTATTACAAGGGATAGAACACCTACAATATCAATTAATCCATTCGGCTACCTACACACTACCGCAAGGCCTAAAGCTAAATCCGGACACTTGACTCACCGGTGGCGGAATGTGGACAAATAGAGTGGGATTAGCGTTTTTGAGCAATTTCCGTGTCGTTCGCCGTTTATTCTTCTTTGTTACCCAAGATGTTGTGTACATGTCCAAGGAACCCCTCTTGTCCTGTAAAACTTGTTGGACTCTACTTTCCAGCTCATCCAGTGGATATCCGCAATGTCTGACCCATTCTCTTATTCGATCAACAGTTTTCGGGAATACATGCATTGTAGTGCCTTCAGATTTCGCATGGGTCTTCGAAGGGCAACCGCTAATCGAACAGGCAGGCATTGTTGATAAATCTGAAAAGTAAATATCGACCTTATTGTACAATCTTCATGAATAAAGATTTGATACAAAAGTAAATGAATCATACAATGATCAATGCAGGGTTTGTTTTGGTCGCAGGAACTATACCAGTTCATTATGTGCGGCTTAGTATTTGCATAAGTTGCAGAAATGTATAAATGATGTGACTAAAATCTGAACATGTGACTCGTCCCTTGGATGTTCTGTCTTGCACGAGAAGGAAACATGCTTACATTATAAACTGGACCCCCGAAGGATGCAATTCGATGACAATAGACACAGATGAAAATAAATAGATCTATTGATAGCATAGCAATGAAAACTCAAGTCAATAGCAATGAGACCAATGAACATAGCACTATTGTGTACTCGCAAATAGATAGAAATTTAAAAATCTGCAAAATATGACTAGGATACATGGACTTACCTTGACCAACAAACAGTTGGATTCAGCAAGCAGAGCAGTATGTTGCAGGAGAATAGGTGGGTGGCCACAGGTAGCACACTGATGGGTTTGTTCTAAGCGGTCACAGAAGTTTACGGATAGCACGACGACGAGCAGATTAGCGTAGATCTCAGTGGTTGCCAGGTAGCACGTTCAGGAGTTGACTTGCAAAGCACAAAGATGTTCTCATGAGAAATATCAAGTGGTTTATAAAGTATTAGAAACAGGGGTGTGTTTGTGAATGAATGACATATGTATGTCGTGGTATTAGGGGGGCGGCCTGCTTGAAGGGGAGGCCTGGCTGGAGACACGGGGTCTGAGGAGGCCATGTGACCGATGGCTCCTTGGCGTGGGATACCTTTTGAAGTGTACATGTAGTTTGGCACCTTGGCCTTTCGCGCCCCTGACAGCGCGCATCCACTGGCGCGAACCGCCTTTGATAGAGGGTGGGTGGGATGGAGGGGCCTGGGGCGTGCAGATAAGGCACAGGAAGACTGCTGAATGGAGACACACTTATGTGGATTGCAGGGGGGCGGCCTGCATCAAGGGGAGGCCTGGCTGGAGACACGGGGTCTGAGGAGGCCATGTGACCGATGGCCCCTTGGTGTGGGATACCTTTTGAAGTGTACATGTAGTTTGGCACCTTGGCCGTTCGCGCCCCAGTCAGCCCCACATGTCAGCGCTCATCCACGGGTGCGAACTGCCTTTGTTAGTATATCGTTGCTTATCAATAACAAATGCCACATACCGGAGATTCTTGTGAGCACAGACACACACTTCAACCGGTGTATTATAGTGGTCAAGACCCTTAGCCTAAGGCCTGTATAATCCAATGGTAATTTTTAGTATAGATATAGTGTGACTTTTATAGAGACATAACCTACGGAAAGACTTTGAACAAGTGTTATTTAGTGCATGCATTATCGAGAATATTTTATGTTAGCTTAGATAGATAGTGACCACCCTGCTTCACAGCGACCAGACCTTCACCCATTCGGAGCACAGATGTCTGACGTCCATCCTTGAATGGAGACACACTTGATTCATTTAAAAAGTCGAAACAACCGTTGTTAAAATATATGTGGTGTTTTATTTTGTATCTTATTTTCATGACACAAAAATACAAGACTTTAAAGATTATACAGGTCATGTTGCAGCACAGCGAGAGAAAATCCCCTGTACTGACCGCTGTCACTCGGGAACTTTTCTCTTATGGCACGAACGGCACAGGCGGGTATCACTCTTCGAACGCGCTGTCCAAGCCTCCCGTGGAGCCACCATTTAAAGGAACGATAGGCCACGAGCCTGTTCCACCTGTGAAAAGGAATGAAACAAACTGTTTTTAAATGACCAAGATAAGTTTAATAAACGTTTGTTGTCAATGACAATTCTTGTAACTAATGGCATTCTGCACTGACAAATGCTATCTAGACAATGCACACTATTGAACGACTTTCATGCATTACTATGATATGAATATATAATTTTGGATATAGTAGAAGAACATGAAATAGGAGTGGCATGACAAGCAGAGTATACTTACTTGTTACTCGGATTACGAGGACGAATAGTTGCGCGAAGTTCGTGCATAAGCACCATCATTATTCTCAACATGGCCTGTGTGAGGCAGGCTGCCCTGAAGTCTGGCAGCTTGGTGATGCATTGCGGTCGTGGCTCGCCTTCCGAAATGTAGGCCAGGCATCCCAAGTTTTCTCGGCAGCAGCAGTTCTCGTCCTCGGTTGGCATTAGCTCGCACCGATTGCATGTGCACCAGGTGGAGACGCCGTCCATGCGACTAGGCCCAGGCACTTCATCTGTTGAATCGTCCTCCCAACTGCCGTCCGAATCCCCATCGTTTTCACGTGCTTCCCTTTCCAGTAGTTCCTCCTCGGTATACTCGGGCTCGTACATGTAGGACATTATTGTAGCCATTGTGTGGTAAACAAAGTAAAATAATTTACAGAGATGGTACAGGTGTTCACACGGGCTACAAGCGGCGAAGGTAGCTGACCAGAGCACAGAAACGAGTCACATAACACTCAAAGTAACACAGAGAGAGGAATGGAATCGAAAATCTGCTGCTGTGTGTTGGGAAACGGTCTGTTTATACTTATTGAGGAAAGAGGCGTCCTGCCATTTCCATGGCGACACGTCATTAGCTGAGGTGCAGCGATTGTTGACACAAGACGTGCTTTGGCGTTGGGAAATGGGCGGTACGAGTCTGCTGATGTCAGGCTCAGGGGTGGGGGATTTGATTTAGTGCCGCAGAAGCAGGTCAGCCAGGGCGATGCGGCAAGTGATAGGATTATCACAAAATGGCAGCTCCCTGGTGCCTGTTTTCGCATGAGTTTAATGGACGAAAACTCGGGTAAGGTCCATAGGAAAGTTTTCTAAAATCGAGCCACTTAGGCTTAAAAAAACATGGCCGACCCGTAGGGACAATAACATTTTTTACTAGACCATGCCTTTAACTTCTCACTCAGAGCGAGGGGGTTCCAAATGAAACAGATATGATTTTGCCAGAAAAGATTTCCTTATGTACCTTATACCGACCCCTATATATATTTACTGTGAGCTCCCACCACAGACAACACATGATGAGGGTTTATCAATGTGGGAATTCCACATGTGTCTGATGAGAATCTTACCAATAACATGGTCAACACCGCCTTTTGTCAATCGTGCTGGCAGGCACATGGGCGGCTTCTGGCGTAGTTCTGCCCTGGGCGCCTACCTGACTCCTGGACCTCCTATACCAGGACGACTGGAATTCAGCAGAAATGGGCAATAAAAGACTGTCTGCCAACTGAACACACTGACAGCCCAGCCACGGCTAGCCTAATATCATCCATCACCCTGCAGCACATTCATTGAGGGAGGCGCGTGCTGTGCGGCCTGGCCGCCCGGGGTCGGGAAGAGAAAACAACAAATGTTGCTATTTGATGCTGCTAGCATCATAAAATCAACGGTGCCTGGCTTTGCAGAACAGCAGCAGGAGCACTCATGCAGACTGTCCGTGCTCACTGCTCAGTCAGAGTCTGATTTTTAGGCACAGCGAAATGGCTTTAGTAACTTTATTATGAAATTAAATGATGCAGCAGCATCATCATGATGGTGAAGGGATCCTGGAGGACAAGGACTGCTGGAGCCGTGGCAGCACCCCATAGAGGATGGCAAGACCGGCCCTGTGTTGATGCAGAGATGAAGACCCATAATGGGGCACAGACGTGTTGGTGAGAGAAGACAAACATTTGGGAGAAAACGGTGGGATTCTAATGACAAGGTGTTGTTGTTGAAGCTGTAAAGGTGTGTTGTACCATTTGGGTTGAGCTCGAGGAGCATGTGGAAGGATTGTGACTTAGCCTTGAGGGCGGAGAATACAGTGTGGGCAGTGCACAGAGCACTCTCTTGTTGGTGTTGGTGAGCCACAGGCTAGTGAAATATTTCAAGTGTTTTTGTGCGGTTTTGGATTATTTTTTTTATTGAGAATTGATCATAATTGTGATATATTCATTTACAAAATTGCTGAAAAGTGTTACAAAATCCTGACTTCAGGTCAAGTAAGTATTGGCAGTCATAAAGTGACGTGTCATAATGGGGGATAGTCCCTTTAAACACTTGTGCATGTGCCTACAGCGGTATCAAGACAAAATATGCAAATATATAGCACAGAATGGACTTGCGACACAGAGGGCAAAATGGCAAAGCCATGGCCCCTGGAGGGCACTCTTTCCAAATCTGTGGTGCAACACATGACCACGTATTTACATGCCGCATATAAAGGAAACACACTGAGTAACCAATTAGCTAAATTGGAGGCATGGAAAATGTTTGAGGACAGGGAAGAGGAACCATCTGTCAGGTTCACTTGCCTCTTGAGATGGTTGTGCTGTAATTTATTGTAATTCTTTTCACATTTAACTACTTACTTAATTCATACAGAGTTCTGATTAAAATTTACCTTAACTTCCATTGTTCAGAAGGAGAGTTCCCCAAGCCATCATGGTGGTGAGGAGGCAGGGTCCTGATTGGATGTGAACATTCCGCAAGGTGATTGGAGGCTGAGTGGGCTTGGAAACAGAAAGAGAATTCTAAACTGCCTTTCATTGTCCTCACCTTAACAGGAAAGTCCTGTTTTTTTGTAACTCTTGAGTTAGGCCCATTCTATCCTCTTGAATCCGGTCCAGGTTGGTAAAGAGGCAGGTTGGAGTCCAGATCCACAAGGGACAAAACAAGCGGAGATCTGGTGGGAGAGCAGCGCTCTGATTCTTGAGGAAAGTTCTTATTCAAAGCAACAGAAGAAGTCATCTGCATTTATAATAATCTAAGAACTGACTGCACATTTCATTTTCAATCACTTAGTTAGTTTAGGTATTTAGTCAGTTAGTATTTTAAGTACCAAGAAAGCAAACCTTGTTAAGCCCAAGTTGGAAGCTGCGTTCTGCAAGGAATTATAATTAAGCTGGCAACTCTTAAACCAGTAACCTTTGCGAGCGTTTATTTTCTCTCTGAAGGAAACGCTTGATCTATCCGCATGAACATTGAATGTTTTTTAAAAGAGACTGTTGTCAGAGAAAAAGACGTTGCTAATTTAACACACACACGCAGTGGTCGAAGTGAGCGGGAGCGGTCGGGAGCGGTGCTCCTATACTTTTTTTAATGACCTTGTACAGCTCCTATACTTTTATTTTAAAAATAAACCGTTCCGGAATGGTTTGGTTTTAAAATAAAAGTGTAGGAAGAAGATGAAACCTTCACTTTCAGTGTACTGCAATGAACGTTCCCTTAAACCGCAGGTGCAAGTGTTTGGGGGGTGTATTGTGTGTGGGAGGGGTTGTGACATAGTTCCACTACTTCTTTTCGTACACTTCGACCACTGCACACACGGCAGTAGATCTGCCCTTAACATGGCTACCGCTCGCGCGCATGTAACTGACGTAGTGTTTCTTTCCTCAGAACTAGACATGCCCCGCGGCGGATGCTTCCCTAATAGCCGCGTTTGCGCACGAACCGGGGAATAGTGACTCGAAAGTATTTTTTGGGCTACACCAGTGTAGCGTTTCGGAGCGCAAAGCTGCGCTAGTTTAAATTAGATACACTCCGACGGAAGGAACACACCGGAAATTCGCTGGCATATTCTGAGTTATTTGAACTGTGAAATAATCGCTTGCACCTGGCAGTGATTTATAAACATGAGAGTAAAGCCACAGACTTCACCTCACATGCGCTCAGGGCGACTAGTGTTTCTCAGGAAGACAGCCACACACAGTTTTCTCTCACATTCAGGTTTGAAATCTAGGACTTAGGTAGTAGCATTCCAAGAAGAGCGCTAACTGTGGAGGTTATTACTTAGAACACTAATTACTTCAAGGACTCACTCCTAGAATAATAAGTCAAGCACAAAAGACTCAAGGTTCTAGCTGCCAGTTTCTTTACTGAGGAACACGTTGTCCTGGAGGTCTTTGCAATCAATTCAGGTTTACTTGACTGCCTCAAGCAAATCAATAGACATGTTTCTAGACAGTGTGATGGAGCAGAAGTAATTTTGAGCAGCAACTGCCAAGGAAATCTCCCATAAGGAAAAGGTTGTAAGAGATCCTACTGGGAGCTTCAGAAAACTCGCTTTGCAGCTCTCAAAGGAGACACAACAGGTACAGAAAAGTACAGGGGAACTCAGGTGGCGCATTGTGATTAGAAAGGTATTCATCTCTTTCTTTTCCCATCCACTGAAGGTGCTCGGCTGGTTGAAGAGGGAGTAACCTGTGTTCTGTTTTTTATTTTATCCACTTTCCCCTTTCACTTTGTGGTGGTGAGACTTCTGCTGTAACAATCGGTAGTCGTCTAAACATCTTGGAGGGACTGTGGGGCTCAGCAGCCCCTGCGGATTAAGATTCAGGACTGGACAGAATGAAAGGCCAATAGCGAAATCTGCCTGAGTTGCTGAGTCCACTAGAGAATATGGCTGAAATGGGGGAATGAATTAGAGAATTGAGGGATGAGCTTCGGTTTTCCCATCAGAAGAATGCGAAATTAAGTGGGAGGGTTGAGGAGTTGGGAGAAGCAGTGCCTCAGATACAAGTCTCTTTAAAACAGTCCAGTCAGGAGGCAGGAGATCTTTGTGAGCAACCTCCTTTGTTGGTTATGGAAGGGCCACTAGAGTATAGTGGAAGGGTAGACAGGGGAATGAAGGGGTCAACAGTTCCGATTCCTTTGGCTCCCCCAGAGCGCTTCAGTGGGGACCCCAAAAGGTTTCAAATTTTCATGACTCAATGTGAGTTACATTTTCTTTGTAGACCTGGAAGTTTCCTACCGAAGAGGCCATCGTAGCGTTTGTTCTGTCTTATCTGTCTGGGGAAGCTGCCACATGGTCAGTGTTATTAGTTAGCCAGAAGAATCCAGTCTCAAAGAATGTTGCCCAATTTGAAATGGAATTTAAGAAGATGTTTGGAAAAAGGCAGCTGTCACTGGAAATAGATGGTGAATTAATGGAACTTAGGCAGGGAAGTAGAGATTTTGTGAGTTACATCACCCAGTTTAAATCTTTGGTGATGGAAAGTAATTGGCCAGAGGAGAAGAGGACAACATTGTTTTACAAAGGTCTCATGGATGACCTCAAGGACACCTTGGCTAGTATAGTGGATCGCCCTTCTACTTGTGATGCTGTAATAGACCTGGTCATGCAGGTTGAGTCTAGGTTAAATGAGAGGAGGAGTGAGAGATGGAGAGGTTAGGGAAAACTAAAATTGTTCAGCGAGTAGATAGACCCAAAGATTTGGCTAATAAGGATGATAAAGGAAAGGTAGCGGAAGCAGGGAGAATAATTCAGGGTCCTTTGTCCAAAGAAGAAAAGGATAGGTGAAGACAAAATAATTTGTGTTTATACTGCAGAAGGAGTGGGCATTTCTTAGATAATTGTCCGTATACCCCAAAGAAGTCCCAGTCATCAGGTTTCAGAACACAGGTTGCTGCTAACACTCTTCAAACAGCTGTGCCGCACATCACCATCAATTTATCCTTATTTCATTTGGGGGTCCTGAAGGGATCTGGTCCAGCCAAGATAGACTCGGGGGCAACTGGGAATTTCATGGACAAAAGGCTAGCTGACCCTTTAGGGATTAACGTCAGGCCCCATCACTCACAATACGGTTCCTTTACATTTATTTGAGAATGGTGATCATGGAGAGGAAATCGTTTTTGGGCTGATTGACACCCCTCAGCTAAAGATAATTTTGGTTATGCCCTGGTTGACTTCACACAACCTTATAATAGACTGGGGAAGGAGAGTAGTGGATTTCAGTTCTACCTTTTGTAAGGAACATTGGGCCTCATTACAATGTAGGCGGTAGAGGGTTAACGGCGCTGGTAGAGCTGCCGGCACCATTAACCCTCTACCGCCTCATTACGAGGTCTGCTCGCGGGACCCGCTAAGGATGCCTGGTAAAACCAGGCGTCCTTAGCAGGACCCGCGAGCAGACCAGGATGCTAACAACGGGCCCGTCATTTACAGGCCCGTTGTTAGCATCCTCCCCATTCCCATTGAGCCCTACGGGGGCTCAAATGGGAATGGGTATGTACCGAGTCCGGGTTCCTGGAATGGGGAAATACCGGGCCCTCCAAGGTCGGAATGGCCTGGTATTTCCCCATTCCAGGATCCCGGACCCGGTACCCGGTTTGGGGGTAGCCATGCCGCTAAAAGAGGCATGGCTACCTCCATACTCCTAATGAGGCCCAATGTTTTCGTTTCTTGGGTTGGAAAGATGAAGAAGCTAATGAGGATAGAGTCAGAAATGTGTCTTTGGCTGATGGAGGTGGAGTCAGTCATTCAATTGGGGCGGTCATGGGAAGTTTACCCGAATGTTATAATGATTTTGTAGATGTGTTTGATGAATTTGAAGCTGGATGGTTACCACCACACAGATCTTATGATTGTAAGATTGATTTAGAGGATGGAGCGATGGTACCCTGTAGTCGAGTGTATGCTTTAACGGAGAAGGAAAATTAGTATTTGAAAGAATATCTGGAGGAGAACCTAGCCAAGGGCTTCATAAGACACTTTCAGTCCCCAGCAGCATTTTTTGTCTCAAAGAAGAATGGGAAGTTAAGGACTTGTATAGACTAATGCTCCCTGAACAGGGTTACAATCATCATCGGGGAGCGAGGAGGCTGGTGCCGCGCATGGACCATCGGCCAAAGCTGCTGATGGAAAGTCCAAGAGGGTGAAGATGGACGTGGACTCCTCGGCAGTGGAGGGGACAGGTGAGCAAACACAGGGGAAATCCACTGTGAAAGATGCTCGGGAGGCATTCAGGTTGGCGGAGGAGGAGGAGGAGGGGGCCGTAGTTACCCAGTCCATGGATCAGGTGGGGGTGGTGAGGTGGTTGTGACTGCTGTACTCCTGACCCAGGGGCATGAGGCTGTGCAGGTCACCATGGAGGTGCCTGTGCTAAATCCTGTCCCTGGGTCAGCGCTTGCAGCAGTATGCACCTGCCGGCATGCCCCAGGCCGGACCCATCCCCAGGTGTCGGATGTTTCCACCCAGACCGACACCCCAATGCCTGCAGATGTTGCCATTCGGGACAGAGTGGTACCCTTGCTAGTCGGTATTGGGAAGCGTACCAGCGTCATTCGTGATGATGTGCATGCTTGCACTCACGTGCTTGCACATCATCACAATGACGTCTGCCATCTCCTGAACTTGCTAGCAGCATTCCTGGTCTTGACTGTGCTGCGTGGGCTATCCACTAATGTGACCACCTCCTAGTCTTCCTCCTCTGTGTGCCAGTCATACCCCAGGCACCTTTTAGGCCCAGATACCACAAGGTCCCCCTGTTCACCAGTCCCACCCATGTTGGCCCGTCTGATATGATATGGCATTTATAACGCGCCGATACGCAGGTCTGGTGGAGAAAACATCCCTGCAAGAGTTGGGAGTCGACAGCGGATCAGCTGAGGTGATCACCATGCTGATCCAGGCTATGAAAGGAGCAATGGCAATGGAGGGATAGCAGGCATCCAGCAGCAGGGCGCAGGCCAGACACCCCCGGGTAATGTCATCAGTTCGGAGGGTGTCCATACGAAGCAGGTACAAACACGTGTAATCGTAATAAGGGCAATAATCTAAGATTGGATGCTTAATATTAGATGAAATTAAAACAAACCTTTCTTGAACCAAAGAGTGCGCAAAGTCCTGGGTCTTTTTGTATGGTTCGGCATTTCTGTTCCTTTTATTTATGTTTTTATTTCGAGTGGACTCGACTATCCTACATGTTTATTTGTACATAGTTTTTTAGTGTTTGTTTTAGAGATCTTGTTCACAATGCGTTATCGTAATCTTTTATTTTATTGTAAATATTTTTATACACAAGAACATTTTTATATTTATAATTTTTGCCTGGAAATCTTTGATATTTTGATTTACAGTCTGTATGCAAGTAACACAACTGTTCAATATATATATATATTTCTCTCACGGTCATTGTTTGTCACAGTTATTTTTGGAGTTGCCAGTTTGGTAGTCCATTTAGTAGCCCTGATTCTGACCATTGTTAGTCATGTGTGTGGTTCCCTACATGCATGTGTAATGTTCAGGGTTTATTTGCGGGGTGAGTATACACATGTGGCTGAATGGTGGTGGTGTGTGAAGTGGGAGTTTGGGTGAGCACAGTCAAATGGAAATTCCTTTCACATGTGCAGCATCACTGTGTATTATCCCTCACTGTGTTTGTGAGTGAGGTGGGTGGGGTGACTGTGAGAGTGTTACATGTACATGACATTGTTGCATGGCCAGCAGGGCCTCACATTAACATTAACTTGTTACATGTGCATGTTGGGGGATGGTTGCGGACAGTAATTGTGTTTGAGCAGTGGCCACACTCATGGATGTGGCCCGGGTGAATGCATTTATTTTGGTTTGCAGGATACATGTTCTGGTGGATATTCTGGGTGGTGTCTCAACATGGCACTCAAGGTGCATGACACACAATCAATGGACTGATGATGTGTCACTAGGTCAGGGTACAGCATGCAGTTGATGCCCTGTCTGGAGGGGGCTGCCTGCAAGATGGGGGTCAGGGGTGATGGGGGCTGGGGTATCCCATGTGGAGGGAGCAGCCTGCAGGGTGTGAACACAGGTGACAGGGGCTGGGGTATCCCTTGTGGAGGGGGCTGCCTGCAGGGTGTGGTCATGGGTGATGGGCATGGGGTATCCCATGTGGAGTGGGCTGCCTGCAGTGTGTCATCACGGGTGATGGGGGTTGGGATATCTGATGTGAAGGGGGTGGCCCACAGGGTGGGGTCATGGGTGATGGGGGCTGGGGTGTCCCATGTGGAGGGAGCAGTCTGCAGGGTGGGGTCACAGGTGATGGGGGTTGGGGTGTGGGTGTGGGTGGCCCGTCTGGAGGGGGCTGCCTGCAGGGCGTGGTCATGGGTGATGGGGGCTGAGGTATCCCATGTGGAGGGGGCTGCCTGCAGTGTGGGGTCATGGGTGATGGGGGCTGGGGTGTCCCTTATGGAGAGGGCTGCCCGCAGTGTGTCGTCACAGGTGATGGGGGTTGGGGTATCCTATGTGTATGGGGCTGCCCACAAGGTGGGGTCACGGGTGATGGGGGTTGGGGTATCCCATGTGGAGGGAGCAGCCTGCAGGGTGTGGTCATGGATGATGGGGCATGGGGTATCCAATGTGGAGGGGGCTGTCTGCAGGGTGTGATCACAGGTGATGGGGGCTGGGGTGTCTCATGTGGAAGGGGCTGCCTGCAGGGTGGGGTCACAGGTGATGGGGGTTGGGGTGTGGGTGGCCCGTCTGGAGGGAGCTGCCTGCAGGGTGTGGTTACGGGTGATGGGGGCTGGGGTATCCCATGTGGAGGGGGCTCCTTGCAGGGTGTGGTCACAGGAGATGGGGTCTGGGGTATCCCATATGGAGGGGGCTGCCTGCAGGGTGGAGTCATGGGTGATGGGGCCATGGGTGATGGGGGTTGGGGTCTGGGTGGCCCGTCTGCAGGGGGCTGCCTGTAGGGTGGGGTCACAGGTGATGAGGGTTGGGGTGTGGGTGGCCCATCTGGAGGGGGCTGCCTGCAGGATGTGGTCACGGGTGATGGGGCCTGGGATATCCGATGTGTTGGGGGCTGCCTACAGGGTGTGGTCATGGGTGATGGGGGCTGGTGTATCCTATGTGGAGGGGGCTGCCTGCAGGGTGGATTCACGGGTGATGGGGGCTGGGGTGTCCCATGTGGAAGCGGCTGCCTGCAGGGTGGGGACACCAGTGATGGGGGCTGGAGTGTCCCATGTGGAGGGGGCTGTCTGCAGGGTGGGGTCATGGGTGATGGGGCTCGGGTGTCTGATGTGGACGGGGCTGCCCACAGGGTGTGGTCATGGGTGATCGGGCTGGGGTGTAGAATTTACAAAAAAAAACGACAAAGGGGTACTCACACTCGAGACAGTCCTAGATTCTGTCCGACATTCAAATTAAATCTCCATAGTAATTTAAAGGCTAGTGTTTGCGAGGCAAATCAATGGGGATACACCAAGGGAGCAGTCTGAGAAGTGCTAACCATACATTTATTGTTGAAAGCATAGTTTTTTTGAGATTTTACACAATTTCTAAAACAAAAAATAAGTAGAATAGAGCAATTGAAAAAATAAAGAAAAACAGAACATTCATCACAAATATATCAAGTGCAAAAGAAGGGATAACATATTAATCACATCAAGATAAAACAATTATTACAGGCTACCCATAGTTCCTGCAACATAAGGCCTACCAGGGTGTGTAAAAAATTACCCTGGTAGGTATGTAAAAAGAATATTATTTTAGCTGAGTTTGTATATTTAATCTGCCGCAGGGTGTGGTCATGGGTGATGGGGGCTGGGATGTCCCATGTGGAGGGGGCTTCCTGCAGGGTGGGGTCACAGGTGATGGGGGCTGGGGTGTCCCATGTGGAGGGGTCTGCCTGCAGGGTGGGGTCACGGGTGATGGGGGCTGGGGTGTCCCATGTGGAGGGGGCTGCATTGTGGGGTACATTTACACACTCAGCAGAATTCCCCTCCCTCACCAAGCTGAACTTCAGCAGTTACCAGCAGAACGGCTGCACTGGCTCCTTTGAGCACCATTGCCTCGCATCAAAACTGAGTTTTGCAGCTACAATATGATGGCTCTACTGACTTGCCAAGCACCTATTGAGCAAGATGGAACAGGGAGCACAACGATAAAGACTGCAAGTGTGTTTTCTTATGTGCATCAAAGAAGAGAATTGAAAAGCAGAGCTGCTTTGCTGAAAGCTCAAAATTTCCAATTGAAAAAGAAAATATTTGGCATTTAAAATGATGGCGCCTGGATGCTCTTTTTCACCTGTTCAATATTATACCGTTCTGATCCAGTGAGACCAACGATGCCCAGCCATATTCAAGTTGTGCTTTAGCAAAATAAAGCATTTCTCAATGAATGACAGGCTGTGTCAGTCAAGATCTGGCAAATCACCAGAAACTTTACTCCCAACGTATGGAAAAATGCTTGACTTCTCTGCTACAAAATGTCAAAATAAACTCTTCAAAAGAAACCCTAGCTTTCTGTGCATAAGTCATTTTAAGTGGACCTGTGTCTTGAAGAAATTGCTTTGTGAGAGAAACTGACTAGCACAGCAAACAATGTTGAGAATCAAGATGGAAGAGAAAACCGAATTTGAAAGGGACATCCCAGAAGAATTCACCACGTGTCAAAATGTGCTTTTGCAAACAAGAAAAATATCTGTTTTATATGTGTAATGTTGAATAAGGCCATGTCTTTGCCTAGAAATGTAAGGGGGGTTTGGTTAAAATCTAATATAAGTTTTATTCCAACAGCCGTGCCTTTTGGGATCAGGAAAAACGAACCAAATGAATAAATGCATTGGATGTACTGGAAGCCACAGAACAGGTTTTTCCTGCCCTGGCTTAATGGACATGGCATTCCCCCAAGGGGACCAACATCTGGAAGCTCTGAATGGACCAAGGGGGAGAATGTAACACACCCATCAGACTCGCTGGCTGGGCTCCAGCTTGACACAATAGATTCTGGGACACCTACGTGTTACTTTTGGAAGTGACACCTCCCATCCACTCAAACTAAGGAGCTCCAAAGACAAACTCCATGGCAATCCTCGGCTAAACAGTTGGTGGTAGCCTGGGCAGAAATGACCATATTTGAAGGACAAAGGCCAGCCCATTTGGCTCAAAAGGATATTTTAAGGAATAAACCTTAAGACTGTTATTTCTACACCCGGACAACGCAGAAATGTAAACGTTTTACAGTTTAAATGTAATTGTTGTGGCTTTAAATCAAGATATTGTGGCTGTCCATAGCATGTAGGAGACACAAACGCCAGGAAAATGTGAATCATGGGAAAAGTACATATGGTGGAACGTTTAAAATTATTAGAAGGGTGAAACAATGTCATACAGACCTGGGAGTTAGAATACCATTCTCTGTAAAAAATAGGTAATTTGCCTATGTAAAAAAAGCACTGATTAAAAAACCATCGAAGTCATCTCCTTGTTTTAAATTTAAAACCCTTTTTAGCTAAAAAAAAAAAAAATCCTTTATCATTGAAAAAAATCAATTCAATGTTTTCTTTTTGTTGATGCTTTCAAGGGTATGGTTGTTGATGGTTTCGCTGTCGAGGCTGACACTATAAAGCTTTTACAGTTGTGGCACTTTTGCAAATTACATAGGCAACAGGTGGCATACGTAACAGGCGGCAGTCAGGGAGGTACTCCCACCAATGGGACCCCTAACTCACCTGATTACATAGGTCCCAGATACAAGTGCAACCAACCTATCTTGGTGTATGTATGACCCCCCAGCCTAAGGGGGGGGTCCAACCAGTTAAGTACTGCCCGGGAAACTTCCCTCCTAACTTCCCTCAGGAGGGCAGTAATCCTGGGTTAACTTTCTTTCCCCGGTATCCACAAAACACAACCTGCAGTACAACCGTCCTTTCTTTCCCCGCATTCAGGAGCCCAGAATACCCAATCCGGGAGAGGGGAGGCCAAGGGTGGAGGGTTACCAAAATCCCCAGTAACCAAGGTACTCTGGGAGAAAGGATAGTTACCCTTCCTGCGAAACCCCTATGTATGAATAAAGACCCCCGTAACATCCGGAATGGGTGTCCCAACTGGAGCGCCAGGTCCAGAAACTAACACAGGATCTGAGTTGCATGTTGAGGGCTCATGACGGCTCAGAATTCTGCAAACCCAGGGTCTGGCACCCCAGAACAATGACGGGGAAAGAACCCTGATAATTCACCAGTTCCTGAGGAGGTGGCAGGGGGAAAGGGGGTGTAAAGCCCTAGAGGAAGCTTCCTTCCTCACCCGTGAAAAACCCCTGGACACCCCGGAACTGGAACTAAAATCTCTTGCCCCTGAAAATCTGCAACCCAGGGAACAGAGAGTGGGCAGGAGAAATGAAGACATCAAGAACCCGAACAGTAAAATTGCTCCTATTCATCTGTGCTTTGGATATGTTCTAGTAGCAGGTCAACCAAGTGTATTTCATCAGTTTACATTGTAATAATCACCCCATTGGTGATTGCTGCCCAGTATGAAAAGTGTGATCTTTTCTTTGAATCTAAACTAAATAAATATTGCACTCCCACCAACCGGCCTGGTTCATGGTCCATTGCGACCCGATGTATTTGTAAAAGGGGGTGTGAGACGGGTTGGGTGCCAGCTCGTAGAAAATTAAAGAAAAAGCATTCTAATTGAGCGCTACGTCCTAGGCTAAGGGAAAGGGTCCAGGTCCGGTGTGTGACGCCCGATTGGAATTCTTTACAACCTGCATGGTGTGGTCACGTGTGATGGGGGTTGGGGTGTAGCTGGCCTGTCTGGAGTGGTCTGCCTGCAGGGTGTGGTCACGGGTGATGGGGACTGGGCTATCCCATGTGGAGGGGGCTGCCTGCAGGATGTGGTCACGGGTGATGGGTGCTGCGGTATCCCATGTTGAGGGGGCTATGTGCAGGGTGGGGTCACGGTGATGGGGGCTGGGTGTGGATGTCCCATCTGAAGGGGGATGCATGCCATGGATTGCAAGGTGCAGACGCACAATTAGGCTGGGGGGGCAGCCGGGGATTGCAAGGCTTTGTTGCGCGATTTGGCTTGTGGAGAGGCGTTGTGTGGAAGGGCATGTGTTTTCTATCGGGTGTGCCGGGGAATCGCAGGGTGTTTTCACGCAATTACGCTGGGGTGCGCCAGGGGATTGGGAGGTGTTGTTGTGTGATTTGTCTGGTGGAGGGGCAGACCTTGCGTGGGAGGGCACACGTTTTCTATGGGGTGCTCCCAGGGATCGTGGGGTGTTTTCCCGCTTTTACGCTGGGGTACAGCTGGGGATTGCGAGGTGTTGTCGCACAATTTGACTTGTGGAGGGAGTGCCTTGCATGGGAGTGCACGTGTTTTCTATGGAGTGCGCCCGGGGAACGCGGGGTGTTTCCATGTGATTACGCTAGGGTGTGGACGGGGATTGTGAGGTATTGTCACACAATTTGGCTGGTGGAGAGGCAGGCCTTGCGTGGGAGGGCACGCGTTTTCTATGGGGTGCACCTGGGGATCGTGGGGTGATTCTGTGCGATTAAGCTAAGGGGGCTGTATGCTGGGCCGGGGGTGGCACGGAGGCTTGCACCATGCTAGGCATTTCACTTGCTTTTTGGATAGCGTGGAGGCAGGTTGGGGGCGTTACTCACATAGCTTCCTGTTACTTGTGCGACGGCTAATGATGCCTCTGGAAATCCATGAATACGTGTGCCACACAAGTATTTCTCTGCGCCAGGGCTCGTGCAGACTCTCGGCGCGTGGCCCTTGCACCTTTTATGGACCCAATTCTATGAATCAGTGAGTTTGGGTTGTGGTAAGGCTCGGCAAAGCACACTTGATAGCCCCTTCTCCGACTTGTAGTTCTCCAGCCAGCATACGTGCACTCACATATGCACTAGTTGATGAAAATGAGGAATCATGCAGGTGAAATAAATGGTTTAACTTGAATGTTTTTAATCCATGGCTTTAGATTGCTTTAGGTAATAGCCCTTAGAAGCCATGGGCTTGTCGTAGGGTGTTTAGCCATTTCCATTTAAAAGGTTTTCAGTGGTTGATATACTCCTGATAGCACTGCTGAGAGTATAAGTTTAAGTTTTATTGTGCTGTATTTTAGATGGCTATACATATTGGTGATTGGTTGTAGGCTTTGATTTCTAGGATTGAATAGTATGAGAGTAGGATCTAGGACTATATTCAACTACAATATTGCTAATATTGGGGTCTGCTTATTATTTGACTTTACTACTGTAATGCATGTATATCCTCTCAAGAAGAGACTAAATGGACATTAATGCTAAACAAATGAGTGAGTGCATTATTTGTGTGCCTCTATTTATGCTATTGAAAATGTAAATGCTTGGCGTTTTAGTGGTAGAACTGTGTAGGGAAGTTATTGACGACAGCTAATGTTAATCATTCCTAAGGGTAGACCCACCAGATTACTGTAATCTATTAGCAAACCTGTTAGGTGCTCAGGGGAAGTGGTTGCTCTTGGACTAAGCTCATAAATCCAATTCTCTCCAGGCTTTGGATTGTGTATAGCACTATTCTCAGCTGCAAAACATGCCACAAACTGTTAACCTGTAAGATAGCACACACGCCATCCCAAGGACTTAGTTACTCCATTGAGAATAAATTAGACAAATCCACGAACACCCAAAATGAAAAGACCAGCATCACTAATCCCAGCAATGGAAACAGTCTTGATCAGGCCACCAACTGCAGCACTGGGAACATTGTGCCCTTTCGTGATACATGCGTTTCTACCATGATTAACTACAGTAAGCAAGAAAGTTCACCGGAAGCTACATGCCCACCAACATCTACAAAGAGAAAACTCAACAATCTCAACTATAAACACTATCTTTCCAAATCCTCTTCAACTCATATATTGAGTGGCACAGACCTTTCCACAAGTAACCACAGCTGACCCCAATGACCCAGCAAAACTACTGCCCAACATCCAATCCTCCCTGCACAGATAAGATCTCTGAGAATGTTGTAGACCAACTGCTTTGGGAACAGGTGGGAAAAAAAACTCCTTCACAAGTTATAACACGGATTCAGACCAATGATGGGAGCTGTATCTAGATTCCTCTTTGTATGGGACAGGCCGCCAAACAATGCTGAGACTAACTTTTCAAGTGCACTCATTGTGCTAGGCATTTCCGGCAAATGCTATATTATCAGCTATGAAATGATGTTTAAAAGGTTGTGGGACAAAGGATTAAAATAAACTGTACTATGCTTGATCACTTCAGACAGGAGGGAAATAGCACACATGGCACCTTTCAGGGCATGCCTCTGCACCGCTGCCTGTGAGGTATTCCAAGGATGCAACCTTTCTCTCAGTCTCTTCAATAGCCACAAGACCCCACTCCTGGAACTTATTAATAATCCATATCTCTCACATGTTTTAACTACTCAGACAATTCCCAAATCTTCTACAAGCTTACTTAGAACCCCAAATCAAACTACCTTGATGTTAGAGCATGCCTTGTACATGTCCACACATGAAGGCTGATAAACAGACTGAAATGTAATACAACAGAAATTAGGTGATGATATGCAGCACCACTCCCTCAAACCCAATACCAATCCTTTGGCCTGGCGAAAAGAGACCTGTCCACCATCAATGGCCAAAAACATTGGACTCCTAATGAGCAGGGCCCTCACACCATTCTAAGCAGCTGTTTATTTTAGCTCCGATCAATCTGCCGCAAAGACACAAACACATCTCTCCAGCACGTTGAACACTGCACTGGCTCCTGTTCAAAAAGTGGATTATAGTTTTTTTTTTAAGTATGCATCACTTATCGCACATTCCAGGGCAGGAGCCCGGAACCCACCATGAGAAAATGTGTCCATTAAAAACAAACCAAAATGCTGTGGTCCATTAACATGGACATAATTTCATCAAAATTCCAGGGGTAGCGGAAGTGACAACACGTGACCCTTGACCTCTGATGACATCACAAGAAGTGAATTCAGTTGACCCCACCCCGAAGTGACATCACAGGAAGTGATGGAACACCAACGTTTCACCTCTTGACAAAACAATAAGTGCCATCACATAACATTGTTTCTAAGTACACTGCGAAAAAATGGTTACGATATCACCATAATGTGATATATATTTCATACAAGAATGGAACACCATATGTACCATTAATATCAGTGTGTATAGGCTCATATTACCAAATTACTGTGAATGCAAGCAGACGTCCAAGGCCAAACGATAATGATGCGTTATTATATAGCACTTATGCTTAAGCGCTTTATTTAGAACAATAATTCATACAATATCACCCAACCTGTGTTGGCACTCATTTATCGAACTCAGAAGTATGAAAGGCTGAGTTGGTCTTGCCGGAATTCAAACCTACAACCCGCAGATCATACACATTTCTCAGCAGCGAGGGCCCAACCCACTGAGTTATTTTACTGGCTATAGCTGTCTTACCGGTTATAGTAAAATGAGCAATTACATGTCTATCTAAATGTTCTCAAAGTCAGAAAGCAAATTACTCTCTGTAGTGGATATCATTAAAATGCCAAGTGAGATTTAACAGCAGGCCAGTTCATCTGAAGGTCTGGTGCAACGTTGGCCAAATGTCAAGCCTGCATGGATCTAGTTTTCATGCTTCAGAGGTTGGCAAAATACATACCTTTGGGAGGGTTCATAACTGTGTATTAAAGAATTTAGAGTAGCGCAGGGAAAGCAGCGCACTCACAGGGCATCCCTTACTCTGGGCTCTCGTTACGTTATACATGCAAACAAACGTCCTGAACAGCATGTCAGGGCGATAGGAAAGATAGACACAACAAAGCATTATATGTGGTACAATGAAATCTAGGGTCACTTGATGTGCTATGGTCAAACATTTCAGCACTTGACACAAGCTTTTAGGCACAAGGATTTTGTCAAGTGACCGAGGACACCGAGATGGAATTTCTTGTTATGATCGTAACAGAGACAACGGCAGAAAAACACATGCTATAACTGCAACTTGCAAAAGGCAAAATACATAGTCCGAAATGGATGCTTATTCTACTCTAAATGCGTTTTGGATCTTTTTGTCTGCACTGTGAATTCGAAGTATCTAAGAACAGACTAAATCAGTGACTCAACCCCCGAAGTTTTCCTGAAATAAATGAGTCTAGCAATTATTGTATAGAATTCCAGAAAGACACATTATTTGTTATTCCTATTCTTTCTTATTTAGGGTCACTGCTCAAAGTGTTACACTCGTGATATCCCTGTTTTTTTTTTGTAAGAGGCTTGAACAAGAAAGCCAGTTGCTCCAGAAACAAAGAGCCACATGGCGCTGGCCACAGCCCAGGAGCTTCAATTTAAAACAAGAAAAAAATATATTTTTTAGGGGTAGCAAGGGAGACCACAGGGGTAGCAAGGGAGATCTAAGGGGTCCCCTCAAATGACACCACTGTCCATTAACACAGCCTCAGAGACAGTGCAACATTTCAATCAGAAGCGCACACTGGGGAAGTCTATCTCCAGACATTTGTACTATAGGAAACCACAAGCCTTCAGAAAATTACATGAAAGCCCTGCTATTGAATGCAGACTAAACCTAAGCTCCTCCGACCAACATCAACCCCCAGAACACCCATTCTCTAAGACTTCATCCAGATGAAACCCTCCCTGCATACTCTCAACAACATGTCCTATGCTTGCACACAGTGCATCGAATGGAATGCAGAAGTTTGGACTCACTCAGGAATCAACATTGTAAACACACAGTTCCACAGCATTTGAACTATAATGTTGAACAAAGGGGTCATCTTCACTAGCCCAACCCCCTCCCACCAAATACCCCACAGTGACTGACACTCTTACCACATTAGACTACTCAAACAACAAACCTGGCATGCTACAGAAAGCACCCTACAAACAGCACATTTACAGAGCAATGCCACTGCTGACTTCTCTAGTCATATGACACCCCCCCCCCACACCAGTGGCTAACCAGTCTCTAGGCCCTCGCTTCTGATTGAGTGATGTAGGGCCCTTCCCTCTGGATGAAAGACACACCCAAGTGTCTCCACCACTAACCCCTTGGAGTTATACTTACACTCAGGACTACTGGCCTACCCACAACACCTCAAGAGTCACATCTGAGTTCTTCTCTATCCCTTAAACAACCCGCACGCATCCTCCTGTCTTGCAGGCCCACATGCAACAAGGGTGCGAAATATACAAGCTCATTTGATATTATATTACATTTGCTATTTTTTCTAATAAAGTCTGACCTTCACTTTTGCTTTTTTAGGGTTGGGCTAACCCGGTACGTTTTTATAGCTCTGTTCAATGCAATATCACCACTGAATAAAATATAGCTAATTGCAAATGCAGCTATATACGATTGAATCTTTGAAAGAAGGGCTTGTTCGTCACTTTTTGGTGATGTGACAAAAGTCTGTGCTTGACCTTTTGGCTAGGGTGCACATGGGGATCGGGTGCCGGTACATGATATATGTATGATGCTGGGCTCTGGGGAGGAACTGGGAGGATCTCCTGGCCTATCCCACCTACTTTATTCCTTTACCAGTGGTTTGTTAGATGGAGCGAGATTAAGCCCATGTCCCTTTCAGGGAAGTTCTAACTGAGGGTAGAACATGCAATTGTTCCCAATAATTCATCACATTTAGAATGTTCTGAGACGTGGGAGTGATGTCTGTAAAGCTTCCAGTGACTGTAGAGGATGCCCACCATTGTGCCACTTCTAGCTCATGCCGACCAGATACAGTCTTAAACGATGCACATGGACACCACCCTGGCGGGATTGGAGGTGTTTCTCCAGCAGAAACCCAGTGGTGAGGAAATTTAAGGACTTCATGCTTTCAAAACGGAATTTACACAGTCCACAAGCAGGAATTGTTAGTCCTCAAGTGGGCCATCACAGAGAAATTCCATGACTACCTCTACAGTTCCTGCTTTACAGTGCAGACCAAAAACAACCTGCTGATTTATGTGCTGAAGTTGCTGAAGCTGGACACCATGGGTTATTGGTGGCTTCCCACACGACTGGCACAAAACTTTACACTACAAAACCGGTGTGAGCGCAGTAATATGATGATGATGCCCTGCACAGGCGACTACATGCAACTCTGGAAAACTCTGCCAACTGGGAGGGCATTGCGGCTGTCTGAGTCCTAGTCATCTGCCGATCATCCATTGATCAGGACCCAGACAGATCAAGTAACAACAACTGCTTGGACTTCCCAGCTGAAGTAGTCCCAATGATGTATTGTAACATCACTGGCCTGTAGACACGAGAGCTACTTCGGTTGACCTATGAAGAGATCTGTTTTGTCCAGGTCGTGAATGTAGACATTGCTTCATTTTTTTGCACCAGAAAAGAGGTAGCTGATGCACGCAGTTGTTCAGGATAATAGCCAGATCTTCCTGCCTTGCTGAGGGGGTGGATGAAACTGGTACAGAGAGTAGGCATCTTCTACAAAGAAATTCATGTCAATGATTAGGTCCTCCACCGACTGTTACTGCCACAATGATTCTGACAGGCTGTATACGGCTCACAGATGTTTGAGAACTACCCCCGTATTGTATCAGATGTGTCACTAGCATTGCCTCTACTGCTCGTATTACCCTTCTCAACATTTGGAAAAGGTGTCAATTCCTTTCTCACAAATCTACGAAAACTCTGACCTCCATCCTAATGGTGAGCAAACTCTACTACTACTCATGCCTACTCCTTGTGCTCCCTCTTTACACCTTTCTCCACCTAGATACAGTCTTCAACTTCACTACCCACACTCTCTACAGCCTACCCACATCCTCCCTCACTTCTACTCACCATTCTGGTTGGCTCTCCATGCACAACTGCTCCATTTTCAAGTTATTTCTCATAGTCTGCAAAGCTATCAATGGTCTTGCTTCACAGCACCTCTCTGACTGTATATCTGTCTCCTCACCACCTTGTTCCCTCCATTCCACTTTCCTCCTCTTGCTTCTGCTCTTTCTTCCCACTAACCCCTATCCATTGAAACCCACAGTCCATCTCAAGGAATGCCAGCCTGACTGTGGCTCTCGTCAAAGTACATTTTAACCTACACTTACTTGCCAAAGAGAGACTCCCTCTGCCCTCTCCCCCATGCTCCCTACCTGGCTTCACCACTCCCTCCAGTGCCCTTTAATAATGTCATTTTGTAGGTTGAGAGGCGAGCAAAGGTGCAAAGTGGTCACCTTGGCAACAAGACCATGCCATGCGGTGCAACATGGTGTTGATCCCCGGCACGGGAGATAGAAGCTGGAGGAGTCTGCCATTAATCATGATATAAAACTAGATTTGTAGAGTATTCCTTTTTGGTTTGAAACACATGCCTCCAGAGGTTATTGTTACCTTTGTAAGTTACCCGACTCTTAAATTTTTTAGTTTATTTTGATTTGTTTTGGCCTGGTCTATATCCTCTTTTGTTCACAACATCATAAAATGACTAACCACTAGCTATCATCTTTGTGCTAGTTTAGATGAACCCATGTATGGGAATGCATCCACCATCTGTAAATGTTTTTCTAACTCATTTCTGATTGAAATTGACTTTCCTGTTCTTCAAATAAATACACATATTAAATATGAGGAAGGTATCTGCTTGCCCTGCCTCTTATTTCCACCACTTGTAAGGCTCTGGGTTTATGGACCTTGTAAGCATATATTTTTGGTGCATGGAAATGGGTCAAGGAAGGGTCTAGAACATCTTGGTGGTGATTTACCATTTCACTTGCTATGCACATGCGTTTCCCTCCAGGTACCAGAACTCCATCATCGTCACCTGTATATTATGGGAGAAGACCTGTGTCTACTGTGGCTGGCCTGCAAGGTCCCACTTGTTTAAAAGTCCTGACTTTCAGTAGCAGTAATCCAATCAGATGCTACAGCTGGTGGGGTTGAAGAATACCTATACCACAATATACCACCCTCAAGGGAATACCGAGGTAGAGCATTTTAATCATACCTTGCTGGCCATGTTGGCCACCCTGTAGCCAGGGGAGAAGAGCAAAAGGTGTCAGTATGTGGTAACCCTCACGCAAGTGTATCATTGCATGGAAAATGGTGCCAGGGGATTCACACCCTATTTCATGAAGTTCATCAGAGACGCAAAACTTCCTGTAGGCCTGTCCTTTGGAGTACCACCTGACAGAGTAGGAAATGAGAGGTATGCCATTGATGTGTGGCAGTTCCAGCACCATCTGGAGCAGCCCCATCAGCTTTCACCAGTGGCTGAAAAAAAAGACAGCTGAGTGCAACAATCCCCATTGAAAGGCCATGGCGAGGTTCCGCTCTTTGCAGCCCGGAGGTCATGTACTTGACACAGCCTTGGACACAGGGGCCGAAACAAGCTTTGTGGCAAGTACGATTCTCTGCCTTACATTGTAGAGAATCCATTGTGTGATCTCTCCATGTACCAACTGTGCAAAGAAGGTAGAGCCTACAACATCAGGAACTTAAGCCACATTCTGAAGATAGCCACAAGCATTCACGTGGGCGTTTGCAGGTGGGGTTTCTCCCTTTATATTATCAAGACTCCATTCCTTTTGACCTTAACTTTCCAGTACACTCTTACCCTTAGGAACCCTGAAGTCCATTATGCCTCCACTGGAGATCAGAGTTACTGAACCGACGAGAAATCAAGAACCTTGCACTGGACCCGTGGACATTCATAACTCACTTTAAGGACAGGTCTGCTGCCCTGGTGGACGTACGGGAGCACCAGGAGCCACCCAATGTTGCAGCCTCAACATTGGGTGGCTCCTGGTGCTCCCGTACGTCCACCAGGGGAGCAGACCTGTCCTTAAAGTGAGTTATGAATGTCCACGGGTCCAGTGCAAGGTTCTTGATTTCTCGTGACCCCATCCTATGTACCTCCCTCTCTAGACCAGGTATCCAAGGTAGCGAATGGCAGCCCGTGGCTGCCAAATCATTCTCATGTTTAGATAGTGTCATCCAACAGGTGCAAAGCAACCTCAGGGGAGAGGATATTTTGAGGGGTGGGGGTGTAACCTCCTGATGCATTTAAAGGGTTACCAGTTAGGCAATGCAGTGGGGGTGCCCATGCATTGGACATGATCTACCCAAAAGCACATGTGAAATGGTGCAATCGAAGGGTGCATGTTAGTAGTGTTCAAACAGTGCCTATTCTGCTACTCTTTTGCGTCCACTGTATTCACCATGCACTGGCATATTTGCCGCCTCCCACATTCATCTCTCACACACTTTATTCTTGAGTTAGCCACTCTTGGCCAATAGGATTGTCAGTCCCAGAATGATGAATCTGGAGTTTACTTTGTTTGTAAAATTAAACATGTTCCCGGGCTAAGAACGCCAACATGTTTCAAGGGACCATTTGAGTACATTTTGAATCCATTACACCGCCATTTTTTATATTGTATATTGAACATTCCCACAAGTACATTTCCCCTATCTACACGGACCTTTAAACGTACTCTTAACTTTCTGCCCAGTTCTTTCACGTTCTATGCTTATTGGAGCAACATGTACTCAAACTTTCACAAACATTATCCCTCTCCATTTTAACGACTAGTTTAGGTCTTTCAGTGTTTGCCTTTTATTTATTTGTTTACCCTTATTCCTCTTCTTTCGATCCCTCCCCTTTTCCTGTTCCTCACCGACTGAGGTTTGTAAACCCTGGTGGGTGCACAATATGCCATTTATCAGACAGGTCTAGATTCTCTGAGACTACTAAGGTGGTGATTTGGTAGAGTAAACAAACGTTGTTACCTAACAACATAACATAGGTTTTCCATTCAAGCACTGCTAATAGGTGTCGTGTCATGTTGTTTAAATATTCAGCAGCTTGATGGGTCTCAAACCTCATGTGTTGATATACATGTTTAAAGCATGTCGCGCCTCACATGATATACACATATATATGTAGGAAGGCAGTATAAGTATGAGATAGAGATCTGCCAGAGAATGACAATGGACTGAACCAACAAAATTAAGCTCTGGAGAAAAGGGTCTCTGCAACAACTGTTTCCTGATCCTCCTTCCTGAGGACCATCACAAGGTCCCCACTGGAGACTTTCATCAATGCCTCCTCCAGTGGAGGTGCTGCCTCCTCTTCCTTCTCATCCTCCACCCCTTCCTCAGGCTTTGCCCATCCACTGGCACACCATCACCACTGGTAAGCACTGCCAGCCCCACCGTCTTCTCTGGTAAGCCCTCCTTCAATGGCTGAACAGAAAAAGGGGTAGAAGAAAAACATTTCTAACTCCATAAAGTCCACATACACTCATACACATTCCTGACAACAATACCAAGCAGTCCTTCCAACCTCCAACTGTATGTGCAGACTATTAAAGTACCCTCCGACAGTCTGGCAAAACTCCCAAAGTAAACAGGAAGTGAACCAGGCTTTTCTTTTTATAGATTTTTTATGTCTTTTGATTCTGTGCTCATATTTAAATCCCAAGAGTCCAGTTTCTGGATCAGTGCCTAGAATCAAAGTGAGATTTGAACTAGGACATGAGGTTCAAGCAGGAGTTTGAAGACTGAGAAAACCAACAGGAGTCCTCTGAAATGATCTGAGTAATTAGTTTGCCTGTGTTTTGAGTGAATTTGTGCATGATATAGACATGGGGCAGGAGCAGGATTATATAATAACTGCTCTTGTGCCTCCTCTTGGGGACACCCCTCGCCAGTTTCCTATGTGCAAGAAATGAAAAAAACCTGGTGGTGAATGAATGAATGATTGTTTATTTGTATAGCACCTATGCACAATGTGTTTCAAAGCGCTTCAAGGAGGGAGGGGAACAAGGGAGAAAACAGTTACATTCTTACAGGTCATTGAAACTAGCAGTAGCATTACTATGCCTGATGACAATTGTTGCAGTGCAAGAGTGACAAGAGGAGGGGGGTGGGGGGTTGGTAGAGTGGGGGAGAAGGGAAAGGAGAGGTGGAGAGGTAACAAAACAATGACTATCTTAAGGGTCAGCGAGTGACCAAGGTAGTGCTGGGGAGGGCGAGGGAGGAGAAGACAAAGGGGAAACAGGGGGTGGGGCAGACAAGCTATTATCAGAGGTAAGGGACACAAATAAGAGTAAGTGCTAAGATAAAAGAGAGGCGAAGGGGGAGGGGAGGGCAAGATGGCTGCAGAAAGGAAGGCAGCTACAATTACTATGCCTATCGGCAATTTGAGGTAGTGCCAAACATTCACAGGACAAGGGGAGGGATATGTAGGAGGGGAGGGCAGGCAGCTGGAGGTCAGGAGGGGGAGGCGAAGAGGGGGACACAGATGCTAAGCAAGCAAGGGTTGAAGGGGGCAAAGAGATCATCCAGGGGCAGAGAGGACCAACACGGAATGCCAGTGGTGGGTAGGGGGGAAATAGAAGTAGGAAGGGGGGAGTGGGGACACACAAGCAACTTAGGGGGCAAAGGAGGACATAGCCAGTCTAGGGGGCACAAGAAGGACTCAGGTGGCATTCACAGGCACACCGGGGGCAGGGGTGGTGAGAGGGGGCATTTGTGGCAAACCTGGTGGACAGGGGTAGACAAGGCCTTTGTTGTGGGCCTTCGGTAGTGTGTCCGGCTCTCGCCTCCCGGTTGCTGCCATTGGCTAAAAGGGGCCAAGGTAACCAATGGGAGAGGGAGGCAGGAGCTGGCCCACAAAAGAAGGCAACAATAACAACTTCGAAGTAAACGTGCAAACGGCCATTTTAGAAAGGCCTTCTGGCAACAGGCATGAATATGGCAGAGCATATATAAATCCCAAGTGGGATGTGCGCTGAGTGCAACATGCAGATTAAACAAGCCAAGTGTGCACGCACTGTCATAATGTGCATTTAAAGTCAATTTAGACGGTCGCTTGCAGCATCCATTGAACATTTTCAAAGTGTCTTGTTCATTACCCCCAGCCATGCGCAGCAGTGATGGCAGTCCGGCGCAGGTGGAAAGAGCTGAGGAGCAGAGGGAAAGGGGCCCCGTACGGGTCAGGAGATAGGAAGAATTGAAAGTGATTGGTGCTGGCCTCGTTCTGAGCCTTCGGTAGTGTGGCCGGCTCCCGCCTCCCGGTTGCTGCCATTGGCTGAAGGGGGCCAAGGCAACCAATGGGAGCGGGAGGCAGGAGCTGGCCCACAAAAGAAGGCAACAATAACAACTTCGAAATAAACATGCAAACGGCCATCTTAGAAAGACCTTTTGGCAACAGGCATGAATATGGCAGAGCATATATAAATCCCAAGTGGGATGTGCGCTGAGCGCAACATGCAGATTAAACAAGCCAAGTGTGCACGCACGGTCATAATGTGCATTTAAAGTCAATTTAGATGGTCGCTCGCAGCATCCATTGAAAATGTTCAAAGTGTCTTGTTCCTTACCCCCAGCCATGCGCAGCAGTGATGGCAGTCCGGCACAGGTGAAAAGAGCTGGGCAGCAAAGGGAAACGGGCTCCGTCCGGGTCAGGAGATAGGAAGAATTGATGTGCAACTGTGAAGGATTACCATCTGGAAAGGGTGTAGAAGCCCTAGCTTAAAAAAAAACTGTATTAAAAATAAAATGATGCAGGTATTTCTGTCTCTGAAATGGTGGCCTTCTAACCAGGTCCTCCTTTCGGCAAACTCCAGGCCAAAAATATAATGTACACTTCTGCTCTACTGAATCTGTATCCTGATCTGCATCACATACTCTCCACTGGCACAAAGCAGGTTCAGAGGTCACAGGTGCCTTCGTGACAGATGCAGTGACAGCCAAGCCACTACAGAGGAGGGTCTCCATTTAAGAGATGAAGCAGAGTTCCCAAACTATATAACTATGAGTTACTATCCTGATGGCAGTTGACAACTTTAGGTATGAACCATTTAATTGAGTTAGGGTATGGTGCCTAGCATCTCTCATACTTATTAGAGCCACATTAATTTGATATAATGCATCTGTCAGCACTGTAAGCACAGCTCAGCTGTGGAAGGATTATCAGTATTCTGGTCAGACAGCATAGCCCCACCAGGTGACAGGGTAGGAGACTGGATGGCCCTTCCTCTCCTTTGATCCTTTGTGAGGTTGGGTAACACTTGTCTCCAGCAAGCCAGGTTCACAGCAGAAGCTGGCCTAGGAAGCAGAAATCAAAGGGCAAACCTATTCTAAAAAGACTATCCCCACATCAGGGTGCTGCATAACAAAAGGGCCTTTTGTGCCATTGACCAGGGCAGAGTTAGTTTAGACAGGGAGGAAGATTCCACCATCTTGTTTAGTCTCTATTTCTCTCTTCCTTCCTGTCTTCTTCACTTCCTTTAACACAAAGCATGTAGGGTATCATGGGTATGATTTCAGAAGGCAAAGTCCCATTGAGGTGAAGACAGAGCAGTCCATGGCAGAAGTAAGCTCTGCGCTCTACCCACTCACAGAGCACATTGGGGGCGACTCTTCCTGCTGACCAGGGCCTGCCACTCTTCACCAAACCTCTTTAGGCTCATAGGGCAGAACCTGAACTGACCCATCCTGTCCTAGAGCCCTTAGGGTGGGTCTCATGGCATCTGGAATACCAGATCAGCCAAAGCTCCCTGTTCTGTTGCATCAAACTGGTTGAACTGCATGTGCACCAATGTTTACCGCATCTGATCTGGGAAGACTTGCTGCTCTTGGCACTCCATTGAACTCGAACTACCGCTGCATCACACCTGTCGAATCAGCTCGCTGTTGCATCATGCCAAAACGGAGCATGTCATCTGTTCAGCTCAAACAATCTGCACCTGTTTGCATTTCTGTTTCGACAGTCTGGCTTCAGACCTCAACACGGCACTGAGACTGCACTCATAGACCACAAGGCACAAATAGACACACTGAGAGAATGAGGTAAGACGGCACTTCTGCTACTCCTTGATCTCTCAGCCGCATTTGATTTGGTTGATCACTTGATACTTTGCAACCACTTAGACTCCGCGGCCCACTTATCCTAGGAGGCAATCGCTTGGATCCCATCCTTCCTTGATAACAGGACAATGCGCGTTTTCTCTCCTCTAGCAGCTGCGGACACCGCTCCCATATCCTGCGGTGTACCCCAGGGCTCCTGCATATTGCCCACTCTCTACAACATCTTCACAAAGCCCCTTTTCGATGATCTAGATGGTCTAGGTATCACCTACACGAATTATGCCGATGATACACAGATCCTCATCCTGTTGACGGGAGATTATGACAAGGATTTGGCCTTTGTGAACAGAGTATACCTCATCATCCAGGCATGGATGGCCTCTCATGGTCTATGCCTGAATGATGACAAAACAGCACTCCTCATTCTAGGCACCCCTTGCAACATCATTAAACTAGGTCCGAACTACTCATCCTTCAATATCGACAACAACAACATTACTGTGGTTAAGGTAGTCAAAACCCTAGGCTTCTATATAGACTCCACGCTCACTTTTGGTAAACAAGTAAATGCCATGGCCTCAGCCACCTCCTATACCTGCCAGCTAATCAGAGCAGCCAAGCCTTTCCTCTCACCCAACAACTGCATTACTTTAGCGAGAGCACTAATGTTATCCAAATTGAACTATTGCAATGCCCTTTATATAGGCAACAACAAATACATTACGTCCAAAATTCAGACCCTTCAAAACAATGCCTTAAGAGCTGCCCTAAGCTTCCCCAAAAATGCTCATATATCTGACCTTAGGAGATCCATCAATTGGCTTTCTACGAAAGACAAGATCCTCCTTAAAACTGCTTCTTTGACACATAAATGTCTTAACCAATCAGCCCCACAATACCTCACAGCTAACTTTACTAGACAAACAGCCACTCGCCCCCTAAGAAAAATCAACTCCAACCTTCTATTAGCACCCAGATTTAAGCGTACCAAATCTGGTGGGAGTAGCTTCCCTGTTAAAGCAGCACAATACTGGAACTCCCTCCCCCCCGCCTTAAGGGAAGATCTACCCTACCCAAAATTTAGATCTAGTCTCATTCACTGGCTAAAGGAACATAACATGTGACCTTACTTCACTTGCAACTTCTTAGCATTTCTGTATATATCTGACCATCACTATTTTTGTTATTTATTTTTTTATTTATTTATTTGTGTCTCACAGTTATTCTCTGTATTATTGTATATACTTATCCGCCTTGCATGTTACTCATGCACACAGCATTGTAACCATAGCTGCAATTATTCCAGTTTACTATGTAACATAAGCTTAAAAACCCTCTTTATGACTTCGCACCGTAATACCCTTGCGTCTGGTGCGCAATATAAATAATAAAAACAAACAAAGCACCTGGGACCAATCTTGAACTGCCATCGATTTAAACCCTGCATGGGAGTACCAAGGTCACTGCTTCACACCGGCAGACCTTGACTGCATCCGCCGGTGTATCGCATCCCTTGCAGACCCAAACAAGCAGTTACCAATTGTTATATATTATTAGCTGTTTGTTAGGCATTGTCATATGCTCATGTAAATGTATGGAGAATGTCATGTTGGAATGTGTTGCGGGGGGGTTGTGGGAATCTAGAAGGTTGGAATGTGGGGGCCAGTCAGTTATAAAGGGATATTAAAAGTATAAGGACTTCAAGAACCAGCTCTCATGTATTTATATGTTAACTGCTGGATAATTCACAACAATGGCGACAAGGGGAAATGAAACTGGTGAAAGAAAAGAATAGGATCACTGAGGCAGAAAAAAAGGAAAACGGAACAAGAAACAAGTGGCAACGATAAAAAAAAAAGACATCAAACGAACGGAAGGCTGTAAGGAAAGGCAGACACTGATGAAAGGAGAATTGCACACAAGAAAGAAGACGGTAAGGCACGCAATGTAAGGTGACTGTCGTTAAAGCAAATTAATTATATCAAATGGGAAAGGACAATGCACATAGGCAAAAAGCACTGCATTATTTCAAAAGATTAACAGACTTACTTGTGGCGCAAGTGTGAGGAGGGAGAGACATAGCTGTACGCATGGGATTGCTGTGTGCGCGGAAAATAGGAAAGGCGTCAGAGGAAAGTACCTAAAGGCGTCAGGAAAATGTGCCGACGCCATATTTATGAACAAAAATGTTCAATGAAACTGTCACAGCAACCCGTTATGCGTGAAAGAAAACAAACGAAGTGGCAAAGAAAGTAAAGCTGAATGTATTAGAAACATTGCAAAAAGAAATAACGAAACAGAAATAAAGCGAAAGCAGAATAATCAAACAAAGAGTAATTAAACTACAGTGGCACATAAGAGGATGTAACAAAGAAAATTCAATTACAAGACTGAAATAGCAATAAAGTCACATGACCAAGAATAATAATTAATACAGCAATAAAATTGCAATTATAAACTGAAATAACAATAAAGTTATAAACAAGTCATGAGAACGAATGAAGTGAAGTGATACATGACAAGGGAATAAGTGAATGGAAAAATAAGAACAAAGGGAGAAAAATATACAGCTATTAACCACACAGACAATTGTTGAGCATGTCGTCAGAAAATGCAAGCGGAGACATGAGTTCGCCTCAGGCCACATTGGAAACAGCCATGTCCATAAATCCAACTAATTATTTACGCAGACCAAATCCTTTCAATTTAGAACCAAAGGAAGATCAAGGACAGAGATGGCAGGAATGGCTGTATGAATTTGAAGAATTTTTAAGAGCGGTTGGAAAACAAAATGCTGTCAATAAACTGGTCATTTTCATAAATTTAGTTGGGAAGGAAATGAAAACCATCATCAAAACAATTCCTACAGAAGAAAAAGGAACATATCAACTTCTGGTGGCAGCAGTAAATAGTCAGATAATAGTTCCGCCAAATCAGGACTATGAGCGATACATATTTAACCAGTGCACATAAAGCCCCCATGAAACCATAGCGCAATTTGCACTGCGCCTTCAGCGAAAAGCAACATATTGTGACTTTACACATTTTAATAATGATGAAGCAATCAGATTAAGAATTATCGAAGGTTGTATATCATCTCAGTTTAGAAAACATTTGCTAAAAATAAAATCTTCCATTAAAAGAAGTATTGGAATTGGCAAGGGTTTACAAGAGAGTCGGCACGCAAGCAGCAAATATGGAAAA
Source organism: Ambystoma mexicanum (assembly GCF_040938575.1). Classification (NCBI taxonomy): domain Eukaryota; kingdom Metazoa; phylum Chordata; class Amphibia; order Caudata; family Ambystomatidae; genus Ambystoma; species Ambystoma mexicanum. The sequence goes on along the minus strand of NC_090935.1, from coordinate 1,130,737,210 downwards.
CCAAAAAAGATTAGACAGCATTGCTGCCATAAATCAGGGTCCAAATGCACAGTGGCAAAGAAGATATCCTAACGTGTCAGATGGATTTGTACCTCGTCAAGAAGTATGGAAAAATAATCGTAGAAACCCGATGAAAAGACAGTGCTACAGATGCAGGTTTGAGTTTCCACATAAAGGTCAGTGTCCTGCCTTAGGCCAAATGTGCCTGCGTTGTGGTCAAGAAAATAATTTTCAAACAATGTGTAGAGAAAGAATATCATCAGTGCCTCAATATAAAGCAAATATACAATCATTCCCAAGTCGAAGATATGACATCCAGAAGAGCTTCAACGGGAGAGCATACCCTGAGAAAGAATTGGCTAGATCAAATGTAAATCCAAGAGCGAATTCAATTCAGCAGATTCAACAGCCAGGTCTGGTTACAGCTCTGGATAGCATGAATATGGAAGAAGTAAGACAACAAGTGGAGCCGGACCAAACTCGAACTTTACAGTTATACCAAAATCAGGATCAGGAAGGAATGTCATGTGGAGATCCATATGAGAACCTGCCATTAGAAGGAGAGGACATGAACATGCATATAAATAAAGAGTAACCAGAATATGACAGATACAGCAAAGAGTACGTAAGACTAATATATGAGACGTCAAAAGGGGACGTGGCCATAAAAGTCAAAGTGAGCCTAGGTGAACAGGACATACCATTTTTGGTTGACACTGGCCGTACAGTGAATGTGATGAGCGAAAAGGCGTATGAGGGAATAGCTCACCTATACTCTTTGCAACCATCAAAAGCTAATATTTTTCAATGCAGAGCAAAACAGCCGCTAACCTCGAAAGGAAAATGTAATTGTGACTTGGCTCATAAAGACATCTGCATACATCTGGAAATACATGTTATAAGCAGTACCGTGGAAGGGAGGTGTCTCCTGAGTTGCAAAACTGCCACAGAGCTAAGAATCATTGATGTCAACTATGCCCAGTTGGAGATGATAAAAGGAATGCCATCACAAGGTCATAATATACAAGCCATGTCTGAAGGGACATTGACATTGAATTTTGAAAAGCTGAAGGAGAAGTTCACTAAGTTATTCAGTGGTGTGGGAAAACTAAAAGGAGATGCAATACATCTGCACATTGACCCTAAAGTTAACCCAGTTCCTCAACATCCAAGAGGGATAGGGTTCCATCTTCAGGCGAAGGTGTCCCATGAGCTGAAACAACTTGTCAAAAATGTCCTCATTGAAAGAGTGGAAGGAGGTCTCACACCTTGGGTATCTCCGTTGGTGGTGGTTCCAAAGGTGGATGGGCATCTTAGTTTATGTGGGAACATGAGAATTCCTAACAGAGCAATACAGAGGGTAAGACATCCAGGTCCTAATATTGAAGACATGATTATTCGATTAAATCAGGCAACATATTTACAAAACTAGATTTGAATCAAGGATATCGTCAATTGGAGATTGACCCGGAATCCAGCCCCATAACCACATTCACCACTCATGATGGTTTATTTAGATATAAGCGGTTAAGTTTTGGCAGCTCATCTACCGCCGAAATAGTTAAAGAATCAATATAGCTCCGGTAAGGAATACTTTCAATTATAGTGACGATATCCTCATCTACGGAATTGATGAAAAACAACATGATGAAGCATTAGAACAGGTATGCGAGTGCTTGCAAAACAGTGGCTTAACTTTAAATGGTTTGAAATGTCATATAAACAAGCAAAGTCTGACATTTTTCAGGCACATATTCTCAGGACAAGGAATAAAGGCAGACCCAGAAAAAGTGAATATCATTCTCGGATTGAAGCCACCAAAAGATGTGACTGAATGAGATCATTTCAGGGAATGACTGGATATTATGCGCAATATGTGAATGATTTTGCGATACTAACGGAGCCTCTCAGACAATTATTGAAAAAGGAAGTGGCATTCACTTGGGATGGAAGATGAAATGAAAGTTTTGAGTCAATTAAAAGAGAACTTGTCAGCAGTCGGCAGTTGGCTTACTTTAATCCAGAGTGGGAAACTGAGATCATAGTGGATGCCAGCCCTGCAGGGCTGGAGGTGTTTCTAGCACAAGTGGAGCCAAAGAAGGAATGTGCAAGGCACATTGTGACATATGCTAGTCGTGCCCTGAACAAGATTGAACAAGCCTATTCACAAGCGGAAAGGGAGAGTTTAGCCGCTGTTTGAGCTTATGAGAAATGTCATCATTTTGGAGTTGGCAGACCATTCACGCTTGTTACAGATCATCAATCTCTAATATCACTGTTTGGAAATCCAAGAATCAAGATGCCTCCACGTATTGAGAGATGGGGAATACGGTTGCAGGAGTATGACTATGTCATTGTACATAAACCAGGAAAAGAAGCTAATCCTGTGGATTATTTGTCTAGACATCCGAGAGAAGAATCTGATGCAAAGATGCAAGCAGAGGTGGAGGATTATGTGTCATATTTATAGCTTAATGCCTTGCCACCTGCAGTATCCAAGGAGATGTAGAGGAAAGCAAGAATGATCCAACAATTCACGCGGCAGTTTGCGTTACCAAGGATGGCAAGTGGAGATGGCTGGGTAGAAGGCAAGATATAGAAGAAGGGGTTCACTGGCGTAACAGGGGCCCCCGTAGCCCCCGCAGTGCGGGGGGGCCCGCGGTGTGGGGGGCCCCACCAGCACATGGCTGGGAGGGGGCCCCAGTAAAAAAAAAAAAAAAAAAAAATATTTTTTTCTAAAAAAAAAAAAAGTTTCTTTTGAAATTCACTCTGCATTCATAAAGAACATTTCTGTAACAGAAATAATTTCTTTATGAAGGCAGAGTGACTACAAAAAGAAACTTTCTTTTTGAAGTCTGAGGGCCCCCGTACCCCATGACATGGAAGACCCTAGTCTGGAGGCCTCCATGTCATGGGGTGGGGGGGGGGGGTTAACCCTATGCCTTCAAAAAGAAATTGTTTGTTTTTGAAGCCACTCAGCCATCATAAAGAAATTATTTTGATTATGGTTCGGTCCTTAGCTGAAATAATTTCTTAATGAAGTTATAGTGACTTAAAAAAGAAACAATGGGGCTCATTCTGACCATGCCGGTCCGGAAACAACGGTGCTGGTAAGCTTACAGGCACTGTTGTTTCCGGACCGGCATATTACAGGTCTGCCTGGTGGGGCTGGCGTGCCCGACAGGTCTGACCCTGCCAGGCACAGCAGCCACGGTAGGCAGACCTGTCACGGAAGCACCGGCACCGTTAACAATGGTGCAGGTGCTTCTGTGTCCCCATTCCCGTGAAGTCTGGGGTTTAACGAAATTACCGGCACCTGATTTCCCAGCCGCCGGACTTGAAATAGCACGGTGGCACCGGGAAGTCAGGCCATAGTAATTTTTTATGGTCTGGCGGCAACCCGCCGGTAGCACCGGCACGGTTACCGCTGGACCCGTAATGAGCCCCAATTTCTTTTTTAAGTAATAGGGCCCCCCCTCAACTCCATGAGGTGTGCGTGTATGAGTCTATGGTGAAAGGGTGCATACTCAAATGTATAGCCGGCTGCCTGTGTGTGTATGGTGAAAGGGTGCACACTTAAATGTATGGGTGGCGGTGGGGGTGTGCCTGCATGGTGAAAGGGTGCACACATAAATGTATAGGTGGCTACCTGTGTGAGTGTATGGTGAAAGGGTGCACACTTAAATGTGTGGATGACTGGGTGTGTATAAGGTGAATGGTGTGTGTGCTTGTGTACAGGGGCACAAGAAAACCTTCATTTCGGGGGGCTAACCCTTCAAATGTTGGGAGAGGCGCTAACCAGGCGGGAAACTTATTTGTGTGGGCGCATCCAAATTATTTACGCATTTTAATGAGACTATTCTAGTGCAGATTCAATGTTACAAGCAGTTAACTCTCTCCTATAAGTCTCCTGTTCCCTCTCTACCCTTCCAATCACTCCCCTGGCATGCAAGTACTAAACCCACATCACGATTTCAATCGCCTAAACAATGTGGCATTTGAATGCAGGTACTAACAGTGAAATGCTTTACGTTGGTAATTGCTGGGTTCTTGTTAACAGCAAAAACCAGGTGCCGTTTAAAATCTGTGTCCTGTTCGGTGGGGAACTGCTCTAAAGGTTAGCCAAGTTGAGTCAATATAGCCCAAAATGTCAGGAGGGGTAGTGCTGAAGCCCAGTCAACTCAATGGTGTTGCGCTACTACTTGTGTTTAATGCCTTGCTTACTCCTAGCCCTATTCTTCCTCGTCCCAGTACTTATATACAAGGCAGTACGTGTGTTTGAGGCACTCTGCCTCATACAAAAGTACTGGGAAGAGGTAGAGGTACATGGAGGTAATGCCTGATTTAGCTACATGTAATCTTCAACACTCCTAGTCCCACTGTTCCTCATCCCAGTACTTACCTATGAGGCAAGGAGCCTCATACGAAAGCTCTGGGACAAGGAAGAGGGACGCAGAGGTAATTCTGGGCCAAGGAGCTGATTGTGGAGGTTGGGGTGGTGGGTGGGAGGGAGAGTGGATGTGTGGGGGGGCAGGATTGTGTGATAAATCATAATGGTTGTCCATGTCCAGGCTAAGCAGGCATGATATGTGGTATTAGTGGCTAGAGAGGCATTTTGATTTAGCCAGTCTAGTCATTCCTCAGTTTGGTATGACTTTCTTTTAACTGGACATTTCTGATAAAGTAGTCCTGCTAACTTTAATTACCTGGCTAGATTGGCATTTGGGTGCTGCCAGTCTAGCCATTTCTTACTGCGGCATTGTATATTTTTTTGGGCATCTGTGATAAAATGATATGATGTGATTCAAGTCATTTATAATGCGCCTGTACACAAGTGTACACAAGGGAGGGATGATAGAGGGAGGACAAGACAAACGATCTCACTAGGCCTTGTGTCATTGTGAGAACGAGAAGTGCAAGGGAAAAGGGAGCAGGGAAGTGCAAGTGAGAGGGGAGGGGAAAACAGGGCAGCAATGCTCTCAGTAAGTGCAGCCAGGGCAGAGCAGCTATTGGTTGTGCAAGGAGAACAATGGACTGCAGGGTTACAGTTACAGCCCCTAAGTGCATGGTAGGCCCGGAGGCAGTGCAAGGGTGACCAATCAAGAAAGAGCCTGGACTCAGAGAGACTCTGAGGGTAGCCAAGCAGCTAGTCAGTACAGCAGACAGGTAGGTCAGGTAGGTCAGCAGGGGGGAGAGAGAGCGAAAGCAGCAGAGAAGAGGAAAGCTTTTAGCTGCTTCCGAAACTTCAGGTTGTCCGCCTCAAGTTTGAGAGGGGCAGGGAGGCCATTCCAGTTGGAGGCACCAGCAGAGGAGAGAGGTCTACCCCCACTCTCTGCCTGGAGAAATGTCTAAGCCTTAGAGAGTTGGAGGTAGCTGAGTGAAGGGTTAGAGAAAGAAGGTATTTTGGAAGAGAGAATTGGATTTATTGTTGGCACTGGCCCCAGAAAGCCTTGTGGGCAATGCAAATGTTCTTGAACTTGATCCTTGCAGCCAGTGGAGAGATTTCAGTGCTGGAGAAATACAATCCCAGGGCTTGAGGCCAAGGCTAAGTCTTGCAGTCCTGTTCTGGATTATTTGCATATGACGGAGACTAGAGGAAAACAGATTGAGAAAGTGACTGTTGCAGTAGTCCAGCTTAGAGACAGTGAGCTTCTGGTGGAGAGTGAGAAAGGGAAGAGTCCCTTTGAGGAGGAGCAGCTGGTAGTGGGACTTCTTGGTGATGTCCGAGATGTTAGGAGAGAAAGAGAGTGTGGCGTTGAAGATGACACCAAGGTTTTTTGCCTCGCAGGAAGGCAAAGGAAGAGGGCCCAAGGTGGTCTGCTATAGTGAGAGAGGAAACACAGTGGCAAGGGTCCCAATGAGAAGGATCTCTGTCTTACTGGCATTAAGGCAGAGATTGTTGGAGGCGCACCAATCCTGAATCGTGGATAGACAGTCAGGAATGAGCAAGAGAGGAGAGGAGGATGAGGGGAGCCTGAAGGAAAGCTGAGTCATCCGCACAACACTGAAAGTTAGAGGATAAGGTAGAGATCAGGGAGGCCAAAGTGTCCAAGTAGAGGTTGAAAAACCAGCGTGAGAGGATAGAGCCCTGGGGAATGCCACTGGTAGATAGAGGTGGCGGAGAGAATGGGACCACGATCGACCTGGGAGCGGAGTGGCGGTCCAAGTGGAAGTAGGTCAGTCACTCTAGGGTCTGATCTGTGCTGCCCAGGTTCTCACAGAGTCGATTGATCAGGATGGCGATGTTGACCCTGTCGAAAGCAGAGGAAAGATGAAGGATGAGAATAGAAGGAATGCTGGAATCAAGGTTAGAGAGCAGCACAGGTGTTAAGGAGAGCAGTTTCCATGCCTCTGGCAGCTCTGAAGCCAGACTGATGGTCATGGAGACAACCAACAGATTCAGTGTGGAGAGTAAGCTGGGAGATGGCAAGCTTTTCCAAGAGTTTGCTCAGAAAAGGTGGAGATTGAGCGATAGTTTTCCAGCAGGTAGGATCAGCAGACTGCTTCTTGAGGAGTGGGTGCACAAGGGAGTGCTCAAAGGGAGAGGGGAACATTGCAGTGGCGAAAGAGTGATTACAGAAATCGGCCAAGGCTGGAGCGAGGGTGTCAATATGGGCTTTGATGGTTCTGGAGGAGCAGCGGAGCACCTGTTTGGACGACACTTTCATAGATCGGACTTGTCTAGAAACCTCGTCAGGTGTTGTCAGAGAGAAAGAGGAAAAAGGAGGAGGAGAGAAGAGATGGCCAAAATGGGCCGAGAGAGGAAGAGGACATAGAGTACAGGATGTCCTGAGATTTAGCAGAGAAATGAGAGGCCAGAGCTGTACAGAGGGCATGGGAGGGAACAGAAGAGGTATAGACCACAACAGGATTGAACAGTTCCTTGCAGATTTTAAAGAGTTTGGCCGTGTTGTTCGAGGCCATGGAGACACATGCTTTATTGTGAGCTCTCTTCTTGATGAGTGTTATTGCTTTGACTGGCATTTTGCTGAAAACAGTCTAGGTATGTCTAAATGTGGCCTGGCATTCTGTACTACATTGTTATTACGTGTTTACACTGGTCTACATTGTGCAGCCAGTTGGAAGCATTAATGTTCCTGTGCACTGTTGGTGACTTGCATGTATTGGATTGTGTTACCCTACAAAACAATTGCAAACACTCTGGCTTTATAGCCAATTTATCTCAGAAAGTGTGCTGTATATTGCATTAAAACACATATTTATATCTTTTTCCTAGTGCAGTGTGCGGCATACCCCTTCAGCAGCACGTTCATGCGTATTGTGCAAGCGTGACAGTCTAGGCCGGCCCAGAGTGTGGCGCAACCCGTGATTTGTTGCCGAGTTGGGGGGCCCCCTCAGCATGGCTCGCAGGGGGGCCCCCACATTTTGTGTTACGCCACTGAAGGGGTTGATGTGGATATGAAGGATGTGGACATGAATGATCTGCAAAGGTTGCCGAGAATAAGTAGGGAATTGACAGCAACAGATGATAGATTTCTTTTGAGAGGAAATAGACTCGTAGCACCCAGAAGTTTAAGGAAAGTCCTTGTGATGTTGATACATGAAGGTCATCGTGGTGTAGTAAATACCAAGAAAATATAAAGAAATCAAGTCTGGTTTCCGTGCATGGATGTGATCATTGAAGATATTCTTAAAAACTGTTTTGCATGCCAAGTGACTGCTTCAAATAGTAAAGTAAATCCTCTTCATGTCGTGCTGTTGCCTGATGGTCCCTGGAATAGAGTGGCTTTGGACTTTAATGGGCCCCTGGATGAGGGAGGATATCTTTTAGTGGCCATGGATGAATATTCACGATTCCCACTGGTGAAACAAGTACTGTCAACTGCATTTCATGATGTAGCTGTAGTTTTGGATGAACTATTCAGTGAGTGGGGTGTTCCTAGAGTAATAAAAACTGATAATGGGCCACCTTTCCAAGGACATCAATTTGGGAAATTTGCAGCTCATTTGGGTTTCAAACATAAAAAAATTACACCGTTATGGCCGCAAGCGAATGGCATGGTTGAGAGGTTCATGCACAATTTGAAAAGAGCTCGACAAAGGGCAATTGTGGACAATCTGTCAATGCCGCAAGCTGTATCACAGATGCTATGGAGTTACCAGAATAACCTGCATGAAATAACTGGATACTCGCCGTCAGAATTAATGATTCGGTATAAACCTTGAACCAGACTTCCTCAACTTGAGGACTATACTTTAGAGGAGGATGATGAGATTAGAGAGCATGACAGGATAAAAAGGATGAAGATTAAAGAATGGACTGATCGAAAGGGAAAAGACAAAGATGACTAATTTGGAGTGGGGGATTCTGTATTAGTGCGACAAAGAGTCTGCACTAAGTTGGATTCAAGATATAAATCCATGGTTTTAAGAGTATGAAGGACCAATGGTCACAGCAGCTGGAGAAGATGAATATGAGGTCACGAGAAATGCTTCGTTCTTTAGGAGAATGTTTCAAGAGGACTCTATGAGTGACTCTGAAAATAATGAAAGATGTGGTGGTGAACTAATGAATCATTATGTATTGGATGATGTCTTTATGGATTCAGGAGATATTCAAATTCCATGTTGACAATCTGAACTTGAGGGTGGAGGTACTGTTTCAGTTCATTCAAATTCTGTTGACCTAGCCGGTTATGATCATTCTGATTCAAGAGACATGATCCTGAGAAGCCGTCCTTGTCGGGTGGTTCGTAAGCCTGATCTATTAATTGTACAAATGTAGTTGTGAATTCATCAATTTGTAAGTACAAATTTATATGATGTTTGAACACCTGTAAGTGGAAAGTTAGTAATATGTAAGTATGCAGTTAGATGATAAGTAAGGGGGGGTTGTTATATATTATTAGCTGTTTATTAGGCATTGTCATATGCTAGCCTTCATGTAAATGTATGGAGAATGTCATGTTGGAATGTCGAGCAGGTTGTGGGAATCTAGAAGATTGGAATGTGGGGGCCAGTCAGTTATAAAGGTATATTAAAAGTATAAGGACTATAATAGAATAAAATAAGCAAACAAACAAACAAACAAAGACCGGCTCTCGTGTATTTATATGTTAACTGCTGGCTAATTCACAACACCAATATCTCAAACGTCCTTGACTCCTGATCCGACCGCCACATTCGAACTGCATCGAGCACCCGATTCAAGCCGACTAGACGCCAGCTCGCTGCTTGACCCAGCATGCCTTGCCCTACCTCGATCTGACCCAACCTACACTGCAGCACAGCTTGAAACATGGTTCGAGGCTGTTAAGTCACTTTAGAACAGAGGAAAGGTAGTATTGACCCATTACTACTGCCCTGGTGCATATTTGGGCCCTAGATACTGGTTAGCACCATTTTACCCACCCACTTAATAACAAATTCTTTTGAACTCCTTGGTTCCTTATTGCCTTTTACCCCTGTTTTCATTACCCACAGAGTTGCTTCTTTCTATCTTTGCATATCTTTCAGGGGTAAATATCTTTCAGGGGTACATTTGTATATTGTTTTAATAGTTATTTGTACCTTGGTGTCTTTAATTAAAGTATATATAGTTGTATAGAATTGATTGGACATTCCTATATTTTGGACTGTTGTACTTTGCTGTTGGTGTCACTACTGGTTCACATTCACACCACTTCTAAGGGCATAGCCTTCGCTTGGCCCACATTACCCCAAAAGGTGAAGGAGGTATATCTCTTGGCTGTGCCTGTTTTACCTTTATGATTGGGATCACTGTTGGTGTGTAGATGTGTGGGGGCTGAGTAGGTGGTTTAGCCGCTACTCTTCCTTATACTAATGCAGGGAAGAAGTCATTTATTCAGTTATATGATCTTGATTGTAAATATTGTGAAAAAGAGGGGTTGACACTTTCGTAGGGTGGTAGAAAAACCGCAGTTGAAAGCCCTATTTAAGAATACATAATATTTTCAAAAAATATTTTGCAAGAAAGTAGACTTCACCCTGTTATGACCACTCTTGAATCCATTTGTGTGTTCTATACATGTAACAAATGGCAATGTTCCTTGTGCTCAAATATTTTGGAGTATTAGCAGGGAGACTCTATGATGCATATTGGGCCAGATTCTGAAGCACTTTTTGGTGCAAGAGATGAGATGCGGCAGCGGAGTGTAGTAAGTTGGAGAGGGTAGAATAGTAGTCTGAGGAGGGGAGATGAATTGAGTAGAAAGGAGAGAGTAGTAGAGTGGAGAAGGGACAGTACTAGTGCAGGGAGGAGAGAGTCTCAGTTGACAGCTGAGAGGAGCAGGAGTAATGGAGAGAACATGAGAGGGAGAGATGGGAAGGAGAGATAGAGGGAGATGTGAAGGAGAGTGGAAGGAAGAAAGAAAAGGCAGGAGAGAAAAAGAATGGGAGGGGAAGCATACAACATTATGGTGAGGAATATAAGAGCATGCACGGAACAGATGAAGTGAGAATTAGGGGTGTGAAAGGGTACTATTCTTGTAATATATTATTGTGGGATCTAGTTTAGGAGACACTAAGATTGTTCCCGGAGGGGTTCAGTGAGAGAAAGGGTGCTTAACCTTAGGCCACCATGACCAGCCAGCCAGTTGTTAGACAGCAGAAGTTACCAATCTCTAGTGACCAACCAGATGTTAAAGGGGGGAACTGTCCAGGGGAGACAAGTGGGAGAGGGACGGCACTTACTGAGCCGCATCTGTAGTATATCAATTAAAACTGTTGAACTGTCTTCAAGAGTTGGTGTGTTCTTGAGTCCATCTGTGAAACTGACTGATATACCCACATGTCGCCAAGCACCCAGGGACACCTCCTCCTCTCTCTTTGCAGTTCCAGTGCCCCTACTCTTGGTCTCTCAACCTAGGATTGATCTCTATATAACTCCCACCAGTTGATCCTCCAAGCTATCAGGAGGACCTGACCTTTGGCACTGGTTTGGAACCACGAATACCCTGGTCCCTAAACCATAGGACTTGACATTCGGTTCATTAGCCATGGCCACAAATACACCAGACTCTGGTGGGGGACGCATTTGGTTGCTTTGCCCTATCACACACAATCAGGATGTGTTGGGGTTTTGTTTTTTCCTTACTCTTGCTTTGTTTTACTTTTTATTGGATAGACTGTTTATTCAGCTATACAGCTATATATCTTGTGGATGGCTTTTGTTTGAAAATGTTTATTTCTTGCCAACACCAGAGTATATGTTTTATATTATCTGATGCAATTCATTATGCACACTAATGGTCACTGATTCTTTTTGAAAGTGTCATTTCTGTAAATACTCCTTTGGGAGATCATGTTTTCCTGTTAGATAATAACTGCAAAATTAATAAATAGCCACCAAGCTATCACAATAGTTTTCTTTATGTATTGTTTTTTGCTCCGAGGCAGCAACACTGGATGCTTCGGGGTAGCCTGAGATATCAAACTAATCAGAAATCCAGAGTAATTGGGTTCAACATTCATTGTTATATAGGCGAATTAGCCTTAAGCCTTTTGTTCATAGAGTACCACACGGGAAGTAATAGTTTGTGTATAAATACATTTTTGTCGGGATGAGGTCAGTTTCTTGTTCGTATAACAGCCAAGCACCCAGGGACACCTCCTCTTCTCTCTTTGCAGTTCCAGTGCCCCTACTCTTGGTCTCCCGAGCACTCCGAAACAACACGTCAGGATAGGATCCTCTGTAGACTTGGCAATGCATAACTTGCTACCAATGTTCACCCAACTGCTGCTACCCCTAGCTCTATCCTCTAGTTCTGTTGTAATGCACAAGCCCCAATCATCCCGGCTGCTCTTCATTAGAAACTCAAAAAGTTTTGCCCGAAAAGACGACCAATGCGCAATTACGTACCTACCAGTTTCACTATACTGGCCCAGGCACATATGTTATGGGGAAACTGATGTGCCCTTCAGTCTGTCAGTACTGGGAAACCTTGTTTCCCTTAGTCGTGTTAGCATGTTACTACTTTTGGTTACATTTTTATCACTTTTGGTAACTTTTTATCATTGTACATCGCAGCTTACACTGCAGTACAATGGGGTGCATTTTTGTTTTGCCCTAGACTAACACTCAGAGAATTTTTGGTTACTCTAGGTGTGTTTAAAGGATAGGCTGGTGGCAGCAGTGACTTTTTCCCACTTTTGGAGGATTTTCGTTTTAGCTTTACCTCGTTTACCATGTTTGGCTACTGACTGTGGTTAGTGTCCAAGCATGACCGTGCCACATGGTTTTTCGCCTGTCCTTTTGCAATCTTGTTCGTTAGCCTTATTCCTGGCCTGAGAGGCCAGGACAATCCTTATCAGGACTTCCAGTGACCGGGAAAGCAGAAGATTATGGCGGGCTACTGGAGGGCTGTGTGTGTTTGCTGGCAGCATGTGGGCTGGGACTGTCTGGTCCCAATACACAAACTGGTTACGGTGTGCCTGAGTGGTATGCATGAATGTTCCCGCCAGTGGTCCTGATTGGACCACTTCTGGGATGTGTGTGTGTGCTAGTCCTGCAATTGGCTAGTGAGGGCAGCAGCTCTTACCTGGATTTTAGGAGAAGAAGAGAACCCCTGAACCCATTCTTCAGAGATCCTGGAGAAACCTGAAGGAGCCAAGTATCCTGTACAAATGTGAGACCTGCGAAGAAACCTGAGACCTGACTGAAGAAGACCTGGCAATCAACTTCTGCTGTCATGGAGGAGCCGTGTCTTGCTCGTGATCTTTAGTATTCCTGCGAAGGAGCCACAAACCTTGTAGTGGAAGGACCATCCATTCCCGACATCTGCTCGGTGCCCTGCCAAACGAAGCCTTTCTGAAGTGCCCTGGAACCGCCCTGTGGCTGACCAGCTTCGTTTTTGAGCTCCCGTGCTGCCGGCGTCACCATTTTGGCCTGAAACCTGGGGGTTCCTCAGCTAGTCGTACGTAGAATACTTCCTGTGAAATGTTGGCATCTTAGCATCAAGAGGACCAGAGATAGGAGGGAAAGTCTGGCTGCTGAGCCCTTTTGTGTCACCTTGCTGCTGTGACGACCATCCAAAATAGCTTACCTGACCTGAGTCCAGTCCTGAGGGGGGTGCTACATCGAGTTTTCTGCATTCTTTGATCGAGAGTCCTTGCAACAGTTAAAGACACCAACCGGAGACCAGCTCGAACCTGCAACCCCTGGGAAACAAGCACTGCGACTTTCGATGGGAAAAGCAATGTCGGACCATCTTCCTTTGTTTTACCAAGTGTGGGGAAGATTCAGAGTACGGGGGGTAAGTTACAGTTTCTAACCTACCACTATGTTGAACTGTGTTGTGCCTTATGGTCGCCCCTGACCACATTTGAACCGTGTTGTGCCTTATGGTCGCCCCAGTCCACATTTGAACTGTGTTGTGCCCTATGGTCGCCCCAGACCACATTTGAACTGTGTTGTGCCTTATGGTCGCCCCTGACCACATTTGAACTGTGTTGTGCCTTATGGTCGCCCCTGACCACATTTGAACTGTGTTGTGCCTTATGGTCGCCCCAGACCACATTTGAACTGTGTTGTGCCTTATGGTCGCCCCTGACCACATTTGAACTGTGTTGTGCCTTATGGTCGCCCCTGACCACATTTGAACTGTGTTGTGCCTTATGGTCGCCCCTGACCACATTTGAACTGCGTTGTGCCTTATGGTCGCCCCTGACCACATTTGAACTGTGTTGTGCCCTATGGTCGCCCCAGACCACATTTGAACTGTGTTGTGCCTTATGGTCGCCCCTGACCACATTGAACTATGTTATGCCTTATGGGCGCCCCAGTCCACATTTGATCTGTGTTGTGCCTTATGGTCGCCCCTGACCACATTCGAACCGTGTTGTGCCCTATGGTCGCCCCTGACCACATTGAACTATGTTGTGCCTTATGGTCGCCCCAGACTACTTTTGAACTGTGCTGTGCCCTATGGTCGCCCCAGACTACATTGCCTGTCCCTGACTGTATTTAGCCTACATATGATTGCTCCATCCTAGCCTAGAGATACCTGACTCTTGCAAACCAACAGCCTAAAACCAGGCCACAATGATACTAACTTTTATTTACCTGTCAGCCCTTTGGACCACAATGCCTAAAGTAAACCACTATCCGAGGCCCACACTACAGGGCATACCGCCTGTAGATGAAGGACTCTTAACTCCCCCCCTAGAGCCCAGCCATCAACTTTCACACTCACTTATTACCCACCAATCACTAACACACCTTCCCTGTGACATCGCAAATAGAAACGCAAAACTACGCTCGAGACTACCTAAAATTTACGAACCATTAGCCAGACTCAATACCTCCTGCAATAGAAGTAACGCTAACATCCGAAACACTCCCCCTGTAAAAATTGACCTCCATCGCAACAACCGCCTAAATAAGCAGCCCAACACCAACAATAGCATACCAAAAAAGAAAAGTAATGCTACCCAGGCCACAGTAAAGCCGAACATCCAACTGAAGTGCGCCCTTATTAATGCCAGGTCACTAATAGCACACGCTACTGAAATTGCGGATCTCATTCAAATAGGAGACTATGACATCTTCGCCATAACAGAAACTTGGCTGCACAAAGCTGCAGGACCTGCCCTAATGCTTGCCTTACCCCATAATTACACCATACTTAGAGAAGACAGAGTCAACTCTCGAGGAGGTGGCCTAGCTATTATTGCTAAAAATAATCTCACCCTAAAAATTGACTCAAGTTCAACAACTAACTCCTGCGAATCATTAACTGCTAAACTCCTCGCATCTCCCTCTCAAACTATTACTATTCACCTTATCTATAGACCACCTGGCCCTATTGGCACGTTCGAGGAGGACATTTCCACAATCCTCTCAAACAACCTAAAAACTTCATCCCAAGCTATCCTTCTGGGAGACCTAAACCTAGGCTACAATGACCCTAAAGACCTGCAAGCAACTAATATCACTAATGTCATCTCAGAACTAGGCTTCTCCCAAAAAATCCTACAACCCACACACGAAAAAGGCTGTATACTTGACTGGGTTGCTGACTATAACTGCAATACAACGATTGTCGATATCACCCCACAAATCTGGACTGATCATGCACTGATAACTTTCCTCCTAAATGTTAACTTGGCCCTACCTATTGAAAATGCTCTGGCTCCCCCCTTGCCAACTAGAAACAAAAAACTTATAACTACAGAAAAACTGCTACCACTCATCCTCCCTAGATTAAACTCTCAACCTGACTCATTGGACACCTCATCACTAGTAAATGAATTCAACTCTTCTATGGCTACAGCTCTAGATACTATTGCCCCACTGAAACTGAGAAAGAGCAAGCCTAGAGCTCACCTAAACACCTGGTTTACTCCTCACCTTAAATCTCTAAGACTTGAAAAACGTAAATGCGAATCTG
Organism: Ambystoma mexicanum; assembly: GCF_040938575.1. NCBI lineage: Eukaryota > Metazoa > Chordata > Amphibia > Caudata > Ambystomatidae > Ambystoma > Ambystoma mexicanum. The sequence continues at coordinate 1,130,721,839 of NC_090935.1, read as the reverse complement.
CTTGGCGACTAACCCCAACAGAGACAAACAAAATTACACTCATCAATGCCTCTAAGATCTACAAAAATGAAATAAAGAAAGCAAAAAGAGAAAACTTCAACAACAGAATACTGCAGGCCAAATCTGGAACGAAAGAACTATTCCTTATACTAAAGGAATTAGAAAACCCCACTCCTGTCCAAGATAATTGCGACAAAAATAAAATATGGTGCTCGAACATCCAACAAGCGCTAAATGACAAAATTGCCACACTCCAAACAAAAATTGAGATAAAGAAACAGAATATCCCACCCTCAACTAACCCAAGAGGCAAACCTCCAACCAGCACTAAACTAGACTATAAATTTAACTTCTCGAAAGTAACTATACTCGAGACTGAAAAGATAATACTCTCACTCAAGCCATCCAATTGCCGAGGCGACCTATGCCCAGCCCAACTAATAAAGGAAGCGGCCAGAGACCTCTCCCCATTCATTTCTAAGCTTATTAATGCCTCCTTTGCTTCAGGCACAATACCAGATAACCTCAAGCAATCCTGGGTCCTCCCCCTCCTAAAAAAACAAACACTGGACCCATCCATCCCGACTAACTACAGGCCTATCACAACGGTACCCTTCCTATTAAAAATCCTAGACAGGGTAGCCTACCTACAGATCCAAAAACATCTGGAGCTGCACCACCTTTTAGGCACAAGACAATCAGGCTTCAGACCCCAGCACGGAACTGAAACCGCGCTCATCGATCTTAAAACTCAGGTTGATGAGCTGAGAGACTCTGGAAAGATGGCCCTACTCCTCTTACTGGACCTCTCTGCAGCCTTCGACCTGGTGGATCATGATGTGCTCTGCACCCACCTAGAAACAGCTGCCCATTTCTCCACACATGCCATCGCATGGATCAAATCATTCCTAACCGGTAGAACTATGAGAGTCTTCTCTACTTCTGCTGCTGCCGACCCTGTATCCATCACATGTGGAGTCCCACAAGGCTCTTGTGTCTCCCCCACTATGTACAACATCTTCACGAAGCCATTGTTCGATGATCTAGATGATCTGGGTGTTACCTACACTAACTATGCGGATGACACTCAGATTCTCATACCACTTTCAGGGGATTATGAACAAGATTTGGCCTTGGTGAACAAGATTTATCTCATCATTCAGGCATGGATGGCCACCCACGGGCTATGCCTGAATGATGACAAAACGGAACTTATCATACTGGGGAACAAACAAAACATCAATAGATTAAAAGAAGAATACTCCTCCTTCATCATAGACGGCAATATTATCAAGGTGGCAAAAGAAGTAAAAACATTAGGGTTTTACCTTGATTCCCACCTCTCCCTAACCAAACAGGTGAAAGCAATGGCATCCAGCACCGCATATACCTGCAAGCTGATTAGAGCCGCAAAACCATACCTATCCACTGCCAACTGCCTAACCCTTGCTCGAGCATTAGTGCTGTCGAAATTGGACTATTGCAACGCACTATACTTAGGAGCCAATAAACATACGTTGCAAAAAATTCAAACACTACAGAACAATGCTCTTAGAGCAGCCTTAGGAATTCCAAGAAGGGAGCATATTTCAGAAGCTAGAAGACAATCCAACTGGCTCTCCACAGTGGACAAAATCAAACTCAAGACAGCTTCTCTAACTTTCAAAAGTATCAACCATCTAGCACCCAAATACCTAGCCGCCAGATTCAACAGAAAAATCTCCACTAGACCCACTAGAGAAGCATACTCTAACCAGTTAGTGATCCCCACATTCAAACTAAGTACGGCCGGAGGAAATAGCTTCCCGGTCAAAGCTGCCCAGCTTTGGAACTCCCTCCCGCCCGGCCTGAGATCTACCCAATCCTACGCCCTCTTCAGATCCAACTGTATCAACTGGATCAAAGAAAATGACCGATAGTCCCGCCCTACACTAATATAACTACTGTCCTACAGTCGTACTATGTACATAACTAAATACTCTCTATCTTCCTACTGCATATTTCCTGTATATATTATGTTATATGTTTATATTATGCACAATGTATACTCTCCCTATTGTCCTGCATTATGTAATTTCTACTATGTATAACCACCATTTGTAAGCATGCGTAACCTGTAAAGTTTAAAGTATCCTTGAACAACGCGCCCGGTTACCCTCGGGTTTGGTGCGCGCTATAAATAATAAACAAACAAACAAACAAACAAACAAACTATATTCCAATTATAAGGCAATGGGCTTATAATAAACCTTATTTATAACAATATTGGCTTTGTCACTACTGCTTGCGCAAGACATCTGACTGTTGGGGATACTTTTGGGCATTGGTCTTACTTGAACCCTAACCCTAAGAACCCTTCACTGGACCTCAGAGACCCTACCTTAATTTTTTCCTGCCTCCTAACTTCTGTGGAACGTGAACCTGAACTATTGAGCAAAAGGCCCCAGACAGCTTAGGGCTGGCCAATTTTAGTTAGGGATCATATCTGTGGACCTTTTTGTGCATAATACTCTTCTAACCTTTCCTTTGCAGGAGTTTCTGATGTGTATTATGCCCTATAACAAAGTGAATGTATATGTGTATTTAGTTTGTTGGTGTTGTGTGACAAGTCTACCTGCTTGTAGTCATTGTTCGATAGTGCGTTTTGGTCATAAATAAATAACTGTATTTTTATACATCCTGTCTTAGTGTAGTCTGTGATTCCCATTGTGTGACCATATTGTGGACCCTTTACAAGCTCAACCCCTCTGAGGAACTTAAGCTAGACTGCCTGTCACTGCTACCTAAACTGGTTTGTCTACATCTTCCTAGAGTTGTTCCTGTCACAATATAGGTTGGCCTTCTATACATCGTCCATCAGGCCAAAGTATAGAAAATCAGTCCTAACAAGGAGTTTCATCTTTTATTGGCGAATCAATCATGGTCATAATTCTATATACGGACAAGAGATGCTAAGGATTGTGGTTCCTAACATCCCATTTCATCCTTAATTCAGATGCCAAGATCTATAGGAAAATCATAGCAAATAGGTTGATGAAGGGTTTCCCATGGCCCAGACCAAAACAGATGAATCCATAGGAATTAATATAAATATTTCCTGCCATGAATGGCTATGGTGCGAGGCATTTACGATACATTTTGCAAATGAGGTGAATGTCTCATGGATCAATGTTGTCGCAATGTTTCAAAACAGATCAATATTGCATGGAGGGGACTGGTTGCACAGAAGTGCATACACGTGTGGTCCCCAAAACGCAAAGTCAAGGCACTTAGTTAAATGTGCCCCTCAATAACGAGCTTGTTGTTGATGAATGATTTTATGGAGAAGCTTGGCATGGTGCCATAAGGAGTGCTGAGGTGTATATTGCGCAGGTCGGGTTAAGATGGGGTTGCAAGAGCAGTCTAGTGGCACACTTGTTCACGCCGCATCAATATGTTGCACTGTGATCAAGAGGCTGTGTGGATCTCAGGTTAAGCTGTCATAGATTGACAGCTTCACTATAGATGTCCAACTCTATCCTAGATTTACAGAAAGTGTTTTCCGAAAATATTTTTCCCAACAAAAAGAATCTAAACATATGGCACTGGTATCAGGTGTATTGGGGTAAAACCTGTCCATGACATATTACATAAGAAGCAAATCGGCTGCTAAGGGCATTTGCTCAATTTTTAGCACAGGTGCAGATGTTGGAAATTAGGCCTTCAAAATTCACGGCCTCTAGGGTTTCAGTGGCACCATTTGATTACTAAACGCAGTCCATTTGAAAGTAAGATGCAACTCTATTGTAATAACTCTAAAGTAAAATAGTTACTCAGTATTATTACGGAAAGGAAAACAGCTATCGGGTACCTTTCCCATGTAAATCCTATCAAAGGACTGAGGATCCAAAGGCGATCCTTTCTTGCTTGTGCAGTGCAGGGTAATAGAACCAACACAGCTTCCTATTGAAGCCCCACTTTACATTCATATCACGCTGGGAAAATAAAGGAACATGACTTTCATCAGAATCTCATCTTCAGCCCATTGCTGCCTTCATGTATTATTTCCTCAGTAGAGGTTTCCTACTGAACGCTGCCACTCTCAATTACTCCATGTAAGCTCCTAGGCCCATCTTCACTCATGCGACAACACTTTAAATGAAAGAGATAATGGGTCTGGCCTTAGTGAACTTTGCCTGGGACGGCCCACTCGTGTGAAACCTATGTCGAACCTTACAGCTTCTATCCGACCAAACCTTGCTGCCGCAGTATCCCTGACAATCAGAGCCAAGATAGCTATATAATCGCTCCACCATTTTTGCCACCCTCACCCGTGCTATTCTATGTAACTATGGACTAGCAAGGGCGTTGCACGTATCATGTAACGTTTGCTCTGAGCTGGCTTTGTTGCCTTCCTTCTGAGAAAGGTAGGTTTGTCAAACCTGCCAATAGTAAAATCCAGTAGAATTTCAGAAGGTCCAACAAGGAAACACAATCATTCACTTTAGGAAGCTATTGCTAAAAATGGTCTGCTTCGTTTTTGAAGTTTTTGACACACACACTAATCTTATGTGGAACTGGTGCACACAACACAAGTTTAAAAAACTAGATCAGGGACTCTTGAGTTGTAAACTTTTCAAGATTTCAAAATCATATATATGAAAAGGATCAAAATGTATATGCAAGCTACACCCCTCTGCTCAGCGGGTATCCAATGTAAGCCAGAGCCCCCATCTCGCCGACCCTGAGTCACGGGACAGGTGCTCACGGTGAGGCTCCACTTCAGCAGGAACACATGCATGAATGCACACACGCAAGACCCCACAAACTCCCATATGTAAGTCTGCAAAGCTCCTGCTGAAGCCCAAGTCCAGTCCTGGTCCTCTGCAGTACAAACCCACGCAGGACACTGCGCAGCACGTACACGGCACCATGGGGTTCCGAGGGACGCCAGAGGGCCCAGAGCAGATCTCCCGGGTCGGAGGAGAAGACTGCACAGCAGGGGAGGAGAGCAGCTGAAGGCCGCACACACACACACACACAGTAAGGCACGGTCCGCATATGATACTCTGCGAGGAGCTAGTTTATCTGAAATGTGAGTGCGTGCATAATAGACGAAAACCAGTGATGGAAATGGAAAAAACCCTGTCCTTCTTGAGAGGGTGGGGCTGGGTTCAGGGAGCCGGGTCGAGGGGCGTGACCCTGAGCCAGATCAGGCACACAGTATCTCTTTATGGAACCCAGGCCTGGCCCTATCTCTTCAGGAAACCCAAGCCTGGTGATTTGCATAAAAGCAAAAAGCATTCTGTGAACATAGGAATGCCCACAAATGTTAATCTGGAACATGTCAGTGATAGTGATTAAGCAAGAAACTCTTTTGAGTAAGTAATGGAAGTTGGACTCTCACAATACTCACCCAACAAAAACATGTCTGTATACAGCAAGACATACATCAATGTGACCAGCTTCTGAACAAGACGTGAGCGTTTGGCTACTTCTGCGTTCAGTCTCGCGCGCCGCGCCACTGCTTGTGGTGAGACTCAGCTTGGGAACAGATCACCTGAGAGATTCTTGGTCCTGGGGAGGGAGGTATGCTCCACAAGACAAACTGCAGGGCTCCACGCTGTTCGCCTAAATGCCAGTGGCAATGCATGAGGAAAGACACATGTATGCTCGACAACCGGTTTCATTCTAGCACGATCACCACACAAAGAAAACCCTGTCAAAGCAGTGGGGTGGGGTTAGCACGTGCGCGCGCGAGCAAACATACACACACACACACACACACACACCCCCATGTCATTACAGACATCTCAGAATTCAGACATGCGCACCGCACATAATGCACTCAATCATATTAAATTAAAACGGTAAAAGGAAAATATGGTATCAGGTAATATTATCCCCACCAAAAATATCGGTCGTCGGGAACGGCTATAAGTGATATTTTTAGTCGGGATAATATTTTGGGTTTTTGGGAGCAGGGCTTGCAGGGGTGTTCCCGGCTCCCTTTAAAATAATATGAGGGTTGCGGGGGTGTCGCTTGCAGTTTCCATGCCTTAATATCGCCACAAAAATATGGCAACATTTTTGTATGGCGATATTTTTGCCGGGATATTAAAACAATGGTCTGAAAATATACCCCATGGGAGTAACAAATAAGGCATTCACGAAAAACGCCAAACACAGGGATTTAAATGGGACATGCATGCTCATACTGACCAACCAACCGGTCTTGCCCGACCACTGAAACACACAATTTGGCCACATCGAAACACATACAACGACTGGCTCTGGCAGACTGATCAAGAACACAATTCAGGCATGCGTAGATCACACTGAAAGTAAACAAACATTCAAGGAAATGGAACACCGAAGAAGAAACTGAGGTTGTTCAACGTGTTTGATATAACTATACACCACAACTAAACAGAAACATCAGGAAACAATAAGGAGTATTACACAATTGTTCCAAAAAGAGGAAATTAGTTGAAAAAAAAACAAACGTTTTTTACAGGGACTTCAGGTAACGACAAACATTGCAAATGCCAGTGCTAACGTTACTACTAAGAGTATAAATTTAATATTTCCTGGATTAAAATAATGATCTGCTGACGTTTATTCAGCAATATGAGCTACACTGCAGGTTACACCCAGGGCTCAAGTCGAGGGCACACGCAGGGGACGGAGTCCCCCCACTTCATTCTGAGGGTGGACTCTGTCCCCCCCAGCTAAAATGATAAACATTGAATGTCCTCTTTGAATTTATGAATTAAAGCCAACCTCAGAAATCGAACCACAGTCCTCAGGTATGCAGGCCAGCCACTTCACCACTACACTATATAACTCGATGACAAATAACAAACAACTAAAGGTGAAATGTCCCATTTCGGTACTGCAAGTCCCAGGGAAAACATTTGTATTGGTTGTTGGAGTTTAAAACATGCACAACTTTTAAAGTTTTCAAAAACATTCTTAGAATAAAATATCCTGTCTTGGTTTTGTGTGTGTGTTGATTTTATGAAAGGCAAATGCAATTCGTCCTGTTCAATTTGGGTGGTTATGAAAAGCCAATTTAATGAAATGTGCATATTTCACCTTCATATGCTAATTTCTGGCGACGTCACATCCCATTGCGTTTGTTGATGAGTCCCCCCACTTTAATTTTTAGGACTTGACCCCTGGTTACACCCCTGAAAGAGAAGCGACTGAAATATTTAGTTAAGAAGAAGTTATCCAACCCTCTAAAATTATTCAGACCTTCTGTGATTCACTTTCGAAGTGAAGCATTAGCAGCACATGGTGACAATGTCCCATTGTATGTTTCGGGCATAGTTACATTAGTTGAATTGGTTATATTGAATGTTCTCAGTGTGTCCGCATGCCAAGCATCTCTGACCTTCTTAGAATCGTTTTAAGGTCAGGAAACATGACTGCTGAAAGAGTGAGATATGCGGTCTTGCCACATGAACCAGTGTGGGTTGCCCACTTATCATTTTAAGACTGGCATTGGCTGGCCTTAACATGTGTGTGATTATTGGGAGCCTTTTGAGGAGCTATGAAGACATTATAGACTTTTTGTCAATGATCAGCAGACAGGAACTTTAACCAACACCCTTTTTCTCACACAAATTGAGATAGAACTCCACTGCAGATGGCTAGCTGGCACCTATGTAAACCATGGGGGGAGCGGAGGGGAGTAGGAGGGCACACAGGAGGCGCTTTTTTCCTATGTGTTAATTTTTAAAATGTTTAAAATGCACAGATGACCTTATCCATAAAGGTGACCCTGTGCATTTTCAGGGGGCAGAGCTGTGTTCATGTTGGGTGTGTGCACTCCTGACACTGATGCATACCTTTCCCCCAGCACATGCATTTTACAGTCACTGGCGTTAAAAGGCCCATCATTGTGAAATGTACAAAACAAGAAAAGTATATCTATCCCTGTTTGGGGGCTAGAATTGCACGTGTGGAAACAGCATTAATACTGCTCTTGTCACACTTCAAACAAAATGCCCAGAAGACACTGCAACAGGGTATGCTTGCAGCCATGCCCTATGATCCGTGCCAATGTACAAAGTGCCCACTAGGCCGGGGCTGCGACCTTTTTTAGGTAACCAGCAATGTCCATTCAAACCGAATGATAAGCACAAGTCACTTTTGTCGAATAATTCTTAATAAATCAAATTAATTTAAGTTTTCTAGAAAATTCTTTACCTTCACATGTTAAAAAATAATTATTATATTCCATCTGATAAACACATTTACAAAACAATCTGTATCAACAATTGTGTATAAGCAACTTCAACAAATCAAGTAAAATTCAATCACATCACAATAGATCATTCATTATTGCATCACTTATCACTTAACATTTTACTGTAAAATTCCTAAAATGTACAACAACAGTCCTTTCAAAAAGTATAGTCAAGTGTAAGCATTAATCAAAATACCATCCCGATCAAGCTGCGTTCCAGATGCATTCAAAACGGGCAAGTGCAGAGAGAGAGCGAGAGAGAGAGAGAGAGAAAGAGAGAGAGAGAGAAAGAGAGAGAGAGAGGATCTGGGTACGTTCTGGGAGAGTCCATGGGGGAAGTGCCTTGTACACTTTCCACTGAGGTGACATCACAGTGGGGGGAATGGAGCATTTAGAAAAACTTAACCGATTAGCTGCCTCTGGAGGTCCTTGCTTTTCCTACGCAAGCTGCTACATAGAGACCTCCTTTATGTTAAAGGTATTTGTATTTTCGCAAAGGGATGGGAACCCCCCTTAATGCATGTTTGATGGCTCATATTATATCTCATGCCACATGCCCGTCTCATGGCCCCGTCTTTGTTACCTCCTTAGATCTGAATGCTGCGTTTGACTGGGTTATTAGAAGCAAATTATGGGAAAAATTGCGGAAAGCAAAATTCCCCCAATATCTCATTACTCTTATTGAAATGTTGCACTTTAGAACTAATTTCAAAGTTAGAATCAACAGGGAAGGCTCTCTAACCCAAGCTATTCCATCTTTTACAGGTGTTAAACAAGGCTGTAATTTAGCAGCGATACTATTCAATCTCTACCTACTAGATATAGAAGATCTATGGAATGCTAAGAAGTCGTTTGCAATTCACATTGGCGCCTTTACCTTGTCTTGGTTAGCGTACGCTGATAACATCTTATTTTTCGATCGGACTCAGTCAGGTATTCAAGCTAAACTTGATTGTTTTATGCAATATTGTAGCTCTAATAATTTGGTAGTCAATTCTCAAAAATCTAACATTATTATTTTCTCAAATAAGAAAAAAGTACATAAATTTGTATGGAAAATTGGTGTTTATCCAATTACAAGCAGCCCCACTTTACCGTACTTAGGATTGATTCTCTCAAAAAATACCTCCTATAAATTCATGAAGGAACAATTGAAAATTTCTCCATTAAAATGCCAAATGAAAATCCTACTAAAGAAAATCTGCAAAATTTGAAGCCATTTTATTATATGGAGCTGAACTTACCTTACATGACTTAGGGCCAATATTGGACCAACTTCAAGGGCATATTTGGAAAGATGTATTAGGCTTACCTTTATCAATGCCTAATGTTGTGATAAGACACGAGTTGGGGATTAACTCCCTCTCCTCCAGATACAATTGGCGCATGCTAAATAATTTTGCTAAAATATTATTTCCTATTAGAAACTCGCTCTACATAGGGCTAAACAGAATGCTAGCAGATAACAACCCTCCCTCTATGGTGCAATTTAAAGAACGCATGCTAACTTTACTGGATAAGATCAATCTCCCAATGGAAGACTTGGAACTTTTTCAAGAGAAAATCAAGAAAAAGCTATTGCTACAGGATTGGGGCGATACCTGTTCGAAAATGGAAATCTACCCTTCTTGTGCGGAATATTCACAAGCAGAAACCACGTATGTCTTACTTGATACTTTGTCCCTGCTCTAAGGTCCGTCGCACATTTATGCGCTTCAGACTAGATTTAATTCACACTCGATCTAGAACGAAACACTGGTCTAAAGATACATTGGCTCACACTAACGAGGTATGTCGTTTTTGTAATCAAGTTCTGGAGACCTTAAAACATCTGTTTTTATATTGCTGTTATTTTGAAAATATACGATGCATTCTTATAAAGTCCTTTGTGCAAGCTAATACGATTCTAGCTAGAGAGTGGATTTGGACTTAATGTATGTGGGGATCAACGGACACTTCTGTAGTAAAAACAACAAACTTTGTAAATATTATCGAGAAAGAATTGGAAAATGCGTCTCAACTTTAGAGAACTAATGAATTTTGAGAATTGATGGTGCTCAAATCTAGTGTACTTTTGTACAGATTTTAATTTATGAATTTGACATTTTATGTTCAACATGTTACATCGATTGTGTTCATATCACAATATCTTATGTTGTTTGATTTTAACAATTTTGTATTGTCTGAAAGAATCACAAATTATTTGTAAGGTCTACATTTTTGACTAAAAACAAATAAAGTTTAAAAAAAAAAAAAGGTATTTGTAATAAAAAAAATCGAAGACACTATCGAGCACGTTCTACTACTGCCCCAACATATGCCCCTTTGATATTTCATCTCCATTAAGCTCTTTATTTGTCTATGTGTGTTGTTAAATCTAGTCATCACACAAATGGAAACCACACACAGCCTGAAGTACCAAGCCTCATTTGGTGAGCAGCTGTTCCAGCTGAAGAAGTCCTCTTAAATACCTGCTTCCTCCTCATACACTGCCCATCTGGATGCTGCTTCATAGTCTGTTTTCCATTGCATTGCGCTCCTTTCCTCTTCCTCACTAATGGGGCTTTGGCTGGGCCCACAGCCTCTGAATAATACACTCTGGTAGTATCTGAGACTCTCTCTGCTGAACTGGCCTTGACTTCTGACCTACCAACATGGGTCCTTTGATCAGTGTATCACTGTTCGCCTAGCCCCCTTGACAGGAAGTTATGTTTCCCATCAGCCACTCTCCTATTGCCAATGAGCACTTCTCTTTAGACCAATTACAATGCAAAAGGTTTGTGTCAAATCAATGTCAACTGTCTAGTGTGCCTCACACGCCAGGCGTTCCTGTAAACTATGGACTGCAAGGCATTCCCCTTGCACAATTCATTTATTTAAGAATTCTTTAGAGCAATGGTTCAGTGCTTAAACTGACATGTCATATGCAGCGGCTGTCAACAAAATATTTAGGGTTTGTAGCACAGAAAACCACCTTATTAGGGGATACACAGCCTAAGTACAAAGAGGGCCCCATTAACACGCGCAGTCCACTCTGCCATTCTAAAACATCTCACTCAGTGCGCGCTGCTGAAAGCTCAGGTCGTTTCACGTGGATCAATCTATATGCACAGGGTCCCATATAGATCAGGGTCCACTCACCTCTCACGCATGCGCACATTTGCAATGCTGTTTTCTCTCGCTCCGCCAATAACACAGACAGCATTGTGGTTTACAAGGCAATTTCTGGATGTATTTCATCCTTACAAGCTAGGGAGGATTTCAGGAAGGTAATAGAAGTGAAATGCACAATTATATATCTAAGTGACCCTTAAGCATTTCTTGGACATAAAGGCGTTTGGAATGGGTGCTATAAGAGTTACTTATCTATAGTAGGGTCATACTGTGCACCGAGGTTTTACTTCCTAAGGTTAACCTTTCTACTTAAGAATAATTTCATAGGAAAGCAACTGTACATCCCCCATGGCCCCCCTTAGCACTTACCCAGACCATGGGCCCGCTACCTCCTGCACTCTCCCTCTCCCTGTTCCCTTATCCCCTCCCTCACCCCGACCAGCCCCCTCCTGCTGCACTTCTAGTCACTGCACTTGCAGGATCCGAATGTCACAAGGCCTAGTAGGACCACTACTATTATATTCTCCTCTGCCCCCTCAAACCCCGCACCCACATCTTTGTCGTGTGGCACCTAGAAACACTTTTTGCTGTATAGGCGCCATACAAATGAATTAAATTGAATTGAATTTATATTTTATTTATATTGCGCACATACACAAGTGTTTCAGAGCACGACAAGGCAAGGGAGGGGAACAAGGGAGAAAAAAACAACGATCTTACTATGCCCAGTGACATTGAGAACGGGCAAGTGCATGGGAGAGGGAAAAGGGTAAATGTGCATGGAAGGGGGAGAAGTGGAAAGTACAGAGCAAAGGAATACAGATAAATAATAAATAAATAAATAATAACAGCAGGTGGCAAGTGCTAGGTTAAAGGCAACAGACAGGGTTAGTCAGGTAAGTGCAGGAAAAGAAAAAAAAGGGGGTTTGACTGGATGGGTACAGATACAGGCCCTAGTGCAACAGATTGCCAGGAGGCAGTGCGGGTGGGTGACAAGGTGAGCGGGTAACTGGGTCCGGAAGTCAGAAGGTGGGCCAGGTGCACAGTGCCAAGAGAGAGCAGATCAGCAGGGGAGAGGAGGGGCAAAGACAGAAGCAAAGAGGAAGGTCTTGAGGTGCTTTCGGAACCGGATATGGTTTTCCTCAAGTTTCAGAGTGGAAGGCAGGCTGTTCCAGAAGGCCCAAGCCAAAGACAGAGATCTTCCACAGGTATCTGCTTATACTCTCCGTCCTTTGCAACTTATCCAGAACAGGACTGCACAACTTGTCCATGGCCTCAAGCCCTGAGATCATATCTCTCCAGCCCTGAAATCTCTCCACTGGCTCCCAGTGGTAACCCAATGGTTAATTTCGAAATCCTTTGCATTGTCCACAAGGATTTCTCGGGCCTGGGTCCAATTTACCTTCAGCTGTCCCTTCGTAAATACGTGCCATGGAGACAGTGGAGAGATTTCAGGGCTGGAGAGATATGATCTCAGGGCTTGAGGCCATGGACAAGTCGTGCAGTCCTGTTCTGGATAAGTTGCAAAGGACGGAGAGTAGAAGCAGATAGATTTAGAAAGAGGCTGTTACAATAGTCCAACCTAGATAGAACCAGTGCTTGAGAGACATTGAGCTTCTGGGGAAGCAGTGGAAGGGCAGAATACCTCTGAGGGGGTGCAGTAGGAAGTTTGACTTTTTAGAGACATCAGAGATGTGTGCAGAGAAGGAAAGCGTGGAGTCAAAGATGACCCAGCTGTCCTTAGCCACGCAGGTACGGGTAGGAGAATGGCCAAGGGAGGCCGGCCAGAGAGTGAGATGAAAGGAGGGTGAGGGTGTGCAGATGAGGAGGATCTCTGTCTTGTTGGCATTCAGGCAGAGATTGTTCGTGGCACACCAATCTTGAATGGCAGATAGGCAATCAGAGATGAGAGAAGGAGCAGAGGTGGCCGAGGGAAGCCTGAAAATTAGTTGAGTGTCGTCAGCATAGCACTGAAAGTGAGAGCAGAAAATGGCAATGCAATGAGCAAGATTTGCCAGGTATTGGTTGAAAAGCTGGGGTGAGAGGTTAGACCCCTGGGGGACCCCACAGGTAGAAAGGGAGATGGATGAAAGGAAGGGGCCAAGTTGGACCTGGGAGGGTCGACCAGAGAGGAAAGAGGTCAGCCAGGCCAGAGCCTGATCAGTGATACCCAGGATATCATGGAGACGGTTGAGCAGGATGGTATGTTTGACCTTGTCGAAGGCAGAAGAGAGATCAAGTAGGATTCGGACAGAAGGGATGTTAGATTCAAGGTTGGAAAGCAGCTCTTCACAGATGTTCAGGAGAGCAGTTTCCATGCTTCTGGCAGCTCTAAAGCCAGATTCATGGTCGTGGAGACAACCAACAGAAACAGAGTGAAGGTTAACTGCAAGATGGCAAGGTTTTCTAGTAGTTTGCAGAGAAAGGGAGTGATGGAGATTGGGTGATAGTTAGCCGGGCAAGAAGGGTCGGCAGTGGGTTTTTTGAGAAGAGGGTGCACAAGAGAGTGCTTAAGGAGGGAAGGGAAAGCTCCTGAGGTAAAGGAGAGGTTGCAGAAATCAGCCAGGGCAGGAGCGAGGGTGTCAATATGGTCCTTGATGGTTTTGGAAGAGCAAGGAAATACCTGTTTTGATGAGGCTTTAACAGATCGGACAAGTCTAGAGACCTCATCAGGGGAGAAAAGAGGAAAGGACGAGAAAGAAGGTGGGGGGTAGCTGTAGGAGCACCAGAGTTCACAGATGCGGGGGGTGAGAGGTTGGACAGGATATTCTGGGGTTTAGAGCTGAAGTGGGAAGCAAGGGATGTGCAAAGGGCCTGGGAAGCAACAGGAGAGGTAGAGACTGCAGCAGGGTTGGCCAGCTCCTTGCAGATTTCAAAGAGTTCGGCTGAGTTGTTAGATGCCGCAGAGACACAGGCTTGAGTGTGGGCTCTATTTTTAGTGTGGACAGAGAGTCAGTATTGCCTTTGGAGCAGGCGACAGGCCAGTTTGTCAGAGGATGAACAAGAGGCCCTCCATTTACTCTCAGCCCACCTACACTTACGTTTAAGTGTAGCAAGGTCAAAGTCATACCAGGATTTTCATTTGGCTTTGGGCTTCAAACGGATCCTCATGACACGGGCAAGAGCATTAAGGACATCAGAGATAGTGGAGTAGAGCATAGACAGGGCTGTGTCAGAATGAGCGTCAGCCAGAGGTGGAGGGAGGAGAGAAGGTGGCAGTGAAAGCTTCAACTGACACACAGTTCATGGGACGGATGTCTGAGAAGGTAGTTGGCAGTGTTGGGGTAGGTTTGGCCTGGGGGGAAGAGAGAGAGAGATGAGAGGAGAGGAGAGAGTGATCGCTCCAGGAGAGAGGAGTGGTCAGAGGGATGGAGAGGCGGGGTCAAAGGAGATCAAGAAATCAAGTGTGTGCTCTGCAGAGTGAGTCGGGCCGGAGGGTAGAAAGGGAGAGGGAATTGCAGAGGTCACAAAAGAGTACAGAAGAGGAACAGGGAGAATCAAGATGGATGTTGAGGTCACCAGGAAGGAGGAGTTGAGTGGTTGAGGCCAGGCGGAGAGGTCCACCGACTCAGAGAGAAATTAGGTGATCTGAACAGGGGCCGGTAGAAAGTAGTAACAGTAAGAGAATGGCCAAGAGAGAGAGAGAGCCTGCAGACAAGGCATTCAAAATAGGAGTATGTCTGTGTGGGAATGATAGAGGCAGGAATCCACTCAGGAAAGATTAGGGCTACACCCCCTGCTGGCCTGGTGATCTGGGTGCAGAGAGGATCTTGTAGCCATCAGGGAGGAGAGTGTCAAAGCTTGTGACAGAGATGGCCATGAACCATGTCTCGGTAAGACCAAGGATATCAAGGTCAAGTTCTTCCAGGAGGTGCCAGATGTCAGAGGAGTGTTTGACAGCAGAGCGAGAGTTGAGAGTGACAAGATGAAGAAGGTTGCCAGCCTTAAAGGCCTTCCGGGGAGGGGTACAGATCAGAGGTACACCCTTTGGAGGTGAGGAAGGAGCCAGAGGAGGGGCAGAAGAGGAGGGACGAGAGGGCAAGGTAGTCAAGACGGGGGGGACAGCAGGAGATGAAAGGAAGTTGATGAGGTGAGGGAAGTGCCTATCATAGAGGAGGAGATTGGCCTGAGGGCCTTGGACAATGACACTGCCATTTAGGTAGACATTAATGATGACTTTGGAGGAGTCGAAGGAAGCCATGAGAACTTCCCAGCGGATGCCACCATTAATGGGAGAGGAGGAGACAGTACAGAGCATAGAGATCATATGAATGGTCCATAGATCTGGTGAGGGAACGACAAAGAGGATGTCAGTGAGGGTCTGTCTGGAGGAAGCACTGGAATAGGTATCAGCCATGGAGAGACCTGGGTTGGCAGCCAAGATATCCTTTTCAAACTTCTTCCTTCCAGACTGGGAAGGATAGTTGATAGAGAAGCAATTGGAGTAAATAGGAGAAACAGGAAGCGCAATGGGTGAGTAGAGAGAGGAGTAGCAGGAAGAGTAGACAAGTACAGCGGTATTGAGCAGTCACTGGCCCAGCAGGTTACTGAGAAGTAATTCAATTCAAGCAAAGGGCACCGCAGGTCTGCACAAGAACACAACTAGTTTTAGCCTAAGCAAAAAATGCTAAGGCACAGAAAAGTTTGACTTTCAAAATGAAATGCTAAAGCACAGCAAAGTTTGACTTTCAAAATGAAATTCTAAAGCACAGCAAGATTTGACTTTCAAAATCAAATGGTAAGGCACAGCAAAGTTTGACTTTCAAAATTAAATGCTAAGGCACAGCACAGTTTGACTTTCAAAATTAAATGCTAGGACATAGCTAGGTTGGTCTCGTGCAGAAGGGATGTGGCCTAGCAGTTCGGGCTGGACGCCCCTTTTGGGCTGGGGCCAAGCCTGATTTGCATATGGTCTTTCCCCTTCTGTAATGGCTTGGCAGGCAAAGAACGGTAGTCTGGAGGGTTGCCCAGAGCATTGCCAGTGGTTACGATTCATTCTAAACCTTCCAGCCATCACCTCTTTGTTTTTGCTTTGTCACCCCGAGTGGGATGGGTATGGCCAGACGTGGGTCCCGTGCCTGCTGGGCCTAGAGACCCAAGCTACTCCTCACTGATGAGCCCCAACAAGGGCAAAATATGTTTGGGGATGCTTGTGGTCTCGTGCAGAAGGGATGTGGCCTAGCAGTTCGGGCTGGACGGCCCCTTTTGGGGTGGGGCCAAGCCTGATTTGCATATGGTCTTTCCCCTTCTGTAATGGCTTGGCAGGCGACGAACGGTGGTCTGGAGGGTTGCCCAGAGCATTGCCAGTGGTTAAGATTCATTCTAAACCTTCCAGCCATCATCTCTTTGTTTTTGCTTTGTCACCCAGAGTGGGACGGGTATGCCCAGACTTGGGTCCCATGCCTGCTGGGCCTAGAGACCCAAGCTACTCCTCACTGATGAGCCCCAACAAGGGTGAAATATGTTTGGGGATGTTTGTGGTCTTGTGCAGAACGGATGTGGCCTAGCAGTTCGGGCTGGACGGCCCCTTTTGGGGTGGGGCCAAGCCTGATTTGCATATGGTCTTTCCCCTTCTGTAATGGCTTGGCAGGCGAAGAACGATGGCTGGAGGGTTGCCCAGAGCATTGCCAGTGGTTAAGATTCATTCTAAACCTTCCAGCCATCACCTCTTTGTTTTTGCTTTGTCACCCCGAGTGGGACGGGTATGCCCAGACGTGGGTCCCGTGCCTGCTGGGCCTAGAGACCCAAGCTACTCCTCACTGATGAGCCCCAACCAGGGCAAAATATGCTTGGGGATGCTTGTGGTCTCGTGCAGAAGGGATGTGGCCTAGCAGTTTGGGCTGGACAGCCCCTTTTGGGGTGGGGCCAAGCCTGATTTGCATATGGTCTTTCCCCTTCTGTAATGGCTTGGCAGGTGAAGAACGGTGGTCTGGAGGGTTGCCCAGAGCATTGCCAGTGGTTAAGATTCATTCTAAACCTTCCAGCCATCACCTCTTTGTTTTTGTGTTTGTGTTCTGATGAAGGACTGTGTAAGCAATATATAAATATATGGAAGAGCCGAAACACTGTGTCAACTGGTTTCAACATATATATTTGATGCTAATTGGTATGTGGTGGTCTAGCTCAAGAGTGGATATTTCTTCAGCTCTTGCAGAAGGATTTAAAAAGAAATGCTGAAAATAGTGTCCATGTTATTATGTAGAGATAACATCTGAATGTTGGCCCTTTCTTAACATGTGTAATCGTAAAAAGTATTGTAGTGTTTTTGTATTACATTTTTGATATTCTGGTTTTCATTTACGTTGACTTTTGTATACATATGATGACAAGAAGTAATCAAAGAGATTGATGCATTGCGAGTGTTCATTATTATTCTAAATAATTATTAGTGGGTCTAGGGTATAATATTTGTATCAATAACGGGCTCCTTTAATGCTCACACCAGCAGCAGGAGCAAGGGGTAAATGCTCTTATCTGATCTCCACCCCACCCCCAAACACATGGCAGGAGACATCTGTACCATTCCACTGACAGTTTAGATTTTTCTCACTCATATCACTGAAGCTTCATCCTGAGGTAAGACAATTTATTTTCATTGGGAGTACGTAATGTGTGAACATATGAAAATAACTGGACTGTGGAAATGTGGCAGAGCCTCTACTTGGGTCCATATAGAACCTCGTCCAGTGCTCATTGTTTTAATTTTTTGCCTTCCCTAGAAGTAGAGGCGAGGACCTACAGTATTTTCAGTGCCTGTACAATGTCTATTTTGTTCGATCACAGCCAAGTTAATTGGGATTGCCCTTGGCCAAAATCCTCTAGTCTGTAGACTCCAGAAAGGCTTAAGACTTTCAGTGCTACCAGAACCAAAATACTCTTCATTGTTAGATGTGAACCAAGCACTGCACTTGTGTGTGCCTGACTGGTCCGTGAAGGCTTTGACAGGTAAGTTCTCTATGTTAAGTTATGTTATGGTATGTTATGTTAATAGCTCTTGTAAAGCGCAACCTCCACCAATTAAGGCATTATGGTGCTAAAAGAACTGAGAAGAGGACAGCCAAAGGAAAACTAAAAAAAAAATAAAACAGAAGTGTTTTTAGATGGCATAGAAATATAAAATGTCTTTCTATCGCGCATAGAGAGCGAGGAAGTTTGTTGAAAAGAACAGCTGCAATGAATGAAAAAGCTCCCCATCCCATCCATGAGCGGTTGAACCTAGGTACCCGAATCAAAAGAGAGCGTGTTCAGATATCATTGCTCGGACTGGGATCTATGGGCGGAACTTAGCCTCGAGGTATTCTTCGCCTGTGTCATAGAATGCACGATGCACAATACAAAGTCCTTCAAAATCTATGCTTCTCTGCTTAATCGAAAAGCAGGCCCAATGAAAGGAAAGCAGAATATCAACAAACTGCAAAATAAGGAATTCAGCCGCATCAATGCATTTTACAAGAACACACAGACCTCCCTCACCACTACTAAAAACATTCCACTTTAATAACCTAAGATAACACGTTACTACAAACTCACTGCTCGACCGCCAAATATAACCCACACCCCCCTGCCACAGCAAAAACCGGAAATCAGACATCATACAGCACACCCCCTGTGTAATCTCACTCAACACAACACAGTAAATCTCCAGAACTGACCCACTCACCAAAACACCTAACCCAAACCATCTAGAAGCAAACCCAACACACAGTGACCATTTTAGGTGAACTGAAGCTACCACAGCAAAAAGATCTCTTGCGCTTTCCCTCTCCATCCCACTAACTAACCCTACCCAATCCTCCTTCCTTTTAAGATCCCCCTGAGCAACTGGAGACTATGAAAATGGCATTGATGCACGGTATAAATCTCAATAACATAACATAATCTCACGCTGCAGATTTTCTAATGTTCAAGTGCAAGAATTGACTGTTTGAGTTTTCTTTCTGAAAGGGGTTTCGCTTCATGTCTCTCGGTGGAAGAGTGGGTCCAAGCTCCTTGATTATCCAGCATCCCCACCGCCAAGGTCTTTGTCATGACCCTTGCCCCTGGCCCTCACTGGCAAGTCAGCCTTCCAGTTAGGGTCAGGTCAAAGGCCTTAAAACCTCATCCAAGACTCTCTTGGAGTGAGTCCTGGCGCCTTTGGAGCCAGGCTCATAACCATCATGAAGACCACATTAGAATTGGACTATTTAATTGGGACTATTTAACTTGGGGGGGGGGGTTCAGCCAACATGGAGGCACACACATAGCTCACACAAGGAACTGAGCTATGCGGTCTAATCTTTTGGGTGTGGCAGGCCTGGGACTACTTTACCTGGACTACTTTGGGTGTGGCAGGCCTGGGACTATTTTACCTGGACTACTTTACCTGAGACTATTTAAACCGCACCCAAACAGCAGAACATGCTTTGCGTTATTCTGCTGTGGGCAGCGTAACACTCACCGTGTCCAGTACTTTGATGCCAGCTTACCTGAAACCAAGGACCTGCAGAGAGAGAAAGAACAATACAAAACTTACCTGGAACAGTATCCTGTCTTCAATCCATCGCTGACTTCAGTTCCACTCACCTGAAGGTACGAACTCCATCATCCGTCACCGCATCCATCCTGGAATACCATAACCTGGAAAAAGGAGAAAGAAAGACAGCATTAGTAAGTGTTTACTCACGTTTCCTCCCGAATTAAGAAAGCCACACAATTCTTACCTGGGTAGTCATGTCCTGGTCAGTATCATTGCTGGAACATTACGGCGCTCAGCGAGGAACATCGCAACCTGCAAGGAGAGAAAAGACACGAGGTTAGCAATATAAAAGACGAAACAGCACCACGCATTACTCACCGGACAGCATCGCGCACACCGCGCTTTCGCCTACCGGCCCATGCTCATCTTCAAACTGCATGACAACACCAAAATACCTTTCCATACCTAAAAGGAAAGAAGCAAGACATTATTATTCGAACTAAGAGGAACATAAGAACTGCATATAAAGAATGTAAAGCAGCAAACCTGAGGAGTCGCAGCAGGCCTGGATTCCCACAGGGGGGCTTGCACCAGTGAAGTAACTTAGTCGCTGCACGCCCCCCACATCTACGCGCCCTTGCCATGAGGACGGAGAATCCACCTCTTACAATATTAAGGTGAGGAGAGGGCCCAAGTGGGAGGAAGGAGTTGAGGCCAAGGGAGGTGGGAAAACATAAAGACAATCTGGCATTGAATCCAGCTCTCCTATATTGCAGACCCATCTTTAACCAGAGTCCTTACCAAGGGACCTGGAGAGGGTTTGAGAATGCAAATCATCCAACCAGGGCTGGGTGGAGTCCCCGTGGATACCAGTTGAGCGTAACAGTCTTTCCCGCATTTACCTGTGCTCTTATCAGGTAAGGACTGCGAGACTCGGGTCAAGGTCTTTGGGCACAGTCCTTTGTAAATTTCAAAAATGGTGTCTTCCCTGACTCTAATTAGGTGGGTTAGAGGCAGCAAGGTTTAAGGGGATATATGATATGATAAGTCATTTATAATGGGCTTGTACACAAGTGTTTGTAGGCACGAGAGGGAAACAGAGTGACAACAAGACAATCTTACCAAGCTTTGTGCCATTCAGATCGTGAAAGTGCGGCAACATCAAGTGCAGAGGAAAGGGAGATGGGGAAGTGTCAGGGAGAGGGAAGGACGAAGTGCAATCAGGGCAGCATTGCTCTGAGTAAGTGCAGCCGGGGAAGCGCAGCTCTGGGTATGTGCAATAGACATAGATGTGAGCATCTTTCTAGCGCACATTTCAAGTGGGGCAATGACTTCTAAAACCTGCCTGCAGGACCCGAGCCTTGAGGACATCATGGAAATGGTGGACTGGACAGGAGATTCATTCTTTTAAAATGTTTTATTCCAATCCGAATTTTAGGCCAGCAGTGTTGGCGGTGAGTACGTGTTAAACCAGCATAATGTACGCCTCTATCGATAGAATTCAGATGTTCCTTATTTAGGGTAGTCTTGATTTTATTAAAGACCATGCGGAATGCCTTAGCATTCCTACTGACGCATTTTGATTTCGATTGCGTTGCCTGCAATCCTTTGCACCGTTCCTTGTTAATGATCTGAATATAGCAGCAGTGATGTTCATGTTTTCTCTTTGCACCCTACCCTTGCCTCCCTTTGCAGCAGTCTTGCATCGTCCTTTCTCCGCAGGTGTGGAAGGGAAGACCTCTTGTAGTGAGCAGACTCTCGCGCAGTTTCATCAGAACGCAGGCGGCTGTGAGGCTAATCTTATCATTGCAGGATCATGGTTGCAATGTTTTACATTTTTCATTCTTCTTGATTCTTGTTTTGAGTTGGTTTCTCATCTCTCAGAAAAGGAAGGGGAAGTAGGGGGAGTGGCCATTAGGGGAGGGGCCAGGAGGGCATGATAAGGATGGACATGCACAGTAGGAGCACAAAGGACAGCCCAAGGTTTCCAATTACAATAGAGCCACGGGCACAGCACTATATGTAGTTCCTCCTGAAATATTGTTTTGCTGCTTGATTTGCAAAGGAAGAAAGAGAAGCTAATGCCTGCCTCCTTGTCTTTAATGTAATCACGCCACCCCCCTATTGTTAAACAGGGACAATCTACATTGCAATGATGACTCTGGGTCCCCAGCTCATGACCTCAGCCAGTCAAATGGTCGCCCAGGAGTTTGGAATATTATTTTGCCTTAGGTTTTAGCAGTTAAATTGAAATGTTTTCCGTTGAGTATGTAGGGGACAGATTGTGTGCAAAACTTCAGAGCCCGTAAGTAATGACCTTTCCAGCATTGCCTAAGGCAATCATTCAGACTTTTACATCGTTGACCAACTTTCCGCTCTCTCCATTGGAATGTATCAATGTGACCGGGATGATTACCCTTCATAAATATACATTCTTCTATGTATTCTGGCCCATATTCTGTGTAGTTTTGCACAACTACTGATGACATCATCCAGTTAATCTGTGGTGCCAAATCACCTGCACAAGGTTACAAATGACCAAGGTGCCTTGAGTCCAGTCAGAGGATTGGGCCAGCCTAACTTACTTCAGAGGGAGCAGAAGAGCGTGAAAGCAGTGGCCCTTGTGCAGTACTGCATGCCAGATTCCTCGCTCGTCTGAAGGCTGAGATAGCAGTGCTCATTTCCCCGAATTCCACAGTACCTAATCTATGGATCTGGGAAGCATAAAGCTCCGAGTGGGCCATGCAGCAGGATTCCAACTTGCCCAGTACAGGGGTCCCCATGTCAGAGGCAGCAAGCACATCATCATCATGAGGCATCCATTTGATTAGGTATTTACTTTCAGCCAGATTTAGCGAAGAGAAATTGTGTTTTTCAATGGTTCTGTTCTTTCTTAAGGCTTATCAGTGCTGTGTTAGTTTATTTAAAAGGAAAAATGGATACGAGAAGTCTAAAATAGAACAAAGAAGACAGAGAAAAGAAAGTGAGTGCATTTTTCATTTAGCATATGTTATTTCACTTAATCTCTTTAGCACCGTGGTATTTTTGGAATTCAGTGGAACAACATTTTTGATATCCCCTAATTTGTTTGACTTACATTCTGTTCGAATCACATTCTCCTATTTTTCTTTTATCCTTTTTTTTACCGCCAAAAGTATATATGTTGGGTTTGGGTTAGGTATAAGGAAAGGAGGGATGGGGGTACATGATGAGGGTGAGCCCGCAGGGTCTCCCCTCAGTTTACCATAAAAAGAGGCGTCCAAATGTGACATAGCCAGTTATTTTTGAGCAAGCTTCATAGATCCGCATACTTCCGCGGGAAGAAGCAGAGATGGAAGTAACCCTGTGACTACAAACTATGACATCACGCAGATGGAAAAGCACGCTCAGATAAGCCCTTCCAAGACACATCCCAAAATGACTACAGACAGGAATGGGGTGACTTGGCGTAGGTGTAGGCCCCTCTCAGGGTTCCTGGGGGCTCATGAAACAATCGGCAGGCAGATTCCATGGAATGGAGCAGTCTAAGCTGAGACCCAATGAACGAGGGGGTTTGTAAGCCGAATCTGGCAAGTAAGGCCGAATGCACTGCGCGGCAGATGACATGGTAGATTGTGAGAGCCAAAATCAGCACATTAAACCTCTAATTAGGCAAAAGAACCGTGTGGGGTGGGGAAATTGCAGTTACCCTGCTGGCTGTAGTCTTGCACACCATTGCTCATTCACTAAACTCAGTTGCTCTTTTTCTGTTGGCGATGGACTGAAGCGGAGCCTGGGTGGCAACAGTACAGGCAATTATGCACTGACATCTGCTATTTTCTGGGCAGATACATCAACTGGTGCATAGAAAATCACTGTGTCACAGATACTACTAAGAAAGTTTGTATTATTCTTTTTTTTAAATTTAAGTGCATATGGTAAATTAAGCTTTCACACTACATAAAAACAATAAAACGAATTTACAAACAATTTAAAACATGTAAAAACATACATTTAACATAATAGAACAAAAAAGATTCTTGTAATCCACTTTGCAAGGAAAGTAGATACTGACCTTTATCCCTTTCAGCTTTGCTGGAGCAAAGACTTTCACTTTTTTTTAAGTACATTTCATTCAGGGGATGTGTAAGGATTCATGTCCCACCGGGCAATGTGCTGCTTTCACACCCCGTTCCCTTACAATGGAGCCTGGTTTGATGTTTTGATCACCCACTGTACCACTTGTACAGTAGGAAGCATCGTTTGTGCACTAGCTGGGTCTCTTAATACAGCATCACAATCCATGCTGGAATATTTTCACATGTGCCTTCCCCATGGAAAGGATTGGACATTTTCTATTGGATTACACAAACTACATGTCCCACAGAGCACCAATTACTGGTTGGGAAAAACTGCCTATTGCCATAAAAACATCCTGAGGGCTACGCTCCCCAGAACTCCAGAGAACCTGCATTGCTTTGTTTTTCCTAGGTTCAGCTAGGGTGATTTCTAAATGTGTGGTGATCCAGGTGCAGCCAGTGAGCTTGATCCACCGGGGGTGTTTCAGCAGGTGTCTGCAGGAGCCTTTCGCTCATGCTTTGATCCTGTTTCCTGGCCCTGATGCGTTGAACTGTATTTTAGCCCTGTTGTTGCTGTCTGCTGTTGCCATACCCTTCCCCAGGTCCATTGTCTTTGCCTTTGCTCTCTGCCCTCACACCCCCTTTGCTCTTTCTAATGCAGACCCTTTTGAACTGCAGCCCATTTGCCACCTATCTGCAGTCCTTGTTATCAGCCCATGGTTTCTCGCAGTAGTTTCCTTGATTGCAGTCTGTAGGTTCCTTCATTCCAGTCTGTAGTTTCAGTCCTTACTTTCCTTTATTGTAGTCCGTAGTTTCCATCTGTACTATTCTATGACAAGACTGGAGGCAAGCATTATGTTTCAACTTTTTATTACTACTCTTCAGCAGTTTCAACCAACCAATAACAAAATACTGTAAAATGTCCAAAGTGATTTTTCTTTTCTCAGAACTACACTCCCCATAGTCTCTGTAGTCCATCTCCATCCATGCTCAGCTCTGTCCACATCCTGTCCCTGAGCTCCTCCTCTTCTTGTACTGCTCTTCAAGCAGATAAATACCAATTTTACCACCTCCTATGTTGGGATGTTAAATGACTAGGTTTTGATGTTAAATGACATGCTATAAGTGTGTTAGCACAGGAAAGCGTTGAGCATGAGCGGGAGTGCAGAGCAGCCCATGTTATAAGCTATTTGAACAATTAGTTAGATGCGTCTTTAATTAAATAAATCTTCTCTGCAGCTAAAGCAGAGCCGCATGTTCAGGAGAGAACCTGTTGAATATTTTACAGGTCTAAGGTCCGCAGCGGGCCGCCCGTGCTGTATTCCTGGCACATTAGAGGTTCAACGCCGCGGCAGACCTCAGTGAAAACCGTTTCACGTGGTTTCCTGAGCAAAGAGTGCTCTGTCCCCCACCCTTAGGGAGGCGGAGCCGGAGCCTCTTCGGAGCTGCGAGAGCCCGGCTGCAAGAGGAAAGAGCGCTCCGGCCCCCTGCCTTGGAGAGGCAGAGCCAGGGCGCTTTACGAACGCGACTCAACAGGACAAAGGAGCTGGGCCTGGTGGTGATAGCCAAGTTCTAAACAAACACTTAAAAGGATCTTAATCCTTTCCAATACACGCTGTAGCAGCAGAAACTTACACACAAAGTTCCCGTGAAGCGGAGCTTGTGAGAGAGGAGCCTTTTTTCCTCACCTCACCAATGGAGTGAATTAAGCCTGGTTAAGGCACACAAAGCCTCATATAAGAGGCATACTGAAGACATACAACCTGATTGGGGCGGTGAAGAAGCAATAGTCCGGTGCAGCCACAGTATATAAAAAACAAGTTTTAAAAGACAATAATAATGTTCGAATTTGAATATAAAGGGATATGCAAGCATCATACCAGCGACGTGGGTGTGCCCAGACACCTTCACTGGTATCAGGCACACAGCACACTCCCAAGCATGTCAGAGTTCAAATGGAGCGAGGAGGAGCAATCCCTGGACCTCGCACCTATCTGCAGTCCTTGTTATCAGCCCATGGTTTCTCGCAGTAGTTTCCTTGATTGCAGTCTGTAGGTTCCTTCATTCCAGTCTGTAGTTTCAGTCCTTACTTTCCTTTATTGTAGTCCGTAGTTTCCATCTGTACTATTCTATGACAAGACTGGAGGCAAGCATTATGTTTCAACTTTTTATTACTACTCTTCAGCAGTTTCAACCAACCAATAACAAAATACTGTAAAATGTCCAAAGTGATTTTTCTTTTCTCAGAACTACACTCCCCATAGTCTCTGTAGTCCATCTCCATCCATGCTCAGCTCTGTCCACATCCTGTCCCTGAGCTCCTCCTCTTCTTGTACTGCTCTTCAAGCAGATAAATACCAATTTTACCACCTCCTATGTTGGGATGTTAAATGACTAGGTTTTGATGTTAAATGACATGCTATAAGTGTGTTAGCACAGGAAAGCGTTGAGCATGAGCGGGAGTGCAGAGCAGCCCATGTTATAAGCTATTTGAACAATTAGTTAGATGCGTCTTTAATTAAATAAATCTTCTCTGCAGCTAAAGCAGAGCCGCATGTTCAGGAGAGAACCTGTTGAATATTTTACAGGTCTAAGGTCCGCAGCGGGCCGCCCGTGCTGTATTCCTGGCACATTAGAGGTTCAACGCCGCGGCAGACCTCAGTGAAAACCGTTTCACGTGGTTTCCTGAGCAAAGAGTGCTCTGTCCCCCACCCTTAGGGAGGCGGAGCCGGAGCCTCTTCGGAGCTGCGAGAGCCCGGCTGCAAGAGGAAAGAGCGCTCCGGCCCCCTGCCTTGGAGAGGCAGAGCCAGGGCGCTTTACGAACGCGACTCAACAGGACAAAGGAGCTGGGCCTGGTGGTGATAGCCAAGTTCTAAACAAACACTTAAAAGGATCTTAATCCTTTCCAATACACGCTGTAGCAGCAGAAACTTACACACAAAGTTCCCGTGAAGCGGAGCTTGTGAGAGAGGAGCCTTTTTTCCTCACCTCACCAATGGAGTGAATTAAGCCTGGTTAAGGCACACAAAGCCTCATATAAGAGGCATACTGAAGACATACAACCTGATTGGGGCGGTGAAGAAGCAATAGTCCGGTGCAGCCACAGTATATAAAAAACAAGTTTTAAAAGACAATAATAATGTTCGAATTTGAATATAAAGGGATATGCAAGCATCATACCAGCGACGTGGGTGTGCCCAGACACCTTCACTGGTATCAGGCACACAGCACACTCCCAAGCATGTCAGAGTTCAAATGGAGCGAGGAGGAGCAATCCCTGGACCTCGCAACCAGCTTAAAGGAGGTGCTGGAAATTCACTGGTTGATGCAGTGGCTCAAGGGGTGAGGCCCCTGCAAGAAAGACTGGAGACGCTGGAAGCAATGCTGAGCCAACCTACAGATTGCACCACAGGGACAGAAGGCACGCCCACCGAACCCTCGGAAGCAGGGTCTAAGGGGAGTAATAAGGCCCAGAAGAGGAAACCCTCTCACGACCCCCAGGGCCCATCGGATGGGGTGAAAGAAAAGGCCCCGGAGGTTGGTGACGCCTTTGCAAAGCTCAGAGAAGCCTACTTGAAGCTCCAAGCAGTGCCAAACCTCACAACCCCCACTCCTGGGGAAGACATTGGTGGAGGAGATGACCCAGGCTCGGAAGAAGAGCCAGCAGAAGGCAACCTGTCCTCTCTCGATGAGGAAGAGACAGTGGATGAAGACTGGGATAAGCCCAGCGGGGGGAAGAAAGCCTGCAAGGAAAAACACCTCGAGGAGGTACAAGAGGACAAGTTCGATCCGGACAGCATCCGGAACCTGAGATCTTCAGACTGACAATCGTCACCCAGAGTTGCACAGTACATGACTGTACGATTGAGAAAAGCCCTCGACAAGGAGGTTAGACAACTGCTGCGTGCAGAATGCCCAAGGCCAGACCTTCTGGTTAAGGTAGCGGAAACCGCTGAGCTCTACCCCAAAATGTTGACCTTTGTATCCAAGACCAGTAAGGACCCCTGGAAAGGAATAGACAGGTCATGGAAGAGCTGTCAAGATAAAGTACTGGACTTAGCAGGGCCACTGGCTAAGATCATGGCTCTGGCTGAGAGAGCTAAAGACATGGGGGAAGAAGTAGACCCCAACGCCCTTGCAGGCTGGGCACAGAGAGCAGTCTGTTTACTGGGCAATGCCAACTGCGCAATTGCCTCAGAAAGGAGGAGAGGTTTTCTGCTGAAAATAGATCTCAAGCTTAGCAACCTAGCCTCATACGAGGCAGGAGAAGCAGCGCAAGGCTTTCTGTTCGGCGAGACCTTTGGGAAGGAAATGGGCCATTTCGTCGGTACCTATACCTCATTGGAGAAAGCACAAGCTTCAATCCGGAAGATCTTCCCTAACAGAGTTTTCGCCATGACCGGTCACCAGAGGGGTCGCGCGGCTGGTCGAAATCAAGAAGGCAGAAGGTCCCAGAATCCCAGAGCTCAATACTGGGAGAATAGGCAGCAGGATTCCTTCTTCCCGGCCAGGGGACATTTCCCCAGAGGACGCATAGGGAGAGGATCCGGCAGAGGCCAAGGATTCACACAAGGTGATAATGATTCATTATCCTCCTTTGCGAGGGAGGACTGGCATGTTTTGGCAAAACTGGCGCGCGCTTTCCAGCTATGTGTGGATATTGCAAACTGTGAAGGGTCTGCATCTAGAGTTTAAAGAGCCACCCATGCAAGCATGCAGGCCACACCAGCAGTGTCTAGCATGCGCAGAGCAGAGCTGTTTAGACCATGAACTGGCACAGCTCACCCTGAAGAACGCCATAGAGAGATGCCCGGAGACACCCAGTTTTGTGAGCAATATGTTCCTAGTACACAGTAAAGAGAAGGTCCGACCAGCAATAAACCTGAAGGAACTAAATGGCTGGGTAGTCTACTGCCATTTCAAGATGCAAGGCATACACCAGCTCCGAGACTCCCTCAGAGAAGGAGACTGGCTGACAAGACTAGACCTGAAGGACGCTTACCTGACGGTCCCAGTATTAGAAAGTACAGGAGGTTCCTGGCTTTTCATTGGAAAGGACGGTGTTGGCAATTCAAGACGATGCCCTTCGGCCCTGCATCAGCTCCATAGGCTTTTACCAAGCTGATGAAGCCAGTAGCAGCAGCAATTCGGGAGAAAGGCAGAAGGGGATCATATACCTAGACAACCTGCTGCTATTAGCCGAAGACCGAGAGATGCTGGTTTACCAGACAGAATGGGTGCAGGATCTGTTCTTGTCTTTGGGATTTCTGGTGAACGTGGAGAAAACAGACACCACACCAGCACACAGGTTGGACTTCCTAGGGTTCATACTAGACACCAGGAAAGCCATGCTAGAGCTTCCAGCGCGTAAAATGCGAGACATCAAGAGAGAAATCTGAGGACGTCTGCAGAAACAAGTAGTGTCTCTCAGAGTACTAGCAAGGATTGTGGGACTGATAGCGGCCTCCATTCAAGCCATATTCCCAGGGCCTTTACATTACCGGGCACAGCAGAGGCTGAAGATCAGACACTTGCAGCATGGCTTGAGATATCATCAATTAGTACCTTTGGATCAAGAATCTGTGACAGAACTGGAATGGTGGTTGAAGAATATGGACGCATGGAATGGGTGGGCCATTTCGGAGACCGACCAGACCTGATCATAGAGTCAGACACAAGTCGCCTGGGCTGGGGAGCTCGATGCGGGGACCTACAGACAGGAGGGAAATGGAGGCAAGAAGAGCTTTGCCTTCACATAAACTGTCTGGAGCTGTTAGCACGGTCCTTCGCGATCAAAGCCTTCACAAAGTGAAAAATGAAATCATGTGTGTTGTTGAAGATGGACAACATTTCAGCTGTCCATTACATAAATCACCTAGGTGGCATGAAATCCAGGATGCTAGCCGAGCTGGCAAAAGATTTTTGGCATTTTTGCCTCCAGTCATGGACGTCAGAGATGTCAGTGACGGCAGATTAGCTGCCTGGAGCGCTGAACATAGTAGCGTACTGGAATTCAAGCTACCTCACAGACTCCAGCGAATGGAAGCTGGATCCGACAGTGTTTCGGATGCTGGATCAGAGGTGGGGCCCATTACACATAGACCTCTTTGCGACTTGCCTCAACACACAAACAGTTGACTATTTCAGCTGGAGACTAGATCCAGGGGCCCGAGGAATGGACGCCTTCCTACAGGAATGAACAGACGGGCCGCACTACGCCTTTACCCCCTTCATGATGCTGAACAGAGTTCTAGCGAAGCGTCGGATGGAGAGAGCAGAACTTCTGTTAATTGCACCACTGTGGAAGTCACAAGTGTGGTTCCCGACTGTAATGGAACTAGCGGTGGACCTGCCAAGAGTTCTCCTCCGAGAGTGAGAGGGACACTCCCGCACATCGTGTGCAGGATATCAGGAGACGATGGGCGCTGCCAGGCATTTCGACGCAAGCTGCGGAGCTTATCGCAGAATCCTGGGCTCCTTCCACTAGGAGGAGCTACGACACGGCTTGGGCCAAGTGGATTAGCTGGTGCAAAGGGAGGGGTGTTTATCCCATTTCAGCCCCTGTAGTAGTGATCCTGAACTTCCTAGTGCAATTATTGCAGGACGGGAGAGCATTCTGCATGATAGGTGTGTAGAGATCAGCAATCTCAGAGGGACATTTGCCAATCGAAGGCCTACCAGCTGGCGAACACCCAGCCGTAGTGAGGCTTATATGGGGTGCCAGATTTAAGGTCCCCCAGAGCCTCATTATAATACAGTGTAGGACATGACGACAGTCCTTCGACTTTCAGAAGACTGGCTGTCAAACAGATATCTATCCCTTAAGCAGCTGTTAGGTAAGCTGGCGATGCTATTATGTCTAGTGTCTTGTAAGCGTGTATCAGGTGTCAGAGCGCTAGAGGTAAGTAGGAGATCCTTTGGTCTGGAAGGAGTTACCTTCTCGAAAGTCAGAAGGACTAAGACAGGGACCTCTTTGGTACACTACCCGTATATTCCGAGCATGAACAAGTGGTTTGTAGTGAACTGCATCAAAGAGTACGAGCTCAGAACAGCTGAGCATAGAGCAGCTGGTACCACGCAATTGCTCATAGTTCGTGGGAAGCCTTTTCAGGCCATGTCTACAGCCACCATTGATAGATGGGTTAAAGATATTATGCAAGCAGCAAATATTGATTTGGGAAGGTACGGAGCGCATTCAGTGCATGGAGCGATGGCATCTAAGGCCTTTGCGACAGGGGTGTCATTGAGCTAAATTATTCTAGCAGCAGATTGGGCTAGTGATCGTACCTTTAAGCATGTTTTACTTTAATCCAACTGAGAGTATAGCAATGACTATGTTGGAAAGCTTTGAACAAGCATAATGCTCGCCTCCAGTCTTGTCATAGAATGAAGATTAACCCTGCTAACTGCACCGGGAGTATTAATTCTATTAAAGACTCGGAGGTGAGCATTAATTTCCCACCCATTCATGTATTGATTAATGATAATATTGCATAGGTTGGTTGCATTGATTAATGATAATATTTCACAGGTTGGTTGCAATACATGGACGCCACACTGATTCTTTTGCTTTGTATCATCCCTAGGGGAAGAGCAGAAGAACAATTGAGAAAACAGACTAGCAGCAGTAGTCATTTGAAGTTGAGGAGGATCGATGCTCCAGTTTGAAGTGGTTAAAGTCTTTGCTCTGTTGGTAGGACATAGTATGGAGTTTGTGAGTGACAGTTTAGAGCATGTAAAAGAGAGGAGGAGCTCAGGGACAGGATGTGGTCATAGCTAAGCATGGATGGAGATGGCCTACAGAGACTATGGGGATTGTAGTTCTGAGAAGAGAAAAGTCACTTTGGACCTTTTACAGTATTTTGTTATTGGCTTCTTCAAACTGCTTAGGAGTAGTAATAAAAGAAGTTGAAGCATAATGCTCGCCTCCTAGTCTTTAATAGAATTAATACCCCCTGTGCAGTTAGCAGGGGTAATCTTCCTTCTTGATTCCAGTCTGTAGCTTCAGCCCATAGTTTCCTCTATTCTAGTCTATAGTTTCTGTCCATAGTTTCCTCTATTCTAGTCTATAGTTTCTGTCCATAGGTTCCTCAATTCTAGTCTGCAGTTTCAGAATGTGCTATCCTTGATTATAGTCCATAGTTTCAGTCTGTGGTTTTCCTTGATTTTAGTCTATATTTTGAACCTGTAGTTTCCTATCTTCTAGTCTGTAGTTTCAGTTTGTAGTTTGCTTGATTTTAGGCTGCAGTTTCAGCCTGTAGCTTCCTTGATTCTTGTCTGCAGTTTCAGCCTGTAATTTCCTCGTTTCTAGTTCAGAGTTTAAACATGTAGCTTCCCTTATTCTAGCCTGGCGTTTCAGTCTATAATTTCTTTGATTCAAGTCCATGTTTAGTCCACAGTGCCTCAAGTGTAGTTTGTAGTTTCATATTTGCAGTTCCAGTCCACAGTACCTTTGTAGTCTATTGTATACTTGCTCCATGTTTTCTGTCTTGAATCTTTACTCGCCCAAACTCTGTATTCTTTATCTTTGATTTTCTGTGAAGGCTTGTTTTATTTTTTTTATTCTCACTTTTGTAAATCCTTTGTTCAGAGTTTGGCTGGTGGATTACCAGCAGACAATCTCAGACCCATCCCTATGTCACATCTCTCTATTGTTCATCATGACATATTTGTTAAGTGTATTGGTTACTCTTTCAGGGGGTATCATTGTTATCTTCCCATTGGACCAGAGGTCGAAGTGGGCGACAGCGGTCGGGAGCGGTGCTCCTATACTTTTTATTTTTAAGTTTTACTGTTCCTATAATTTTATTTTAAAAAGAAACCGTTCTGGAATATAGGAAGAAGCTGAAGCTTGCAATTCAGTGCACTGAACATTCCCTTAAACACCAGGCACATGTGTTTGGGGGTTTTCATTGTGTGTGGGAGGGGGTGTGGTCATGGTGTTTGTGGGGAGTAGAGCCAGGCCAGCAGGGAACATAGTCCCACTACTTCTTTTCATACACTTTGATCACTGCATTGGACCCATCCAGGATATTGTCTTGTGATTATTGCTTCCTTGCTTCCTTGTTTGTGCTGTAGGGACCAGACACAGAAGTTCACTACTGCTGCTCCTACTCATTAGCATTTAGAGTGTGGCACTGTAATAGGAACTCACTCACAAGTCTAGCATTGCCTATGAATTTTGGGAAGCCCTGCGACCATTCCATGTACACCCGAAGACTAAACAAAACAGGTTTGTCTTTGTTATACTCCCTGGCCTTTTTCAATGCCTTGGATGATAGTCTATACTTATAGCCTATTCTCTCGCATCTGTCAGACTCTTTTCCTTACTATTCCTTGTGTACCAATATGTCTTCAAATTTAAGGGTTGTAGGTCCCTTCCTCAAACCTCTGAGATCTTGTAGTTAGAAAATAGTTATTCCTGGTGCCCGTCTGCCGCTGGCACTTAGCCAATGGCATAGAGTTGCCTTATTGTAGCAGTGACCCAGGCATTACTGCATTTATGGAGTGCATCTGTTCTTCTGACTACTATCCTTAAGAGCAGAAATACTCCCAGTTACTAAGAGGAGTTATGCAGAGAAGTTAGGTTTGAACAGACAGCCACGTAATCATGTCATGGTTGTAATTCATATGGTTAGGTTATGGTATCATTGTCAAGAAACATATTGGCAGAAATGTATTGCACTTGTGTACAGATGGTTCATAAGTGTGATTCAAGTTGCAGGTCCAGTGCCAGGAGTGTGGTGGAATCTTCTCTCATTGCATTGATGCAATGTTGGGTGAATGGATAGTTGGTTGGGGAGAGATGATCAGAGATTCCTCATTTTCTGATAAGGATGGGCTATTAAAGGGTTGACTTATGTAATGTCTTGTGGACAAAGCGGAGAATGTTGAACTTGGAGCTTGGTTTGATGGAGATCCATAATCGTTGATGTGAGGTGATCAAAGATAAAGATCTGGAAGATAACCTAATTATTGATTCTTGATCATTCACATCATCCCAAAACAGAAAGATATCTTCCTGTTACCCTATCCCACGAGCCAGCCTCCGGACATTGATCCCAGATAGAAGGCACCCATATTAATGAGCTGGATATCAAGAACCACCTCACAAGCAACACAATTCATAACTGTACATTCTATCTTCTAGACCTATGTAAGCAAGGCATATAGGGGGTCACTTTAAAAGCTCTGAGGTACAAAAGGAAGGTGTTACTTTTACACTCCAGAGTATCTTTCTGCCATTTGAAGTCAGAGAAGGAGTCCAAAACTGAATTAAGATTTCTGCCATGCATTCCTCCTCCCACTTCAAAAGACACACACTTTTACTGCATGCGTTTTTTCATCCTGGCATGAAAGGAATGGATTTGCATGGAATCCTCCTTTTTTAGCACCTGATAAGTGCAGGCAAATGTCTTAGGAATCTATTGTGAGAACTGTTGGTAGTGTTGTTCGTAGGCGGCATTTACCTTGCTTACAAGCCGGAGAATACAATGAAAGCAAAGATGATTCATATATTTTTACTGTTTCCATTTCCACTGAGTGTTATAAAAGTTGAAGATTGCATGCAGGGGACGCAACAGCACATAAGTGCTAATGTTTGTGGCCCCTTTCCCTGGAATTTGCATTTGATATAAAATCAGCCCCATGGTAGCGACCTCAATGGCTATTTGCCACCTACAGAAAAGTACACTATTACAGTTAGAGGGAGCACATTCCAGGAAAGGGCCCCAGGCTCTATGCAATGATTTAGGTGTTCCTTGTAGTGTTGTATAGCTCTTTTCCATGCTAAGAATCTGCCAATTTTCGTCAGCCACATGGTGCCATTTGCGAGTGGCGGAGTCTTATTTATTCCACTTATTAGTCACACACCATCTAGCCCCCCCAATAATAGGATTCATTGACATCTGGGGTGATCGAGTCATCAAATAAGTGTTCATGAGCCCTAGCAGGAGCAAACCTAGATTACCTCTGATGGGGTATCCCAGTGATCGGACAGGTATACAGCTGCCTTTACAGAGCAACCTTTCCAGCACGAGTTGGGTCTGTTCCGATCCATTGCATGAAGTCTAATAGGAGTATATTGCCATCTAGATGATTTTGTATTGGATCTCCATAAGGTTTACGCTAGTGATGGGTCTTGTGTGGAAGAGAGATCAATCTCTTTTTGCCAACTCATTCTATAATTCTTAAATGCAGGTTTAGTTGAAGTTAACAATAGCCTGTAGATTTTTGACATAATTCCTGTATTGTATTTAGAAGTCTGGTTTGTCTGTTTTCTCCAACCTGCACTGAACGATGCATAAGCCAGTGTTTTATATGGAAATATTTCAAACGTTCCTTCTCCCCCACTCCAAACTCCTTCACACAGGACAAAGGATTGAACACTCCATTCCACAACATGTCCTCTGCTCTTACACATCCATCCAGTTTCCATGCTCCTAAAACTCTGGGTTCTTGCTCCACGATGAAGTTCATGTTCTTGAAAATAGGAGTGATGGAGATAGAAAGGAGGTCAGGCCAAAGTGTTGTGTTGCAATGTCCCAAATGGTGAGGTAAGATTAGTGATTGGATTAACAGATAATGAAGGGGCCCTTTTATGATGCCCTAGCCATGACTGCGCCCAAATATGAGTAGTGGCTGCCGATGGTTTCGTATTGGCTCACGGGTGTTCTGTTTCTATCCTCCTCCAAAGCACTAGAACCCTGCATTCTTTAGCTAGCTAGACATCTAGACACCCACACCCTCTGTGTCCTTGGTGATCATAGGTATATGTTTATTTATCCAAGGCATTTTGCCTTTCCAAATTTATGTAAAAATTGAGCTTCTTGAAAGGACTTGTACGGGAAGCGCCTAAAAAAAAACAATAGCTGCAGAAGGATATTCATTTTCACTATTTCCATTCAACCGAGCCAGGAGACTGTTGTTTGTTAGCATTTTCTATTCCGGGCAGATAGGCAAGCATAATTTAGTTTGGATAGCACTAAAATGTCAGGGGTCAGACAGATTCCAAAATATTTAATATATTTCCCAGTCTATTAAACAGGAGTCCTGCTGTGCAGTTCTTCAACTAAAGTCCTAGGAGAACACATATGGAGAATTTCTGAATTTGAATCACATACCTTGAAACCAGAGACCCTTGAGTATCTGTTCATCTCCTGAATCACTGCGGGAAGGGACCCGCACAGGTCGGCCACTATCAGAATCACATTATCTGCAAACAAAGTTCTCTGATGAAAGTCCTCAGGCCCCGGGAATCTGTGTATGAATTGCTTTGCACGTACATGAGAAGCAAGGGGTGCCACCATGAGAGCAAAGAAAATTACACCATTTTTAAAAAATCTCCTAGAGAGAGCAAAAGTATCAAATAATCCTTCATTAAATGCCACTCTCCCCCTCACTGTCTTATAATTTACTAAAATCATCTGCAACAACCCTTCCACAGAGGCAAATTTCCTTAGCACGAGTTCTAGAACTACACAGAAAGCCGGTCAATTGCCTTCTCTCGGTATCTAATGCTAAACAAGCTGCGTATAGCCTCGCTTGGGTGCACTTCCCTGTTACATGCAGGAGCCTCCTCGTATTGTCGAATATTCTTCTCTTTAGAATAGGCTCTCACTGATCGGGATCTTTCAGTTCGGGAACAATCATTTCTAATCGATTTGCCAGTATGCAGATTTATATTTTTGGTATTAGCATAATTGACCTAAAAACATTTCACCTAAAACATTTGATCGAATTTGTTTGACCTTTCTTTGGTCAAATTTAATTAAATATGTATACGAGTGTGTTAGGTCAAATGTTTTAGGTCAAATAGACCTAAGCCATATTTTTCGCATGCAGATTGTTGAGGCTTGGGGATCATTGTGATGTTGGAGAGGTTCATGAGTGAGCCAACCCACATTGAGTTCCAAAAGCATCGAACAGCTTTGTCAAGATTGGCATTATAAGGATGCTGTGAACCTGTCTGGGTCCAGGCTTTTATTGGAGTTGTGCTTAACTATCCTTATGAACTTGGCTTCCTCCACTGGCGCTTCCAGGAGGTCCATCAAAGTGTCTGAACGTCTTGTAGTTCAATCTAGTTCAGGCATCCTTCCTAGGAGATCAGCATTAAAGAGCTTCTGTCAGAAGCTTTAAAAATACTCTTTTCTTGTCTTCCGCCTGATAGTCTGTTTACATGTTTTAGTATTTTGGGCTCTCGGCAATCTCACCAACTGGGAGCCAGTTTTGTCAACATGCTTGCAAAATAGTCTTTGCGCCTGTAGTACAGCCTCCTCTGCCTTGTTTGTTGAGAGCACATTAGGTTGCCCCATAGTCTGTTCTACATGTTCACAAGGCGTCATCTTGGTTATGTCGAGACTCACAATCAACCACCCCTTTTCTGAGTAGAAATTGCATTTGGCTGCTCAGGCACTTTGACTTCTTTGCCATCTGAATGAATTTCCCCCTGAAGACTACCTTCATTGTGTCCCATTTGTTTTGTAACGAGACGTCTGTGGTGTCACTCGTTCCCCAGTAGCCTCTCACTAGCTGTTCTGTGTCTGTCTGATTGTCAGGGTCTGTAAGCAAATATTCTTCTAAGCAACAAACTTATTCTCCCCTTCTACTCCTTACATAATCCAGAGACGTCACCAAAGGATCATGCGCAGAGTGTACTGTCACTCATGTGGTGAATTGTTGTGTATTTGTGTACAAGTGGGTGGAATGAAAAACATGGTCAATTTACGAGTATGATTCCTGTACCTGGGAGTAAAATGTGTAGCCCCTGTCGGAAATGTCCTTGGAGCTCCAAGCATCCACCAGTCCAACCTTCGGAATCTTTTAGTTTGCATGCCTTTGCCACAGCACCACTGTACAGAGACCTAGCATACCTATCCTTGTCAGAGCCCATTACCAAACTGATGTTTCCTGCACAGATGATACCACCGCGGGCATGCCATTCCATACATGTGAGGAATTCCATAAGACATTTTATTTTGCCTGGGTTGGTGCATATACCGAGGCAGTCATGAATGTATGCCTATGACTTTTGCAGATAAATATGCGGTCTCTTCCTTTATTGTTCCTGATTAATTCTTCAGTTGTGAATGCAAATCGCCTGCGAATTAATATTACTATCCCCCCTTTTTCCAGATGATACCTGCATGCATCTGTATTGGGTAATCTCAGTGCTTCAACCTAACCTGATTGACAATAGTTCTGTGTAATTTCTGAAGGTTCATATTGCCGGAGTTTCACCCCTCAGCTCCAAGAAATTCCTTAATGTTTGACATGGGAGTTGAGCCCCCTCACATTTAGCGATCACAGTTTAAAGGTCTGTGCTAGCAAAAGGTTCCTTCCTAAGGTAGCAAATGATAGTTTGACCACCTCACATTCCCCTGGAGACACATGTATCGAGCAATTTGAAGACATTTCCCTATTCAATGCGAAATCATGGGTGTCAAAAGGAACCTACCTGACCCTCCCAAATGTCGCCATCCCTCTGCTCCACCAATGTTGTGTGGTACGCATCATTGACCATTACCAAGGCATGGCCACTTCTTGAACCTCTCCCAGTTTCCCCCCTTTCACCTTTTACAGTATTCACAAACATTGAAAGTAGCAAAACATTCATGACTCCTTGACACAAAATCTAAGTTGGATAGCCTAGCACATTCATGCAATCATGAGAAACTGGTGCAGGTGGGCTACACATTGGTAGCGAGCATGTATGCTTTGATGTCTACACATGTTTAGTGAATCATTGAGTAAACTTTGTCACAAGACCAATACGTAACCTAACCTGTACCATTCCTTTGAAAGTGTGCTAGCTACTTCATATTCTGTCTCAAGTGCTCAGAGTCTCCATCTGGCAGCACAGTATCATAGTCGTCTGGCAAACCTTTCTCATCTGAGTTCATCCAATAGGCACACCTTGCCAGCTGTGGCGCAAGTCAAAGAATAAATCCTTTGCAGACTTTGCTTTTTTCATAGCTTATGTATTTATTTATTATTTGTTGCTGACATTTGCCTTTATTTGGCTGTATAATAATGTTGATTCACTAGTAAATCTCTCAGTGCTGGTCATAGATCTTGACGTGGCCAATCCACCCTTTCTGCTACATCAATATACATTTCAGTAGCCAGATGTTGGGTCATGAGAGTAGAAAACAATGTTTGCTTAGTGCTTTTTATGTCTTGATTTTTTATTCAGATAGTGTCACAGAGAGAACAGTTTTCTAAGTCCTCTTACTAATCCTGCAGCTCTCTCATAGATTCTGTGTGTCTGTCTACAGTAGATGATTGCCACCGACTCATGTATCGTGGTCAGACCATTTTCAGGTTAATTCACCCAGGAGCCTACGTGTTCAATTTCCTTCTATTTATCTGCTATGGACACAGGCAGATCAGCCCTCACGGGGTGCATTCCAGCATGTACATTTACTTTAAAATAATCCTTCTACGTGTTAAGAGAGGATTCAGAGATCTGCCTTGTGAGCTAGCCTTGGTTTGCACCCTGCAATGTGGGCCTATGCCATTCAGGGTGGGATCTGCTGTATCACCAGGCACCAAGGGATCCTCTGGACCTCTCTTGCTCTGTTAGTCCCACAGCTACTGGATGCCCCCAGAGCCTCCTTTCTTGGCCTTACTTGCAGCCATGAAGCAGAACTGGTGCCACTACCTAACCACGGAGGGTCACTCTCGGCCTTTATTTTAGCATATTATCATGCCTTGGTTCATTATCCTTCAAGGGTCCTGAGAGGAATCAGGGCCTGTGTGACATCAAGCCACTGGACTTGCCCGAAAGACCCATTGTGTATGACATGTGTCCTGAGCTATGATAGTCTGTCAGCCAACTACACAAGGAGCTCTCTACACAGTAGAGAAGGAGGTATGAGCTGACTTGGGGACATATGCACTTTGATATTGCTTGCCAACTAGAATTAATATTTGCATATATGGTCAGTGTTTTGCTCCTTCAAGCATAATTGCTCAAGGCCCAGGGGTCTATCACCTATTTTCCTTGCAGTGTCCAGTGGCATCGGGCTTCCCCCTGCTCTACCACATTCCTATTGGAATGATGCCTGTCAGGCGTTGATGGTAATACGCATTATCCCTGTAGACCACAGTACCACACCTAAGCCAGAGGAGTGCTGCTTCCATGAGCCAGTCATGAGGATTCAGTGCTGTGGTGCATCAGGGGGCCGGGGAGTCTCTCCACTCTGCATCCAAGCCTTTTCATCTAATGTGGAGGGTTATCTGTGCCTCTCACACCACTTACCCGCCAGTCCCCCCAGATCACCAAATTCACTGGGCTCCGGTGTCAGGGGGAAAATGTGGCTCCCGCATCCCACCTCAGGTCAGCGTGAGTTCTATTCAAGCTTTGCAGCCTCCACAAAACCCTCTCATGCTTCTGCCAGTTTGGGAAGGACCATTTTGTGCTCACAGACGGCCGAACTGTCAGTGATGACTGGAGATTCTGGGCCTCTTCGAGAGGTCCCTGTTTTCTGTATAGACACCCAGAGTTCAAGGGGATGGTTACAGCTTATTGATGCAAAGTCCGGTCATTTGACTTGCCCGTGAGTGGGGATGTGCGGCTGGTCCGGATCTCAGCAAACAGGATATGTTTATGCGCCACTGCCATCTTGGCTACGCCCAGCCACAGAATTTTAAAATGGATCTTTATGTCATCAACATTCTTTTTGAAAGCTAGTGTAAAAAGTGGTGCTATTTAAGTTTGTTGCCAGAGGTTCTTCACAGGCACTGTGGCAGGACCTTATGGTAGCTGATATTTAATGCAGGTGATGGGTTCAGTAGAATGTGTGTGCCCATCATACGATTGTCCTTGCATTGGTAGGTCCTATCCTGTTTATAGGTATGGTTTCCGTGCAACCTATAGGT
Organism: Ambystoma mexicanum; assembly: GCF_040938575.1. NCBI lineage: Eukaryota > Metazoa > Chordata > Amphibia > Caudata > Ambystomatidae > Ambystoma > Ambystoma mexicanum. The sequence continues at coordinate 1,130,681,095 of NC_090935.1, read as the reverse complement.
CTAAAAACAGATTGGTCGTCCTTTGGGAGATCATTATGTTGCTGGTGAGATGACAACTGTGCTGTATTGTTTCAAGCACCTTAGCAGTGCACAGCAATCTAGAGACAGGTCTATAGTTTGCAAAAATCTACGGGTCAACCATAGGTTTCTTCAGAATGTGAGTGCTATGCAGGCGTGGATGAACATTCTCAACAAGGACAAACTACTGATGAACTTTCCAAAAATGTTCATCAGACATGTGACCACAAGGCCTGTAGGGGGATATCTGACTAGAGCTCCCATTCAATCTCAGCCAGCTTTCAGGAGGGCAGGAGATTGCACTTCAGGGAGGTGTAGAGTATTTAGGGAAGGTTTTAGGAACTGGAGTGCATTTAGTGTAGTGGTGGGATGAATGCTAGGGAGAGATACCCAGTCACAGAGTGAGATTTAGGGTTAGTTTTGCTTGCATGCTTTGTGACACTGTCACTGTTTTGGAAAGGGTGAGCAACACAAGTGCTCTGGTGAAAGATTCGGCGAGACGACTGACACACCAGTCCGTGTCCCTCTCTTGAAGTGAGCAGACGAAACATGTGCCATTGGTTGACACCTGGGAGGAGCAGGCGGATCCACAAGACCATGGGGGCAGCTTGTGGGCACAGTATGCTTGCCTGATTTCACTGGGAGCGGGCAGCCAAGTGGCAAGGAGGGAGGGGGCATGCAAGTCTGTAGCCATCTCTTCGAGTGAGTGGAGAGGACATCTGTCATCAGGAGACACCTAGGAGGAAGATTAGGAGGAGCCAGGAAATAGAGAAGGCATGTTGTGGGAGGGCCAGTCTTGCATGATTTTGCTGGCAGGAGCAGCAAAGATTTGGGGAGGCAGCAGGTGACCCAATAGCCAGTGTCTAATCGTAGAAACAAGCAAACAAGACACGTGCCATTGGGTGACAACTGGGAGGAAGAGCGAGAGGAGCTGGGAAAGCCAGAGGGTACCCTGCGGGATTGCCATGCTTGCCTAATTTTACTGGAAGGGAGCAGCAGAGATTTGGGAAAGTGGCGGGTGACATGCCACTCAATATCCGTCACTTGAAGCAAGTGGACGAGACAAGTGCCATTGGGTGTCATCTGGGAGGAAGATGGCTGTGGGCCAGGAAACCCAGAGGGCATCTTGTGGGAGAGACATGCTGCCTGGTTTTGCTGGCAGACAGCAGCAAAGATGCAAGGAGGTTTTAGGTGATACACCAGTCAGTGTCGGCCTCTTGACGTGTGTGAACAAGGAACATGCCATTAGGTGACACCTGGGAGGAGAGTCATGCTCATCTGATTTTTCTGGGAGGGAGCAGCAGAGACTTTACAGAGCAGGCAAGTGACACACCAGTGAGTGTCCGTCTCTTGAAGTGAGTGACAAGGCATATGCCGTCGTGTGACACCTGGGAGAAAGAGCAAGAAGAGCAGGAAAAGGGAAAGGGCATCTTGTGGGAGAGTAATGCTCATTTGATTTTTCTGTCTGACCTGTATGACCATATTTCCCAATTAGGTTCTTGCCTAAAGAATCCTTAAATTACTGGGCAGATCTGTTACTTGCAAAGAAAACAGCGATGTGTTTTTCACACTGTAAACTCGCTAAGAGCATAGGTAAACATGGATTATCTGCCCCAAACAAACAACCATGTACCATATCCCAGTATCACATTGTGATGCTCTGACTTGCACACCCATAGCTCCTACTTTTTTCGCCATCTTAAATTCAGCCACCCAAACTATTTCAAGCACTTCAGGAGGGGCTGGACAATCCTGCATATTGCCCTGTGCAGCCCCCCTTCAACACATTAGTGTCGGGAGCGCGCTACAGGCACTAATGAATGACAGCTGAATGACAGGCTGAGTGACAGGCTACCAACCACCACACATGGGAGCACATTTCACTGAAGCGGGCCATTAAAAGACCCAACTCGGTGAAACCCAGAGGAAAAAAATCATTTCCATCGATGTTTGGGGTTGCAAATGCAATTGTGTTAACTGTGGTTTAAACTGCGGCTGTCGCACTTCATAAAGACATCATGGCATGGTCAGAAATGACCCTGTCCTGATTTGCACTTCCCGCAGGTGCAGGGCGAAGACCCTCGTTTCTGCAATTGTGAAAGTGCATATCTTTTAGGAATTCGGATGTGTTTTAAATATGCTGAAACGCCCCCTTATTTTCACAAATGCTCAAAGGGGGGGGAAAGGACGTCTGAATGAGTGCATCAAATAAGCGCTCTTTCAGGTGCCTTTTGAGAATTCAGCTGCTCCTTTTTTGGCACAAGTGATTAGGGCCTGATTCATGGAAGTGTTTTATAATGGCGCAATCCCAAAGGAAAACTTTCCATGAAGTGTTTTATGCATCTTCTCACCTGCAACCAAAAATGTTTTGAGAATCTGGCCCAATGTTACTACAAGAACAATCCTTCTAGACCTAGTTGAACCATGTCGAGGGCAGCGGGCAGCATTAGTCGCTCTCACTGTACGGCATCAGGCGTCATTGGCATTCGTATGCTGAGAAACTGTCAGCGGACATATAAGTACTTGAAAGATGGATGCTGAGGGCATGTCAGCAGTACAGTCAAGGCCTTGCTCAGATCAATGCTCAGTTCATTATCCGAGGCAGCAACAACCAAACTGATCTACAGCTCTAGCAATGATGTGTTAAAGATTGATTTTTATGATTATTAATGTTGCACTCATCGCTGTGTGTCATGTTGGTTGACTAATGTTGATAGCCACTCGGCACAATGGTTCCATGAATTAAGGCGCTCCTCCTTTAATGAAACTACTCTCGATCGTAAACAGTGCAACTGTTTCAGATGGCCTCTAATGCGGGCCCTGCTGGAAAGGCAAAATAGCATTTTAGAGACATGATGTGCATTTCTTTTCGGTATCATTGTATTGTCTAGTTGCATAATGAGTTATAGCTACACATGGCAAAGAGGTGAACCAGGAGGGAGGGATTAGGACTTTGTGTCAAAATGGGCTAGGTGGGATGGAGAACCTTTTGGAAACCTGCACGCAAGGGTAGAATTCAATTAAATAAAATACAAATTTCAGTCAGAATTCACTTCACCAACGTAAGTGAAAAATCTATGACAAGCAAAATTGCACCTAAATCAGACAAAATATAGAACAAGCAGTCAGGGAACAGCCCAAGTACTTTCAGTCAATGGAAGAGTAAAAGGGAAATCACAGTCTCTGAAATCAAAATGCCTTCGTGCCTGATGGACACAGGTATACCTGAAATACATGACCATGCGTATTGGAAATTCGACCATGTGTATGTTAGGTTCTCATGGAGTCCATTCGCACATAGCCAATTGGACTGGAAGGACGGGTTCACACAGTTTAAGCGCAGATGTACTGGAACTACAAAATAGGACATATCATGCCCCGAAGCTCTAGCAAGGTCAACATGGGTTTCTCCCTCAGCCAGATCTTCCGTTCTCAAAAGGCAATGGAGGTCCACCTCCTAGAACTGGGCTGCTTCCCTGCCACCTCTTGTACCAGACCAAATAGGCAATCATTACAAGTATGCCGGTCCAGTAACAATGGTGCTGGTGAGCTACCGGCACCGTTGCTACCAGACCGGCATACTCCGAGTTCTGCGAGTGGGTGCCTTTCTGTCCGGCGGGCGGAACGGCACCCGCTCGCAGACCTTGACGGATGCATTAACGGTGCCGGTTCACCTGTCCTCCCCATTCCCAATGAGTCCAATGGGACTCGAATGGAGAGTAATATTTTCCAGCGCCCGGCAATGGCAATTACCAGGACCGCCGGGGCAGTAATGCCCTGGTAAATCCCCATAGCTGGGCGGCGGAACAAAAATGACTCAGGCGGCAGCAAGGACCACCCGAAATCTGTAAATGCTCACTCTAGCAGCAAGATGTGGGCATTAACAGCTATTCCTGTCCCTGCTGTGGACCCAACTACATTAGTTTCAGGTCCAACCTGTTAAACAACCCGGGCTATGCCTATATGTTGTATGCTGGCCATAGCCAGTGGTTCCTTTTTTGAAACAATACTCTCACTTCCTTGGACTTAGCCCCAGGGTTCTAATAACAATTCAACTCGATGCCGCTGGCTTTGCTTAGTCCTATAACTTGGGCCTGGGCTGTTTCAGACAGGATATGCGTTTTTCATCGTGTGTTATGGCTTCTGCTTTAACATTTATTTGCAAATTACAGTACTTGGTATCAACATTTTGTAGAGGAGGAGCCAAGTACCCCTACTCCACCTACCCCGCCCACATTACCTGAAAAGTATGAACCAAAGTATGTGACATATACTACACCAATCAGAAGGCAAGAAAAAGAGCGACTCTGTGCAGTACCCATAAGAATAGCTATACCTAAGAGAATATGGGAAGTGAAATATCCATTAAGTAAACCATACCTACATCCAAGACAATATGATGGCCATTTGAATGTGATTCCTGATGAAACAAAGAAACTGAATGACCAGGATGAATGGTGACATCATACAAAACTGAATCGACTCCATATATAGAAGATAACAAGACCAGAGAGGCAGGCGATTTATGAAGAATGAAGAAGTACTAAGGATAAGTGATATCTTGAGATCAAGATAAAGAGATTTATGCCTTAAGCATGATGAAGATACTTAGGTAGTTTAAACGTGTACAGATGCAATGAAATGCAAGCAGCAACGTAATCATGAAGCTAGGCAAATGCTTATAATAAATAGATTGCGGCAAGCTCCAACATATACATATATACCTCATAGATACATATGGATTGGATAAAGAATGAAGGTTCCACTACATATATAGCAGTCTTGAGCAATGAAGAAGGCCTCAATTCAGTGTCAGTTACAAAAGCAATTGAATTAAACAGAATATTTCAGCTGAGTTGGATGAACCAAAGAGCCAAGGTCTTAACAGAACTAAAGTTGGCTGACATTATATACAATTAACGTGAAAGAACAGAAGCTCCTGTTCAAAGAAGGTCAAGTGAAAACAAAAGACGTCAGAGGACTATTGAGGAGTAAAATCAAATACAAGAAAAAGGCTCAAATCGTGGTGTCCAGTCACATGATGGAAGAAAGTTGGATACATGGGGAGATCACACTTACGCACAGAAACCAGCCAGTACCCATACTCCTTAAAAAATCTCAGAGAACAGTACAGACTCAAGGCCAACTTCAAACACTAATTGACACTGAAACATTGAGGTGGTGAAAAAGTGTACTTTTAATTGGTGGAAAGCTGGTATCAAGACAAGCTCACCCGCACCTTGTTGTTCAGTCTGCATGCTGCTCACGTAGGTTGAAAGTTATTGACGGGGGTTAGAAGCCAACCAATTGTAGAGGACCACATAGTTGGGGTCCTATAGTTTGTGTAGCCAGTGGGACGTCATACATTTAATGACGTTCATACTGACCATTTTGAAGGGAGAGCTTAGAGCCAATTCTGTTTCCTGATAGGTTTTAGAAGTTTGCCACGTAGGATGATGTTGGTAATGACGCAGGTCTACACGTCAGTAGTGACACATTTGGTCTTTAAAAATGTTTTTTCTTAAATGAGTTGAGAGTTGAGTATCGAGTGATTGCTGATGTTTGTTGTACTCCCTGTTTTAATTACTTGCATTAAAACAGACACACTTTTGCCAATCTATTTGTGTCATCTGAATTATTGATGTTTGATTGGACGCTCATCTGCTTAAATGAGAGCAGCAATGAGAGCTGTGTTTGAATCACATGTCTGCCAATGCCTTCTTGAATTAGACCAGATTTTGAGGTCTAGTGGTTTGTGGCCTTTTATCACGTTGTCCCTTGCAATAATGTGGATTTGCTCATTTTCAGGGGGTGATTTCAGCATACCCAGGATGCAAGATGAGTTTGAGCCTGTTTGTTACACTGTGTCACCTAGAGTACCTACAGTAACGTCAATTTATGCAAATCAGTTTGTTAGGACACACATTCATTGTATGAGGCAGCTCCCAGATCCAGTGTGATAACTGTGCCCATGGTGTGATTCTCCCTCTGGTGTAAGTCCACTTTCCTGCTACGTTATTACACTCCATGCAAGGGTAGATGCCCATTAAACATTTCCTTGTCCTGTGCTAGCATATAGAAAATCACACTTTTCACAACATGCTGTCCCTGATTCTGTGACAGGTACCTTATAGCAAAACCCTATTTATTCTCACTTAGGTTTACAGTACACATCATTAAGGTGGCATTTTCCTAATTTTTTGTTTGGGCTATTTGGTGGCACTGAAAGCGCTACATTTAAGCCAAAACTAGTGTCATTAATAAGAGCTTCGAATAAGACTTTGAATGAGGGTCTGTAATGCTTCACCAGTGGAGATGACATTTGAGGAGGGATACACAATTGTAATCCCCCTTTCCCTGTCCCTAGCCAATGTAATCCCTATGGCTAATCCCACCCATTCCTGCCCATCTCGGAACTCTTTGAACTCCTTGAGCTCTTCCATGGAGGCAGCCATCTTGGATGACTGTCTCTAAGGAAGCTCTCTGGAAACAAGGCAAAACTAGCGGCCATATTGGAATCAGAAAGATACCATACATCTTCCAAATAAAATGATACATAGTTTAAAATAACTAAAGTAATTGCTTGTTTTGATTTCTTTTGATTTGTAATGAAACAAGAGCTAGTTTATTGTGTAATCATATTAAATTCACTATTATTTCAAGTATAGTACTCTTGATATCTAGAAGCACGTGTTTTCTTGTTCAGCTCATCTTTCATTGCAGAGCCAAAGTTGTTGTTTTGGTATTGTGTATTTCATAGTTTGATATATAGGGCCTCATTACGACCCTGGCGGTAAGGGGTTTACGCCAGCGTTAGCTGCGCCGACCCCTTACCGCCAATTACGAGGTCCCCTAGCGCCATGGTGCTTTTAACACCTGCTTTTAGCAGGTGTTAAAATCCATGGCGCTAAGGGACCATGGAGTTAATTACGCCACCGTAATTTACGGTGGCGTAATTAACGCCTTCCCCACTCCCATTATGCCCTATGGGGCAAAAATGGGAATGGGGAAGGGTAAATGGGGATTGGGGACTTACCGCCCCGCCAAGGTCGGAATGGGGCGGTAAGTCCGCCAACCACCATGGCGTAAACGTAGTTTACGCCATGGTGGTAAAGTCACGGCCCAGGCGGTAACTTACCGCCTGGGTCGTAATGAGGCCCATAGTGTGTGAAAACAAGCATGAAAGAAAGGCACTTACGTTAAAGCACAGATGATTAAGGTGATGCTCTCCGGCATACAAGTGCATCACTACTGTGAAATGGAATGTGTGCACGTTATGACTGAAAGAGGCTTCCAGGGAAGCCTGCAGAGCACACATGTGAATTGCTCAGCAGCAGAACAGTGTCACTGATTGCACTGAAGCGATTGATGTCAAATGGCAAACAGGAAACCTCCCATTTCCACTTCAGCTCGCTTTTGGTAATACTCTATTTGTGTTCCCTATAAGTATCAGAATAGTGGAGCAATGGTCCAAGCAGAGGAAACATTGTACCCTCTCAAAGTGAGCTTTAACGGTGCAGGACTCTGCAAATATGTTTCTCGTGGCATCTCTTATGTGGGCTCAGCTGGTGTATTAATAATCTTTACACTCCCACCTCGTATGATATGGGCAAATCCTCAGTAGATGTACTTTATATTTTGACTACCCCACCGCAATATTGCTGGGAGGATATCAGAACAGAATCAAGTGGGCTCAACTGGCTTATAAGCAGAAGTTATAAATTGTATTTTAAACGTGTTAATTGCTTCATTCTCGGGTAGCTCAGTTTTAGAGTATGGCACTCTGCTGCCCAACCAGCAAGTAAGGCATTTATTTGGTTAGTAGCGCTGCCCTTTTACTGTGATGACATAAGAGTTAATCATTGCCAGTCCTGCCATCTCAGCTCTGTCATGCGGGTCACTCGTTCACCTTACGCCATTTGCGTTTGTGTTTCCGGCATGGGAGTTTTAGCAGTAATTCTTAAATAACTCTGGATAGTAACAACACACAGGATAAAAGAAGCACATCCAAAACTGTGAACCGGTAGAAGAAGAAGAAAATGGTTTAGTCGGAAGCTGGTTCTCTAAGTGATCTTTTGTTTCAATTGCCCGGGAAAGAAGTTGTTTACCAAAATACCCTCCACAAATACAGGAATACTACTCACCTAACCCAGGTTTGGAGGATGCCCTTTTCACCTGTACAACATGAGACTTATCTACTATCATAAACTTCAATGGATTTTTCCTCCCCTGAAACATTTGCCAAAATTATCAAAAGTGCATTAGTTTCAATTGAGTCCATAGGTACAGAAGTAAAATAATTATTTTTTCGAATTTAAAGAAATACGCTGTGGATCAATGCAGAGTTGCAATGTATTTTATATAATCATTAAGGGGCCGATTCATGGAACAAATGTGCGCCGAAAAAAGTTGCGCAAACTGGCGCAAGCAGGCGCACACGTGAAAAAGGAAGCGCACGCGCACGCGTGTGAAACATGGAAGTCTCTGCGTGTGTTTTTCTCGGGATGTGCGCCAAACCCTGCGTGACGCACACGGGCGCACACGTCATTGCAGCATCCGAACGCCATGCGTGACGCGCACAGGGAAAGCGCACAACGTCCACGCACATACCAAAAAGGGGGCAGGAAACAGGGGATAACACACAGAATGGGGAACAACGCGTGAAAAAGAAGGCGTAACTCGGGAAGTACTGCAGGGAAATACACGGAACAACCACACGCACGCGAACAACTCGTATTCATGGATTTGAATACGGGAAACAAGCGCACGCTAAAAGACATGCACAGGCGTCAACACGTCTGCCACAGGAAGGCAGGCGGAAGCGTCCCCGCGCACAGGATAAAAGCGCGCACAAACAACAAACACATACATACCGCTACGATGGATGCCCCATTTTTTGCAGCACTGATCGTGGGACACCGGACAAGCCTTTTTGGGATGTCTGACGACCAGGTCTACGGCAGATATAGGTTTCCAACTTGTATCATCCTAGACCTGGTCAGGGAGTGGGAATATGACCTTACATCACCCACCCTCTGCTCCCAAGCATTGAGCCCCTTGGAGAAGGTGCTCAATGTCCTGCATTTTTTGCCCACTGAGTCATTTCAGCAGACTACTGCCATAGTGGGGGGGGTCTCACAGGCCACGCAGTCACGCTGTCTACACCAGGTGTTGGCAATCATGACTGCGCGCCTCTCAGTCCGCAGGCACATACACATGCCCAGAACACCCGCAGAAAGGCAGGCCGTTGTCCAGGACTTTTACAGGGTGGCACACTTCCCCAAAGTGCTCGGTGCCATAGATTGCACCCATGTGGCCCTACGTCCACATAGGGCCACTGAGCACATCTACCAAAACCGCAAGCACTGGCATCCTATCAACGTGCAGGTGGTATGCGATGCCAAGGGAATCATCACCTCTGTCTATGCAAACTACCCTTGCTCCACCCATGACAGTTTCATATACAGAATGTCCGCCCTGAGCCGGGCCCTGGAAGCTGGGCAGCATGGCGACACATGGCTCCTAGGTGAGTACAAATGCCCGTGCACATGCATGCATGTCACACACAGACAAATACACAAACCCCAATAATCACAACCATTATCACCTCTCCAGGGGACAGTGCCTACCCTCTGAGCAACCACATGATGACGCCAATCCGGAACCCCACCACACCACCCCAGGTAAGATACAACGCTGCCCATATTGCAACCAGGGCCATAGTGGAGCGCACATTCGAGTGCTCAAGTCACGCTTCTGCTCCCTTGACCGCTCTGGCGGCCAGCTACTCTATGCACCCCCAGTAGTGTGCATGATCATTGTGGCAGCATGTGTCCTGCACAATGTTGCAACACGGCAGGGCATACCGGTGGACATGGTGGTGCCCCCACATCCCCAACCACAGGCAAAGGTGCTGCCCATGGGAGGGGATAGGGCAAGTGGCGAGGCAGCCTGGACCCAACTTGTGGCCACATTTTTCACCTAAACTCCCACCCCTGCGGAGTGCACACAGGCCTGGTACATACCAGGTGACAATCGATGATGACAAAGAGACAGTCAACTGTCACAACCTTACCACCCTGAGAATGTTGCCATGGAAGTGCCACATTGTGTGCATCCCTAGCTACTCAAACCTAACCAATCCTGTGTGACCAAAAGGTACACATGCAAGATGTGTATCACACATCAACAATCACTGGTATCACTGGTATGTCACACAAAGCCACCAAAACCACAACATGACATGGCAAGCAATAGCAAAACACCAACACAATAACAATAATGTACACATTGACATGTGAAAAATGCAAAGTGGCGTCAGACAATGATGCCTGACATGGAATCAGATGAAATGACTGACCAACAGCCTCCCACACAAAGCAAGTCATACCCAAATGCATAACAACAGCTGTAGCTTCAACATAACAATGAATGCCTGTTCACTTGCTCATTGTACACGGCAAAATAAACACTGCATACTACGTGTGCTGTGTCCATCTCCTGCAACACACTGCTCAGCACACAGCATAGTGACCAGTAATTGTGTGTGATGCACACCCTGAGCATCACATGAAAATGACAAATTAAATAAAAAAACAAATCACGCATGTACAGGATCCACAAATGGTCATAGATCATGTGCTGCAGGGACACAGTGGTCCCCAGAAGGCTAACTGTGGGCACATGTGGACATGGAAGGGTGGTTGTACATGTTGTGGATCATAGTGTGAGTGTGTGTGTCAGTAGGGACATGCATTCAATACATCCATGTGCAATCAAGTGACCATCAGTGTCCTCATCACATGTGAACATTGTCCATGTTTACACCCCAGCATGTCAAACCACAACTATACCCTCACACCTGAAAGGTGAACACAACACATGAACAGCCATTGATCAGCAGAATACATCATGTACATAGGATACCACATTTACAATGTCAGGGTGCCCATCACACTGTAGGGCAAGGCAATTGTCCAACAACAAAATACCCCCTCCCTCACATATCACCATGACCCACTGAACAACTGCGCATGGGGTATGTAGCCTTCATTCTTGAAGTTCACCTGGCCACACGATCACCCTTCCCCTTTTTCTCCATCTTCCACCTTGTGTGTAAAAAGTGTCCAGCACCCTCAGAGGCCACTTTGACTTGCAAAAACAACATATCAAAGAGAACTCAAAGCAGGCCAACACATAAGCCAAGCAAAAAGCCTGCAGGCAGGAAAACAAACCAGAAGAGCCTCCAGTAGATGACTTGAAGTAGCAGTATGCCACAAAGTCCAAGTACTAGCACAATGATGGAACAACCAAGGTAGCACAGTAAAACAATGTCACAACAGGATGTGTACCATGTGTGGTACATAATATCGAATGATGCACCACAAACTGATGTGTACTGTCACAGCTCCCGTGTACAGGTGCAGGAGAGGCAAGAACCAACCACCCCCACCATGGTCTGGGTGCCTGCAAGGTCAAACTCACACAGGCCTCTGAGACCCTGGTGGGGAAGGAGGGTCAGGGATATGCAGTCGGGGCAGGCATTGGTATACTGGATAACCGGAATGAGGGGCAGGAGAGGGGATTAGGATTGACAAGGGAAAGTAGGGAATGTACAAAAACATAATAATCACATTAACACATACACAATCAGACCAAACGTGTACATCATGCACATAGTACCAAATTACTCAAATTGAAATCAAAGAGAAACTTATCTCTGGGGTGAGTGCTGGCCTCCTGCCTGCGCACTCTCAGGTCCGGTAACATGACCAGTTCAATGCTGCAAAGAGAGGCAGAGTCACTAATCTGTGCGTGCCCATAACACACACACACACACACCACCATACATGCCCCAAAGTAACAAGATACTCTATAAACTATCTGGTGTGGTGCTTCATACCCATATGTAAGATTCCCCCCGTGATGGTTCATACACAGTCAATGCAGTAAGTAATGCGCCGGTGGGTGCGTGGCAAATGTAAGACGAATGTGTCAAGATTCACACAACATCCAATGTTCCCTGGGTAAGCATCCAGACGCATTTAGCAAGGTACGACTTCAGTACAAGTCGTGTTCCAGCATAACCTAAATAAAGTAGGTAGTGCATGTGGCAATTCAAACCTGTAAATGAAATGCACTGCACACAAGTCTGTCCCTCGCTGTCTGTCCCTGTGAGCTGCTTCTTTCCCTGTCTTGGAACGCTACATGGCTAATACAACTGCCTCAATGGACCATGTTGGACTGGAGGATATGTGCCACTGCCCCTGCATGTGCCCCTGACAACTTTCCCATCAACTACCCATTACTCCACCAACACATCTTAGCTGTACTGTGTGCTTCAACACCAATATCTGTCCAAGCTCACCCTCAGTGGTGCTACTTAGCATGCATGTGCAACTGTCCTGGTGGACGGTTGGCTGCGTTGTGGCCCCCTTGTGCTGCTCACCTTTCCTGGAGTTCCTTGAAATACGTCAGCTTCTGTATGATGTATGAGCGCAATCCCTGTGGCTCTGCCTGCGCACACATGTTCATGTCTGCACCACCGAACGTGGCCAGCTTCCAGACATCCAATGGGCCATGTCTTCTGGGAAAGGTGGTCTGGAGGCTCATCCCCCTGCAGAAATGGCGGAAAACACATGATTAATGCATGACATTTCCCTGTGTGTGTCTCCTCAGGCATGTCATGAGTGGACCATGTCAGAGACGTACATCTGAAATCACTCCATCAGTGCAACTTTCCCAGCCAAAGTGTGTCAGCCACTGTCTACAGCATGAATTGCATGAAGCACATGTACAGCAAAGATAAGAACACACTACACAATGTATAGCAATTAATGCACACATGAATCATGAAACCACCCATCTAGCATAGAAAGAACTGCTGTCAAAATCACCCCTATCATCCCCACTAGGGTGTCAACACAAGTAGTACAGCAGCAGACATGCCACAGATATGACAGTCCTAAACCCTTGTGTAATAGGCTGTTACACCGAACAATCCTTGCGAGCCCATGGATAAGGGAAGCAGGAGTGGCATATGTGAGTCAGGACCCCACATACACGAGACAAGCTTGAAGGGACCAGCTGGAACAGACAGTGGATGCTTTCAAAAGCTACAAAGTACCACACCGTCACATGAAAGCACAACAGACAAGCAATTTTAAACTATATTAACTAATTACACTAACTATCAAAAACCTACATTACCTAATTAAACTAACTATCAAATAGAAACTTAACTAACTAAACTAAAAGAAAAATCAAAAATGGCCACATACGACTCGGGGGGGGGAGGCACCCAGGAGGGGGGATGTACAGGGTGCTGCTCAACACCCACATGCGATGATGTTGAGGAAAAAAAAAACTCTATGGGCTCAAGGCCTGCACAGCCCACTTATGTGGGAGATACCTCGTCGTCCGAGTCTGGCTCTTCCTGGAAAGGAGGACGTGTCACAGGAGCCTGACCACGCCTAGCCGCAGCTTGCCCCTCGTCGGCAGCAAGCCTGCCGGACGGTTGAGCCTGGTTCTGTGCGGCGACGACACGTAGGTCTGCATGCAGAACCTCACGTGATACGCGTGCTTCCTCTTGCAAGGTAACACATGTAACACGGAGTTCCTCCTGCAAGGCCTGGCTGGAAAACTGATGCACCTCCCGGCAAGCATGTAGCTCAGATGAGATGGTACGCTCAAGCTGCGCAAACCTCTCCTCGGAGCGCTCCCTCGGAAGGACACCCAGAGTGGATCTGAGTGGAGCATACTCCTCCCTCAGGGCCTCCATGTGTGACTCTGCGTGAGCAGCAATTGCTTCACGCAGAGACAACATTTCAGCCTGGCATGACCTGTCTGAGGCCACCATGCCCAGCCTGAGCCAGCGGGCAGTGGACCGTGCCGCCTGCTGCTGGAGAAGCACCTGCCTAGCAGGGGGGAGCATGGATTGGGCCACACGTTCTATGCTCACAGCAATGTTCTCCATTGCTGCCCCCTGGCATTCAGAATTGACAGTCATATCTTGCTCCCACTCAGTATACAGTGGTTGCACGCGACGACCGCGTTGCTTGGCTTGACACCTGCGGGACCCAAGGACCGGGTGTCCTCGTTGTGTTGGCACCGCCTGCGGCTGCACGACTGCATGCCGCCATCGACGTGATGGCCCAGGCACATCAGTGACTGGTGTGGAGGGTGAACCTGCGTCCCGATCCACCACAGGCGGAGGTTCCAAGACTGTCTGACCCCTCAGTGCAGGTGTCACGGACAGAGGAGTGTCCACGTCAGAATCACTCACCCCTGACATATGGACCTGATGCACATCCAACTCGACATGGACGTCAGAGTGGTCATCAGGGCTGGACTCATTGCCAGCCAAAGACAAGATGGACTGTAGCACATGTGGGTTTTCGTGGCCTACCACCAGGGCTGGACTGGGAACCAAAAGTGGCCCTGGACATTTTTTTCAAAGTGGCCCCATAAGAAAATGTTGAATAAAGTTAGTCAAAATGAGTGCATTCAAAGCAGGATTTAAACATATATGGGGTAAAAAGATATGTTTTAAATAAGTTCATGATCAAACAAAGATTATCTTCAATGATAGAGGGACAAACCACGAGTGCAATATCAGTCTGAATAACTTCAATCTTGCCCAGGTTCACTTCAGTTGCCCTCCAATACTCGCACCTCTTTGCTTCCCTCCTGGCTTTACTTCTTCCCCTGCCTGCCACCCTTCTTCATCCCATGCATCTGCCCTGCAACCCATAACTCTTGCCCTAAAGCACATTCATGCACTGCATGTGCATGTACTGTTATAAAGGCACGATAATTGCATTCCTGGAATAATCATTCCAAATTGGGGGCAACATCGGTGAATTTTCAATGCCTACTTCCAAAGATACATTTACCACTGAATGAAGGAAAGTAAGAAATGCAGAGATTACAAAATCAGACTGTCTGTCAATCCCTCGCCTTCCCAGAATTCAACCACATCTCACTACCCTTTAAGCCAATTCACTGGCTGCTGCCAATGGAACATTGACAGGGGAATGATTGAAAGGGTGGGCGGGGAGGCGACAGCTCATTCTTAAAGCAATCCTTAAGAGTCTGGTTTCAGACCACAACTTTGAAGCTGCACCAGAACAGCCTCATTAGATTGTGTAAAGAAGTTAAATGCCCCCACGCACGCTCCCCCGCCCCACCCCACACATTCTCTGAAGTTAACCCTGTTCCCAAAATATGAAGTGTTACACCCCACACACTACCCTAGAAAGAAGCACTGAGTACACCAGACCCCTGTGATGCCCTAAACTCACCTGCACCATTGAGGGCTTCAAACGTAAAGAAGATAAAAGAAAGTAAGAAGCAGATTTCTCAGAGCTCTGAGGATTTCTGATTTCAGGAAATGCAGTTTCAGAAGAATGATATTTGTGGTCAACAGTGTTGTGCATGCTATTCAAGTGTTTTAGGCCTTTCTTAAAGTGTTTCTTCCAGTTTAGGGGCAGTCAGTATAGCATTATTTTGATAATTTCTTGTTTGTAGATCTTGCAAAGCTGCCCGGTTTGCCGCAAGCATGTGATTTTAATGCCTGCTGTGGAACCCACCTAGATTTACCACCTGGTGGAAGCAGGCGTCATTCCCTAGAAAATCGATTGTAAATGTGGCCTGCAATTGGGATTTGTAGAAGGCAAGTATAGTGGTCCTACACTGTTTTATCGAAATTACTCAATTCAATGCGACAGAGTTACTTCTCCCATATCCCTTTACCTCCCCCACGACCACTCCTAGCCCCTCATATCCCGCCATAACTCCTAGCCCATCAAAAACAGGTATATTTATTTATTGGGTTTTGATAATGTGTCTATACACAATGGGCCCGATTCGTGGAATTTTTTGCACGGTTCAAAGTGACTTTGCACTGCTGAAAAGTGACTTTGCACTGCTGACACAAACCCTGATTCATGGAACTGTGCCAAGTGTATTCTTGCAGTGCAAAGTCTGCGCAAAGTCAATTTGTACTGCAAAAATGACTATGCACTGACGTTGCACAGACTTTGCACTGCAAAAATACACTTTTGCACAGTTCGATGAATCAGGGATTGTGTCGCCAGTACAAAATCACTTTTCAGCAGTGTAGTCAATTTTCAGCAGTGCAAAAAATTCAGGCCCAATGTGTTTACATTTACTTCCGCAAGAAGTAATTCTGTCGAAGTGAATTCCAACGGTAGACCTTTACACTTTTTCCAAAGCAGAGTGGAAAACACTCACCATACCTTGCAGTATCATTTTTTATTTGCTTAAAATTCTCTTGTTTAGTCTCCAGGTTTTCTCTGACTGCCCCCGCCCCAGCTCTTCCTGCTCTATGTCAGCGGACCTCTCTGTGGTTCTGTCCCACTTTGTTAGGTTATACGTCATACACAACCTACGGGGGTGAATTTTGAATCCCCTGGAGCGCAAAATGTGGTGGCAAAACAGGTGTAAAGTGGTACACCTGTTTCATCACCTCTTTTCCCACTCCAAGTGGCAAAACAACCAACATCTCTTAGGCGTGGGCTCACAAAACGGGGTGACCCTGCCTGCTAGCCCCGGAAATGTTATACCTGCATTCATATGCATACAGTGTTAGGCAACTGAAATCGTGATGTGGGGTTAGTACTTGCATGCCAGGGGAGAGGGGACCGCTCATTCTGAAAGCAGTCCTTAAGTGTGTGGTTCCAGACTTAAAGGAGAGAGTTAACTGATTGTAACATTGAAGCTGCAAACAAATAGTCTCATTAGAATGCACACAGAAGTTAGATGCCCCCCACACAAATACGTTTGCCCCTCCCTCATCTCTGAAGTTAGCCCCTCTCCCAACATTTGAAGGAGTCACCCCTCCCCCCCACCCCCAGCCGAAATGTAGGTTGTGTTTCGCCCCTGCTTAGGAACATTTGTAACTGCATTTCACACGCATACGTTTGCACTTCCTTGCAGTATGACCCTGGATCTGCCACTTCACAGTGCAAACAACGAACACTGCACGCAAGTGTTTAAGTGCACACTTCCGGCTTCCCCTCCATGCAATGTACACATTTCAGATACATGACCCCTTTGGTGTCTGCCGGGGGTCAAGGCCAGCCCTCCACTAGGCTCCCAGGCGCAGATGAGCGCTGGATGGGTGAGCTGTGGCCGGGTGGGGCCCTGCGCCCCGGTGAAGCTGGTGGATACTGCCCAGGGACACAAGATTAACCAGGCAGGTGGTTGGCAGCCTGGCATCCCTTCCCTTTGGTTGTGGTCCCATTACAGGTCCTAGGAGCCCTCACAACATCCTCAAAGCGCCCTCTCACTTTTTTCAATTTCAAAATGTAAACAGTGGATGACAGAACGACTCACAGAGGGGAGTGAGGGACACATGGAGCCCATTCCAGGAAGCGATGGGCGTCATGTTCATTCCAGGGAGTGAGAGCGGCAGGGCGCTCATTCCAGGGAGTGAGAGGGACGTGGAGCTCTTTCCCGGGAGTGAGAGAGACGTGCAGCATTTCATGGAGAGATGTTGCGCTTGGCACGCAGGATGGGGGTGATCTTACTCTGCTTTCGGACTTCCCTGTATGCGCCCAGTTAGTTGGAGCTGCTTTTAGGCACTCTCGGGTTTGCCTGAGGATAAAAGGGGCTCAGAGGGACCAGCAGATCGCCCAGGATCACACCATGCAGGGCAAAAATAGATGCTGGGATTAGGGCTCCCAATTGTGTCCCTCCCCAGCCCCCACGCACGCGCATCTCTTCCCCGGGGTCAACCCTGTTCCCTCTTATGGCAAGGAGTCCCAAATGCCCTCCATTCTACCGCCCCCACCGGCAACAGACCAGCGAATCCCCACTCGCTTAGACTCACCTACCTGGTGGTTTCCGGCACCCCACTGTGCGTGGTCCTCTGGGGCAGTCCTCGGTTTGGTGATCACCTTAAATTGAGGGGTACTTCGGCCAGCAGAATCCTGCAGACCCCGTATGGTGACAGGGGGCTGCCATCCTGCCTGACACGGCGACACCCACTTCTATTTAGATATCTTTTTGTGCCAGTAAACGTGCTGCTTGCGTTCAGAGCCGGAGACTGTATAGCCAGTGTAATGCCAAGTCACTCATGCTTGTTGCTTGACGATCTGTTTCACTTTATTCCACAGCCCTTCGGTTAATTTAGCAAACTCGGACCACAGTCAGCCTAGTTGGGCAGATTAACAAAAGTGACTATTTCCTATGATCCGTGTGGACAGGCGGGTTGAGCTGTGTCACTAGAGTGATTGTGCAGCCTGTCACAGCCTATACCGAAGTTGGCACTGGGCGAGAATCAATGCCTTAATCAGAAGCAGCTCTGGGCCACTCTGATGCATCACACGCAAACAGGCCTCCAATTACATTTAGGGGATACATATCATACACGTAAAATATGCCATAGATATCGGGCAGTGTTGGGAGCTGTCAGGCGGGATAAGCATAATTCCCCCAGTGGCCCTGGGCCTTGACATGTTCAATACGTGCGCGCGAGGTGCTGCGAGCAGCGTTATACGGCTGATTGAGTTATGACAGCTCCAAAGGCAACAGGGGAGCCGCCTATGCAAGTGTCAGTTAAGGGGTACAGACACACCGGTGCAATTGTGGTTTGGCCTCTCATTGGCTCTACCACAGGGGGCGCGGGCCGCCCGAGCGACGTTAAGAAAGATAATTAACATCCATTTTAATAAGCGCTGCATGCCGCATCCATTGCGGTTCCAAGAGCTGCCTGTAACAATGTTATGTTCATATATTTAGTGGTAAAACTAGTTTAAAACAAAAGTTAATACTCTTTATTGCATACATACTTTACGGTTTAAAAAAAAGTTTACAAACCTACCTTACTGCAGTATATGCCTCTGCCACACACCCTGGCTCATTGCCACTGCCAGACAGTGGCCGGACGATCATCTGCACACCTAGCCGCACAAAATGAAAGCGGGTGGCTCCACTACGGCCCTAATGCGTCCCACTGCGCCCACCCACAGCACTCATTAGTGTTAACAAATTTCACTGGCTGATAAAACAGCCAATGAAATTAAGCTTTTCTATTGGTACTATGCAGATTCAGGCCTGGCCTGTCTGCTTTAAGACTGTTGTTTTCACTCATGTCATCAGGTGCAGTGATGGCGCAGTGATGAAGACCCGGCCTGTTAACCTGGGGACTGTAGTTCGAGTCCCGGGGACGGATCCATGACCCCCCACCTAATGATTTATGTATGCTTCTGCCGAAGACCGAAGCAAGAAAAGAGGCCCTATGCCCCGAGGCCCACCGGGGGACCTCCCGGCGTCCCGGTGGGCCAGTCCAACACTGCCTACCACCCCACTACCCCCACTTGTGCCGGGTTGCTGTATTGATAGCAACCCTTTGCCTGGCATGACAACACCATCCTCTGGCTCCATTGCGTCATGATCTGAAAAGTAGAGAGAAAAAAGGTCACTAGACATGTTAGAAGCACACAACACACACACACATAGACATCACACAGACACCAAACACATGAAGCAGACATGTCACACACAAAAGAGAACCTGCCATGCATGCTGGGTCAACTTGACATTTCTTCTGTGATTAGGCATGTAGAAGGGTGTTATATCGCTCTGAAGTGGGTCGATGAAGTGCCACACATTTGTACGTTACTCACTATCCACATGTACAAGTACTTCATGATGTGTATCAGAAAATGTGAAGGCAGTGCAAGGTCAACTTCAGCCATCACGTGCAATGTGCATGTAATGGGTAGCATGGCTACAAGCAAACCACCCCTCCCCCAAGTGCAAATGCAGGGATGCCTTGCATGGCATCAAAAGGATGACCATAGACCTGTGTATTGACAGACAGTGTTGACTAGCATCAATTACATCATGTGAGTCAAGTGACAACACAGCAGATGATGATGGGACAGTAATCAGGACACATGATGAAACCTCAGGGGTACACCCACGTGTGAAGAAGACACTACACCAGTTGGACAGAGTCAATGACCATGAAACAGGCTGAGGCCTGTGACCCACACAGACTGTCACACCCTAAACATGTGTGTGACGCAGGACTGAGCCACAGTGGCCATGGGAAGGCTGATGAAATGCCATGCAATGTAGGTCACCCTGGACGCGTACTACAATGATCATCCAGTCAAGGACACATAGGGGCATACATGGAATCCACATGGAGCATGAATGGGCACTCATGTCCCTGCGGGGCATCTGACCTCTGCACAGTCCAAGTGAGACACCCTGCATCAAGTACAAAGGATGTACCCCACAGCATATGCCTGGCAGATTGGCTGGTGGAAGTTAGCATGTACACAGGACGCATGAACAGGTAAAGTACTCAACGGCAAAATTGTAGCTGACCAGTGCAAAGGTGACATTAGGGTGCAGGGGGGGTGGAGGTGCAAGGGAGCATGCCTACGTGGAGTACCCGCATGCAGGCAAAGGACACATGCACATCAGTCATGCTATGACATAGTCCCAGGGCTGAGAGGAAGGTCATCCCAGGCTACATGCAGAAGGGCCAGTGAGCTGGAACATGGACCAGAGGGGCATCCTGGTGACCAGCATGTGAGTAGGGTGCAATAGTGGTGATGCGGACAGTCCCCGTCCCCTCCACATGTCCACCATCCTGCAGAGCAGCCATGCATCAGTGAAGCATTGCATTACTTGCACATCAGACATGTCATGTACACATGACATATAGTGGCAGTCATGCACAACACATTACACAAGTAAAACACACATGTCCTCAACAAACACGCAGCAACACTCACTGGACTGGGCATCAAAGTCTGGCATCTCTCCCACTCCTTCGACCGATTCAGGTGGTATGAACTCCGCAACGAGTGACTCGTGCGGAGTGAGGTCTTCCTCCTCAGGTGCAGGCCCACTGCCAGTCACCAGAGTCAAGTTGTAATTTGAGGCACGCTTAGTCTTAGCGCTGCGTTTGAGGTCATTCCAACACTTTTTGCACTCTTGCACCGTGCGCACCTCATGGCCGAATGCACTCACATGTTCCGCAACTTGCTTCCAGTGGGTATCACGGTAGGCAGCCATAGTCTGACAGGAAGTCCAGTTCCTGGTTGCAGAAAGGCTTCTTCCTCAACATGCAGGAGGTCGTGGCTGTGTGTGGGGTCCCAGCCTGTGCTGCAGGTGCAACCTTCCTCCTCTTGGATTGTGGTGCAGACCCTGGCTGGCAAATGCCGCCCTGATCAGTATGGCCAGTGGCACCGGTGGATTGAGCCAAGGGAGTGGCAGGGGAGGGATGACCAAAGGCCTGACTTGCGTCAGTGGCAGCTGGGTGCCCTCTAATGGACCCTGCGCAGCAACATCCGCTGCGGCAGGGTCATTGACCGCGACTGTCCTGGTTGGCAGACTCACAACCGGGGTGTTGTTGGCTGCATCTGCCCCTGCACTTGCCAACACCCGGCTGGTCGGGGCAGCAGATGACATTACTGCCCCAGGGACACGTGTCTCGGTCAGGGCAGCCCTGCGTGCACCTACAGTTTCCCTCCTGCCCTGTTGGAAATCTTCCAAGGACTCCTCAAGTGCCAACGCAGCCTGCGCTGGCAGACCCTGATGCTGGGTGGTGGTGTCCACAGCTGCACCTGCAGCTACCACTACCCTTGGGCCCGTGGCATTCGATGAAACTGACTGCCGGGTCACACGGGCGCCAGTGCCAGATGCAGAAGCTGCATCTCCCGGAACCACAGGGGATGGTGGAATGACTGCACCGACACATGGCATAACATCGTGCACAAGTGGCACACCCCTGCCTCTTCCCCCTCTGCGGCCACCCTGGACACCCTGGAGTCCCCCTACTCCCTGGTCACCCCGGCCACATCCCTGACCACGCCCGCCAGGACGAGGACGCCCAGCTGATGCGCCCCTCACCTTTGGTGGCCTCCCAACTATGGCACAGATGGGGTAGTGCCAGCACAGATGGAGGAGTGCCAATGGGAGGTGTACACCACAATTGTCCTGGGCAATTGGGGTGAAGGGGGTGGGATGCAAGATGTTAACAGCACCCCTGCACCTGCAAGGGTGTATGTGACCCCGGTGATGTAGTGACGGGTCACGCAATGCTCAGGCACCCCAAAACTGCAGTAAAACTGTGCACGCAACCCTGCAGCCTACATGCGTGGAATTAACCTCCCGCAATACGCGGTGGCACCCAGTAACACGAAAAACGCGTACGCGTGGGACACACAGGCTACTATGACCTCGAAAACGGGTACGCGATACACAGGGGCACACGCAGTGGGAAAAATAGCGTGCGCGACTCACCGTCAGACTAGCGCGATGATGAAAAACACGCATAGCCAATACCCCCGCCAAACGAAGATATACGTCCTTGATCCGCTGTGAAGTTGTGATGGCACGCGAAACAGCATGAAGTAGCAACACACACATCGGTCTCCACGAAAGGCACGCACAGTGAACTGCTGGCCCCGCTCACCTTTAACCCGTGCTGAGGGAAACACCCGCGTGCGTCGTGTCACTTACGCGCGTAGGCCCTTTCCTTGGATTACACGCATTCACACGCGGACGTGCAGTTTTTTCACGCGCTGAACCACTATGCACACGTCACGAGGGAAACGCCCTTATGCGTAACGTCACAGACGCGCTTACATGCTAAGGGCCTTTCCTCAGATTTCACGCTGATGTGCAATTTTTTCACGTGCCAAATCACTCTGTATCAAGCTGGCCACGCGAAAACACACGGAAGACCACGTTCCTGCCTAGAAGGCCATATTCCTGCCCCCCAGAGCCCCGAGCACGCTCCCACCTGCCATCTGCCATCTGCTGCTGCCTGCCTGCCTGCTGCCCACGTGCCCTGCTATTTGGTGCCTGCACGTCAGCCAGGGGTGCAGTTGCTGTGACCACCCCTGCTGGAACTGAAGACTCCCGACTGGGATGCTATTGCTCCACAGCCCAGCCCCAGGACCCAGTTGTCCATCCACACCTGCCTCTGGGGTTGCCATGTCGGACACTACACCATCTGGCACCACTGGCAACCCCCAGGCAGAGGGCCACCAGCTTCAATGCCAGTGAAGTTGGTGTCCTGGTGGAGCAAGTCCTGGGGCAGTATGATGCCCCCTTTGGAAGTTTGCGCGCCGACAATGAACGACGGAAGAGGATCTGGATGGACATTGTGACTGCCATCAACGAGGAGGGGGTGGCAGTCCGCAAGATCAAACATGTCTGGAAGCGCTGGGAGGACTTCAGGTCCAGGACCCTCAACAAGGCCCGGTGCCTCTTGAAGGCAGCGGATGCCAAGGGGTGCCGGGTCCACCTGACCGACAACCAGATGAGGGTCCTGGAACGCATGTGCCCAGCTCCACGTCCAGGCCCTTGAGGGGCAGACCCGTCTGGAGTCGAGCGGTAAGTGTACATGCATACTGATCGGACGCTGTGCGTGTTGTGGTTTGCCAGGAGTGTGCAGGTTGCACATATGTCTTTGTAGGGACATGTATGGCTGCGTATGTACAGGGACGTGAACCCGCCACATGTGATTCCTATCAAGTGTGAGATACATCAATGGTGTATGTGTTGGTAAGCATGCTGTGTAAATGTATGTGTGGGTGCACACATGTAATGAATTATGCGTATGTACTGTGGCATGGTTGTGGTGTCACACATGGATGCTGGTTCATGCTGCATGTATCCGCACTATGCACATGTGCATGTGGGTGTATTTGACAAGTGTGCAACTGTGATGCAACATGGATGCATGTGACACTGACATGTAGAAGGCTGAATGCGAGATTTGACATGGATGGCGATCTCATCTCTGCGACAGTTGGTGGAGATGTACATATGCATGTAAGTCTGGTGGCATGTGTGCATGTGTTGTGCACTCCCCATGTTTCATGTGACGTCAGGCTCACCTTGGGCTGCTCGTGCTGTTGTTTGTGTATGAACAGTGCTGCCTGGTGCAAGATTCCTGTTGATTTGCTCTTGTGTGGGAGTTGAAATGACATGTGTGTTGGGGAGTGTGATGCCATGTCTGTAGTTTTACACTGCCACTCATGTGCAACTGTCATGTGTGTATCAGTGTAATGCTCACCTGATTCCCGCAGAGGCGCCGGTCTTGACTGGGTGAATGCCGTATCTTCAAAGGTGATGTGTAACACACGGTTGGCTCTTTGGGCTGGACCTCTGTGCACTGTATGTCTGACTCGAAGAGTAATATGTCTGCAGATAGAAAATATGGGATTAATGAACTGGGGTTATTGGGTGCCTCTCTCCTCTTCCCTTTCTCTTCTCCTGTAGAACGCCAAAGGTTAACACCCTCACCTTAGGTAAGTGAACGCCAAGCTCTCCATCTGCCTCGGGGCAGGGTGCCGTAACCAGTTTCTTCACTGAATAAGGGTGCAGGCCTCTTGACCTCAGAGGACTGCTGTCCGTCGTTAACTGCACGAACGGTAAGTTCTGGGCACTTCAAATGTCTTAAAAGTCTTTTGTAATGATATCTCTTGTTTTGCAGGGTTCCGGTGATGGCGGATGGCGGGCTGATGAGAGTTGAGGATCGAACCCGCGTGAGGAATAGAAGCGCCTGGAAGCACGTAAGTAAGCGCTTGTAGCCTGCTTCACGATGCGCACTAACTGTCCCTTTTATCTTGCAGGTACAAGTTCGGAGCTTTAGAGAAGCTGAAGGGTGCTGGAATACCCACTGGATTCGGCGTGGGAAGGAGTAATGGCACGTGAGTAATAAAGTTGCCCAATGTCTTTAAACGCACCTTCTTTTGTCTTTCAGATGCGGGATGCAGCGCCGAAGGCCTCCGGAGTGTGTGAAGAGCTGGTAAGCTTTTGTCTTTCAGATGCCGGAATGCAGTGCGAAGACCTCCGGAGCATGCGAAGAGTAGGTAAGCCTTTGTCTTTCAGATGCCGGAATGCAGCGCGAGGCGTTGGTGACAGCCGATGGACCAGGTAAGAGATGCGCTGCCACTGAAGACCGTAGTGCTAACCTGTTCTTTCTTTGTCTTTACAGGTGCTGCTGAAGACTGGATTCCAGGATGGTAAGCCTTTGTTCCCTTAGGCCCAGGATCAGAAGCAGAGGACACGATGAGCGTTCTGCTGCAGAGAATGCAGAATAACGCAAAGCAAGATTCATCCATCGGGTGTGGTTTAAATAGCCTCCTGTAGTGCTTAGGTGTCTCCTTCCACAGCCACGCCTAGGTAAGAAAAGAGTTCCTGCTTTCCAGAAGAGTTCCAGTGTTCTGAACCTAGGGAGTGGCTCCTGCCCCACCCAA
Organism: Ambystoma mexicanum; assembly: GCF_040938575.1. Lineage (NCBI taxonomy): Eukaryota > Metazoa > Chordata > Amphibia > Caudata > Ambystomatidae > Ambystoma > Ambystoma mexicanum. The sequence goes on along the minus strand of NC_090935.1, from coordinate 1,130,655,818 downwards.
CAGGAAAAGTAGTCCCAAACAGAAGAGGATCAGGGGTTCAACTGGCAGGTAAGTAAGCAGCATGGTCTGCTGCAGGTAAGTCCACCCAAGCATTATGAGCCCGGCGCATCCAGCGCTGGGACTGGGCATCTTTATGAGCATGGTGCCACTGGCGCCAGGACAGGGTCCAAAAGGTCCCAATTGGGACTAGCTGGCACTCGGAACCGGGGTTATGGGTCTGCTTCCAAGGGAGTCGGGCAAGTCCTGATCTTTTGGAAGCAGAGATCATGACAGCACCCCCCCTCAAGGCCCCTCCCAAACCGGGCTTCTCCCGGGGTTTGGGCTTGTTAGGAAATGTTCGATGAAATCTTTTGATTAGACGAGGCGCGTGGACATATTCTGCAGGTTCCCAGGATCTTTCTTGGGGACCGTAGCCTTTCCAGTCAATCAGGTAAAATAGTTTAGATTTGGAGATCTTGGAATAAAGGATGCTTTTGACTTCAAACTCGAGTTCTCCATCAACTAGAATAGGTCTTGGAGATGTAGTTAGTCGGGTTTGAGGTTGCACGGGTTTTAATAGAGAGACGTGGAAGACCGGATGTATCTTCATGTGAGGGGGCAAGTCCAACTTGACCGCTACTGGATTTACTATGGTAGTGATGGAATAGGGACCAAGGTATCTTGGGTTGAATGTGCATGGTCCTTTTAGAGGCAGATATTTGGTCGATAACCAGACTTGATCTCCTACTTGATATTGGGGGGCTTCCTTCCGATGTTGGTCTGCTCCTTTCTTGTATTGTTCTTTAGCCCTTTGAAGGTGAGAAACGGCTTCCTTAAAGGCTTGGGTGATTGTAGAATGCAGGTGGTCTACTGCTGGTGTTCCAAGATCTTGGAGTGGATCCAACTCCGAGGTTCGAGGGTGACTACCGTATAAAAGAAAAAACGGGGTCTTCCCAGTTCCCGAGTGGACAGAGTTATTGTAGGCATATTCGGCTATCCAAAGGATATCTTTCCAAGTTTTTTCAGTTTGTTGTAGCATGCAGCGCAAATACTGTTCCAGAGTTTGATTGGTCCTCTCGGTTTGTCCGTCGGTTTGAGGGTGGTGGCTGGTCGAAAGTCTCACATTAATTTGAGCCGACCGACAGCAACTTCGCCAAAAATGAGAAATAAATTGACTACCTCGATCCGAAATTAGAACTGAAGGAAAACCGTGCAGTCGGACGATGTTTTCGAGAAATTCTCGGGCCAGAGTTGCTGCTGTTGGTAAGCCTTTGAGTGGAATGAAATGCGCCATCTTGGAGAATAGGTCCACGATTACCAGGATCGTATTGTATCCGGAGCATGGAGGTAGATCGGTGATGAAGTCCATAGAAAGCGTATGCCAAGGGCGAGGCGGGATGTCAATAGGGCGTAAGAGGCCGGCTGGTTTTTCCTTTTGACTCTTGTTTTGGGCGCATACTCCACAGGACATTATAAAGTCTCTGATATCTTTTTTCCAAGACGCCCACCAGAAGTAGCGCTTGATCTTTTCCGAGGTCTTGGTCATACCGGGATGTCCTTCCATTAAAGAATCGTGATAACAAGAGATTACCTTTTTCTGTAAATCTGTGCTGGGCAGGTATAACCGTTCTTGGAAATATAATAGGTTGTCCTTCACCGTAAAGTCCTTTCCCTGCAGATGCCAATTCTGTATGTCTGCTGGAGTTACCAGTAGCCTGGCTTTATCCTTAACTTCCTCTATGCATTGTGTGGTGATTACACCTAGAATTCTTTGTTCGGGAATGATAGGTACAGGTTTAGGATTGATCAAATGTTCTTCCACTCCCATCCGAGAAAGGGCATCAGCTTTACCGTTTTTTGTACCAGGTCAATAGGTAATTATGAAGTCAAACTCGGCAAAGAATAGTGCCCAACGGAGTTGCCTAGAGGATTGAGCTTTTGCGGTTTTCAAATATTGCAGGTTTCGGTGATCTGTAATCACAGTAACGGTGTGTCGGGCCCCCAGAAGATAATGCCGCCAAGCCTTAAAGGCGGACTTGATAGCTAGAAGTTCCTTATCAGTAATAGTGTAATTGATTTCAGGAGGCGAGAATTCGCGGGACCAAAATGCCACGGGATGCAACTGATTGGTTACTGGGTCCTTTTGTGATAGAACTGCCCCCATGGCAAGGCTCGAAGCATCAGTTTCAACGATGTAGGGGAGTTCTGGGTGAGGATGTTTTAAGATCGGTGCAGAGATAAATCTAGTCTTCAAATTCTGGAAAGCTTGTTCCGCCTCGGTAGACCATTCAAAGCGTTTGTTTTTCTTTAACAAGGCGGTGATGGGCTGGACTATTCGAGAGAATTCGGGGATAAACCTGCGGTAAAAGTTAGCGAAGCCTAACATGCTTTGAACACCTTTTACGGAGGATGGCGATGGCCATTTGAGAATTGCATCGACCTTCTTTGAATCCATACGCACTCCGCTAGGTGATAATATGAATCCCAAGAATTCAACTTCAGTCACGTTGAAAACACATTTTTCCAATTTAGCCAAAAGTTTGTGTTGACGCAATCTCTCGAGGACCATTTTCACGTGTTTCCGATGTTCAGTTTCCGATGAAGAATAAACGAGGATGTCGTCAATGTAAACAACAACACACACATCTATGAGCTCTCTGAGGACATCGTTCATAAAATATTGAAAGGCGGCCGGGGCATTGCAAAGTCCAAAGGGCATGACCTGATATTCAAATAGCCCATACTTCGTGCGGAAGGCCGTCTTCCATTCATCGCCCTCTTTTACTCGTACCAAGTGGTAGGCTCCTCTAAGATCCAGCTTTGTATATATGCATGCTTTTCTGACTTGGTCCAGGAGTTCAGGGATCAAAGGTAACGGATATCTATTCTTAACGGTGATCTGGTTCAGGGCGCGATAATCTATACAAGTTCTAAGGTCCCCTTCTTTTTTTGGAACAAAGAACAAAGCTGAGGAAGCAGGGGACTTGGAAGGACGAATAAACCCATTCGCTAGGTATTGATCCAGGTATTGTCGGAGGTGAAGATTCTCAGGCTCGGTGAGGGCATAAATTCTACTACAAGGAGGAGTAGATCCAGGTATCAGGTCTATCTGGCAGTCATAAGACCTATGAGGAGGTAGAGAGTTAGCCTGATCCTTCCGGAAAACATCTTGGAATTCTAGGTATTCAGGAGGTAACTGGGGAGCCTCCGAGGAAATTGCTGCCAGTGCAACACCAGGTCGAGGGTGACAAGTAGAGACACATTCTGGAAACTGAACCGTTCTTGCTCGCCAATCAATCTGAGGATTGTGCTTCTCTAACCAAGGAATTCCTAGAATAATCTGGAACTGAGGGGCCTTGATCACATCGAACACGATCTTCTCCTGGTGTCCATCTTGACTTACTAGCGTCACTTCTTGGGTGGTATGCGTTACTGGTCCGGAGGCTATCTCCGTACCATCCACCGTAGTAATGACGTCCTTTACAGCCTTTGGACAAAGAGTCAGATTCATCCTCAAAACCATTTCATGATCCACATAATTGCCGATGGCACCGCTGTCGACGTAAGCTTCAATCGCATGTAATCGATCCGGATGTTCAGGGCTAATGAGGACCATAGGTATCACGAAATGCGAAGTCACGGAACTGGTTTTAACGCTCGGCAAGAGGACCTCTATTCTTGTCGGGCGAGGTCGTTTCCCTGCTCAGAGTTTGTGTCCCTGGTAACTGCAGCTCCTACTGCCTTCTTGGCTGGTTTCACCGGAGTCTACTCCTTTGGTAGGAGTTGGTGGTTTGGAAAATACTCGAGCATCAAACTTGGAATGATCGGCCTTCCTGTTCTGCAGTCTGTGGTCAATTTGAACGACTAAGTCAATATAGTCCGAACAGTCTTGCGGGGGATTCACTACTTGGGCTAACACATCTTTGAGCTCTCCACGTAGACCTCTATAAAACAGCGTAATCCTTTTGTCCTCAGGCCATCGAGTTTCCACTATCAGTCTGTTGAAAGACGCAATATAAGCCAAAAGGTCTTGATTACCCTGTCGCAATGAAAGGAGCTCATTGTCCAAGGCCTGCCCCTGTGAATGTCTTCCAAACAGTTTTTCCATACTGAGCTGAAAAGCTTGAAAATCATGGAGAACCGGATCATCTTGATTAACTAGAGGGATCGACCAGTCTGCCGCATTGCCACTAAGGTACGAAAGCACGAAAGCTACCTTGGCTTGATCAGTTGGAAAGGCTGCTGGCCGGCATAAGAAGTGCAACCGGCAATGATTAATAAATACTGCAAACCTCTTTGGGTCACCAGAAAATCGTTCGGGCGGAGCCAGAGGTACATTCCCAGGTAGGTTGATCTGCACTGGGTTCGTAGAGGATGTTGAAGGAAGATTTGCCCCTGATGCGGGTAACAGAGTTTGTCCGGCTTGTGACTGTAGCAATTGTCTAGCGAGATCGTCTGTTCGCTCCTTGGAAATAATCAGTTCCCTTCTTAGAGCATTCGTTTCCTGACGGGCTGCATGCACCTCTGCTCTTAGTTCCCCAAGTAACTGGGCTAGCTGGTCGGTATCCGAGGTTTCCATAGCGCCTGGGTGGGAGTTTTGCGATAGGCTTTGCGTTCTGTAACGCTCACCTGATTCCCGCAGAGGCGCCGGTCTTGACTGGGTGAATGCTGTATCTTCAAAGGTGATGTGTAACACACGGTTGGCTCTTTGGGCTGGACCTCTGTGCACTGTATGTCTGACTCGAAGAGTAATATGTCTGCAGATAGAAAATATGGGATTAATGAACTGGGGTTATTGGGTGCCTCTCTCCTCTTTCCTTTCTCTTCTCCTGTAGAACCCCAAAGGTTAACACCCTCACCTTAGGTAAGTGAACGCCGAGCTCTCCATCTGCCTCGGGGCAGGGTGCCGTAACCAGTTTCTTCACTGGATAAGGGTGCAGGCATCTTGACCTCAGAGGACTGCTGTCCGTCGTTAACTGCACGAACGGTAAGTTCTGGTCACTTCAAATGTCTTAAAAGTCTTTTGTAATGATATCTCTTGTTTTGCAGGGTTCCGGTGATGGCGGATGGTGGGCTGATGAGAGTTGAGGATCGAACCCGCGTGAGGAATAGAAGCGCCTGGAAGCACGTAAGTAAGCGCTTGTAGCCTGCTTCACGATGCGCACTAACTGTCCCTTTTATCTTGCAGGTACAAGTTCAGAGCTTTAGAGAAGCTGAAGGGTGCTGGAATACCCACTGGATTCGGCGTGGGAAGGAGTAATGGCACGTGAGTAATAAAGTTGCCCAATGTCTTTAAACGCACCTTCTTTTGTCTTTCAGATGCGGGATGCAGCGCCGAAGGCCTCCGGAGCGTGCGAAGAGCTGGTAGGCTTTTGTCTTTCAGATGCCGGAATGCAGTGCGAAGACCTCCGGAGCATGCGAAGAGTAGGTAAGCCTTTGTCTTTCAGATGACGGAATGCAGCGCGAGGTGTTGGTGACAGCCGATGGACCAGGTAAGAGATGCGCTGCCACTGAAGACCGTAGTGCTAACTTGTTCTTTCTTTGTCTTTACAGGTGCTGCTGAAGACTGGATTCCAGGATGGTAAGCCTTTGTTCCCTTAGGCCCAGGATCAGAAGCAGAAGACACGATGAGCGTTCTGCTGCAGAGAATGCAGAATAACGCAAAGCAAGATTCATCCATCGGGTGTGGTTTAAATAGCCTCCTGTAGTGCTTAGGTGTCTCCTTCCACAGCCACGCCTAGGTAAGAAAAGAGTTCCTGCTTTCCAGAAGAGTTCCAGTGTTCTGAACCTAGGGAGTGGCTCCTGCCCCACCCAACAGGAAAAGTAGTCCCAAACAGAAGAGGATCAGGGGTTCAACTGGCAGGTAAGTAAGCAGCATGGTCTGCTGCAGGTAAGTCCACCCAAGCACTATGAGCCCGGCGCTTCCAGCGCTGGGACTGGGCATCTTTATGAGCCTGGTGCCACTGGCGCCAGGACAGGGTCCAAAAGGTCCCAATTGGGACTGGCTGGCACTCGGAACCGGGGTTATGGGTCTGCTTCCAAGGGAGTCGGGCAAGTCCTGATCTTTTGGAAGCAGAGATCATGACAATCAGTCCATTGTACAGTGCCCTGATGCCTGTGTTCTATCTCTCCCTGTCTGCAGTGTCAACTGATGAAGAGAGCGGAGAGGGTGCTGTGGAGCAAAGCGGCAGGGATCGCACCACCAGCCGTAGACGCAAGGCCCGGCTCCCCTCCCAGGTTGTCATCTCGTCGGGGAGTGAGGAGTCTGGTGCCGCATCCCAGGCCGCAGCTGCCGTGGGTATGTCCAAGAGACGGAGGTCAGAGGTGGACTCCTCGGCAGCAGAAGGGGCAGCTGAGACCCCACAGGGTCCGACGGAGGAAGATGGCATGGAGTCATCCAGGTTGGTGGGGGTTTGGTGGAGGAGGAGGTCGTGGAAGGGACACACACGTGGTCTGGAGATGGGGATTCCACTGGTGCTAGTGGTGCAGTGCAGTGGAAGGGGCAGGAGGCAGCACAGGCAACCGCGGAAGTGCCTGTGTGTAATCCTGTCCCCGATTCTGTGACTGCATCATCCTGCACCAGCAGGGATGCCTATGTCCAGACCCGTTTTCAGGGTGGGGATGAGCGCACAACAACTGGCCTTCCTCTCCCTGAGGACGTGGCAATCCGGGACCAGGTTGAGCCTGTCCTGGCTGGGATGGCGTTGCGTCAACGGGGCATGCAAGTTGACCTGCAGTGTTTTCGTGAAGACACTGCATGTCATCTCGGATGCCTCGTTGACCGCGTTGACCTACTGTGACGGGTCACCAGGGCTGGATTCCTCCATATGCTGGACCTTATTCCGACCCCCTCCTCACCTGAACCCCCTATGCACCAGTCGTCCTCCATGCCATCTTCCCACCCATGTATCACCTGGGTACCCTGTGAAGCTGCCTCTGACCCAGTGGCCAGGCTGGTGGAGGACATATCCCTGCCACAGTCGGGAATCTGACGTCCAGCAGGAGTGGCCACCACGACAACTGCACCCCAGCCGGAGGAGGACATGCAGGCAGCAAGAGCCAGGGCACAGGCACAGCAGCAGCAGCAGCAGCAATAAGGTGGGAGCGATGATGGCTTGGGGCCATCAACATCAGAGGGGCAGGCATCGGCCACAGGGCAGGAGGACCCAGGATTGGAAGTGTCTTCCGTGTGGCAGCGGTTGGGGCAGGCCATAGGTGCGGAGCGGCGGCGGGCAGAAGAGGCACTGCTCACAATGGTTAGGGCGGAGAACTCCATATGGAGGGCACTGAGGTGGGCCGAGTGCCTCGAGGCTATTCGCGGGGAGTTGGAGTCCAACATGGCAATGTCCCTGCGAACCCTCGGGGCCATGGAAGAGGACCGCCTCCAGGACATTGAGCAGGAGTTCGATGATGCCCTGGCCCGGGACATCTCGGAAAGTGAGCCGTTGGACTAGCCCGCCGCCATTGTAAATAGTTTTTAGTGTTAGGTTTCCTTTTCGTTTTGCTTTATTCTGAGGTGATTGGACTATGCCCCAAACCTTTGTATATAGTTATTTTCTTAGGTAGTTTTTTTGATAGGTTTCATTTCTTTTGTTGGGCTCGTGGACCCTAGATGAACTCAGTGTACATAGATTTTATTTTATTAATCACCATGGATCAATGGATTTTTCAATTTACGTTTCCTTTGGATTTCATTTGGTGGACTGTGAGATTGGACACATGTTTTTTTTTCATCACTTTGGATTGATCCTTCATATGTTTTTTTTATTCTGTTTCGGACATACATTTCATTTCATCGTTTCAAATGTATTTTATGCATTGATTTCATTTCGTTAATTTTGTTAATAATACATTTTTGTTTCTTACTTCCATGTGTGGTATTCGCTCATTGGGTTACTGCATGTGAAAAAGTGGATTTAGACAATCACTTGCACCCAGTGTGTGTGTGTGAAGGACATGTTTTGATGTACATAGTTCACTTTCGTTTTGTGTCATGGAATAGCCATTTCAGTGTGGGGTGGATTGAGGACTTGATTGCCTCTCAATACTGGGGTGGCGTGCTGTGGGATTTTGGTGCACATGAGGCCCATGATTGTGCATTTTTATGACGTGTTGGGGGGGACATGAGTCGGGGCCCATGCCCGTCAATGCTGGGTGGATGAGGATGCAGGGGGACATGAGTCGGGGCCTGCTGGCAGGTGTCTGTCAGTGCTGGGTGGGTGGGGGTGCAGGGGGACATGAGTCGGGGCCTGCTGGCAGGTGACCGTCAGTGCTGGGTGGGTGGGGGTGCAGGGGGTCATGAGTAGGGGCCTGCTGGCAGGTGCTTGTCAATGCTGGGTGGGTGGGGCTGCTGAGGGACATGAGTTGGGGCCTGCTGGCAGGTGCCTGTCAATGCTGGGTGGGTGGGGGTGCGGGGGGACATGAGTCGGGACCTGCTGGCAGGTGCCCGTAATGCTGGGTGGGTGGGGGTACTAAGGGACATGAGTTGGGGCCTGCTGGCAGGTGCCCGTCAATGCTGGGTGGGTGGGGGTGCAGGGGGACATGAATCTGGGCCTGCTGGCAGGTGACTGTCAGTGCTGGGTGGGTGAGGGTGCAGGGAGACATGAGTCAGGGCCTGCTGGCAGGTGACCGTCAGTGCTGGGTGGGTGTGGGTGCAGGGGGACATGAGTCGGGGCCTGCTGGCAGGTGCCCGTCAATGCTGAGTGGGTGGTGGTGCAGGGGGACATGAGTCGGGGCCTGCTGGCAGGTACCCGTCAATGCTGGGTGGGTGGGGGTGCTGAGGGACATGAGTCGGTGATCACCAGTGCAAGATGACATGTGGGCTGACTGGGGGACATGCCCATGGTGGATGGGCTGCCTGCGGGACATGACCAGGGGTGCAGGGTAGTCCCCTGTGGTGTGGGCTGCCTGCACGGGCTGGAGAGGGGGTCAAGGGCACACCTGGGAGGAGCCACACTGGCAATTCACGTGTGTAACACCCCACTGGATACACGTACCCCACTCAGACAGAGAAGTCGCGTGTGAATCTTCCTGCGCACCCCCGAAATACATGTACACCGCTCGCACAGGGCCAATCGCGTTTGAAATTTCCCGTGCACCCCAGAAATACACGTACCCCGCTCGCACAGGGCGATCGCATGTGAAACTTCCCGCGCACCCCCGAAATACATGTACCCCGCTCGCACAAGGCCAATCGCGTATGAAACTTCCCACGCACCCCAGAAATACACGTACCCCGCTCGCACAGGGCCAATCGCATGTGAAAGTTCCCGTGCACCCCCGAAATACACGTACCCCGCTCGCACAGGGCCAATCACGTGTGAAAGTTCCCGCACACCCCCGAAATACACGTACCCCGCTCGCACAGGGCCAATTGCGTGTGAAACTTCCTGCGCACCCCCGAAATACATGTACCCCGCTTGCACAAGGCCAATCGCGTGTGAAACATCCCGCACACCCCAGAAATACACGTACCCCGCGCGCACAGGGCCAATCACGTGTGAAACTTGCCACACACCCCAGAAATACACGTACCCCGCGCGCACAGGGCCAATCACGTATGAAACTTCCCACGCACCCCAGAAATACACGTACCCCGCTCGCACAGGGCCAATCACATGTGAAAGTTCCCGCGCACCCCCGAAATACACGTACCCCGCTCGCACAGGGCCAATCGCGTGTGAAAGTTCCCGCGCACCCCAGAAATACACGTACCCCGCTCGCACAGGGCCAATCGCGTGTGAAAGTTCTCGCGCACCCCCCGAAATACACGTACCCCGCTCGCACAGGGCCAATTGCGTGTGAAACTTCCCGCGCACCCCCGAAATACATGTACCCAGCTTGCACAAGGCCAATCGCGTGTGAAAGTTCATGCGCACCCCCTAAATACACGTACCCTGCTCGCACAGGGCCAATCGCATCTGAAACTTCCCACGCACCCCAGAAATACACATACCCGCTCGCACAGGGCCAATCACGTGTGAAACTTCCCGTGCACCCCAGAAATACACATACCCCGCTCGCACATGGCCAATCACGTGTGAAACTTCCCGCACACCCCAGAAATACACGTACCCCACACGCACAGGGCCGGTCGCATGTGAAAGTTCATGCGCACCCCTGAAATACACGTACCCTGCTCGCACAGGGCCAATCGCATCTGAAACTTCCCATGCACCCCAGAAATACACATACCCGCTCGCACAGGGCCAATCGCATGCGAAACTTCCTGCGCACCCCAGGAATACACGGACCCCGCTCGCACAGGGGCAATCACGTGTGCAACTTTCCCCACACAGTGGGGTACGTGTATTCGGAGGAGTGAGCGGGGAGTTTTACAGACGTTTTTGTGGTTGAGCGGCTGTATGCTGGTCCACTGGCCTGTGCGCCGTGTATGGGATTTGTGCGCTGTTCATGGCGCACGGGGAGGGGTTGGGGCGTAACTGGCGCTGCTGCAGGGTCGCTGCGCTACTCTGCGCCACGGCTGGTTATGGATGTTGAAATCCATGAATATGGTGTGCGCGGAAATTGATTTTGCTGCACACGGCTGGCGCAGACTGCCGCACGCGCACACTGCGCCAGCCACGTGCGCCACTTGTGTGCTGAATTCTATGAATTACCCCCTTTATGACCCTTTCATTTGTTAAGCTGTTCTAATTTGTTCATCTTCTGCCATGACATGCTGTATGTACCCTTTCATCAATGTACATGTTTTCGTAGGAAGTTTAATGCATTTTTTATAATTTTAACAACCTGTATATTTATCATATCTTATGTCATATTATGTTATGTTGACTTATACCGTGCCCTGCTATCACCCAGGGGCAGTCTCCATGTGCTTTGAGTGAACTGTTGTGTCTGAATAAAGTATGACGATTCAAATAAGGATGCGTTGACTTTCTTTCAAGTTCTCCCTAGGTTTGATGTTTTTAGGCAGAACTGTTGAGAGGGTACAGGGATAAAACAATACCGTCTTACGTGATCATAGATACAAATCAGCATTCACACAGAAAAGGATTTAAAAACGAATCGGATTATTTTTGCCAAGTAATTTTAAATATTATTTTTAAAAAGCTTGCAGCAATCCAAACACTGTTCGTGCGGGACCAATTTAGACACCCTTTACACAGAATGGCAAAACAAGATTGAACCATGAAAACATGTGTTTGCAGACTAATAGGTTTTAGGATTTCCTTTGTTTGACTATCACCTTCGGACATCTGCAGATAGTTTGCTCAGGCCGGCTCTCAAGCATTTGGCCACAACTTAGCATTAAGCACCAGTTTGGGGGCGTATTTGGGTGGTAACAGACCGTTAGCATGATCCATGGTGTACCTGAGCGAAGCAAAGACACAGGGGGTTTAGGGCCATTACCAAATAATATATGTCTGGATGTAACCTCCCCAAACTCTACTGCACTCTGCAAAGGGACACATTATGTACATAACCACATTTTAAAGAATAGGTTAAGTCCTTACACATACAAATTCTCAAATAGAAAGTTACTTTTATTTCACCAGGAACATTTCTTTTGGTATCAACTAAGACTCTAGACACAAAAGGTACTAACACAGCTTCCTCATTATATACTTGTAATACAGGATTCATTAAAAAATCTAGACACCCTAGCGCTCATTTAGCACCTCCTGAGGAAGATTCTTGACTATCCCTACACGTTTCGGGACTCAGTCCCATCTTCAGGGGCACATCTTTGTCAAGTTCCTCAGTTTAGAGGTAATCTGTAGCCAGTCATTTAACACCGTCAGCATATCACATGTTCATCAGTTATCCATGTAGCAAAGGCATCTCACTGCAAGTATCACTCGCCCTGTGCAATTCAATGACACCTGCGTTAAATACGTTTTGTTTTTAATTTATGCTCAGGCCCTTCCAGATCCACAGCAAAACAATACGACGATGACTTCATACAAATCGAAAGGTATTTCTGTCATGTTTTGTTCACTCCTACTGCAGCTGGGCTCTGTTTTGCTCCTCGGCATACTTCTGTTTTTGTTGCTTGCACTTTGGTAGCCTTGCTACTGCTCCGCCCCAGGGTTGGACTGGCCGCATCGGCCGATCGGCCAGTGGCCGATGCACTTTGAGGACCTGGGGGGCCGGTTTTTCGTGAAGCCACGCTGGGCTGTTTTTTTTTGTTTAATAAATAATGTATACTACTTTGTGGCAGTGCCGTGGCGCTGCGCTGCGTGCGTGTGTCAGAGTGTGCCAGTGCCACACACCACACGGACTGTCTGTGCACAGGCCGCGTGACTCAGGGCCTGGGCCAGGCTGGCTGCTGCTGCCTCGCCCTCGCCTCGCTAGTAGCAGGCGCAGCGTGGAAAGGAAACTGACACCGATTGTCTGACTGCAGCAGGGGGCGGGCAGGGGTCGGGAAGGCTGTCACGCATCATCAAAGCAAGGTAACACACACACGTTGTTACCTTGCTTTGATGATTTGATAAAGCAGCATTAATTTGCTAATTTGCATGACATACACATGTGAATGCATCATGCAGATGCACCGTGCCAGCCATGGGTGTAGTGGTGCTCACTCGCCTTGGGCCCGGGCCGCCCCCGGCTCGCTCTGAAATGCTAATGAAATTAGCATTTAGCAGGCCTGTGGCCTCCTCCTGCCGCCAGGGCTGGGCCTGGGGGCTGGACCTGGGCCCCGGGGCACTGCACACAGTCTGGCGGCCTCCCCGCCCGGCACCTTATCAACAAGTTGCTTGCTTTCAAGTCAGGAAGTCGGCAAGTAGCCGTTTGTGTAAAGTTGAAACTGCAACTGTGTTGTGCCTGGGGGACTGCCATGCCGGGCCCTGGGAATATGGATGTGGCTCAGAGTCACTCAGGCCGCCCGCGGCGCTGACCCAGACTCTGTGTCTCCGGCAATCACGTGACTAGAGAGAGCCTAGAGCATAAGTTGGGTCTCTCCTCCGTCCCTGGGCATGATGATTTTGGCCAGTTCAGTTGTTGTGTGTCACGCGTCGGCAGCTGGCAGCAGGCAGCGCCAGGAGCCACGCAGGCACCCCACGAGAAGATGAGTGAGTCCACAGTCACTCCACGACTACACACAGTGGTTACCACCTGACCTGTCCTGACACCTGAGACACTCCAGTCCCGGCGGCCAGCAGCGGCCCAGCCTGCCTGCCCTGAGAAGAAGTCGAGAAGAGAGAGAGGACGACTCGAGTCACCACTACGAGAGACAGAGCCTCAGACAGTCGAAGTTCAGCATACTGAGGAGCCAGGCTGTGCTCAGGTAAGACTAAGATGCACCACAATTCCACAAACCTTGCGCGCCCCACCGCCCCCCCCCCACACTTCCACACCCCATATATAATGTGAGGGGTGAAGTTGTGTTTATTTTGCCATCATTGAGTTTTGAGACATTTCGGAGTCCATGTTAAGCAGATGGAGAAAATAATTGCATATACATTACCATCTTTTGTAAAAATCATGACTGATATTTTTCATGTTCAGGAAAAGTTTTACGATTATTCTTCTTGTAAAATCATTGATGCCATAAACAGAGCCTTCACCAGGAGAGCTTGGCTAGTTTGTTGTGGTCCTTTTAATTGACATTTTGTGCAGTTTCTTATTTTTGAGGAGGCGGGTACGTATGCATTCGTTTAATCTGTATTTTTAGCTTAGGTGGGGGTGAAAAGGTTCTAAAATTGTAATCTGAAAAAAACATGTTTTTAGAGGCACAATTTGCAAAACATCCTTAATCACAGCGTATCCCGTGCGTGCACTCTGCCCGTGGGATATGAAAGTGGGGGTGGGGAGAGGGGCACTGACGCAATGTGTACCGTGCCAGGCAGCCACCATGGGGCAGATTCTAGTGCTGCCTCCAGTGTATGTATCGCTGCTGGGGGGCTTGGAGGGGTGAGCAGATGGTATCACACGGAGGCCGACACCAACCACCCAGGCTGATTAGTGATTACTCTCTCATCTTTTCCATGCCCCTCCCATTCCACACTCATCTGGGGTAGGGGGGCACGCCACCTCTGGTGCATTCGAGTGGCCGCTACAGAACGTCTCGTCATACACGTGTTTCGTGTGTCCCTGCCCTGGCGTGGGCCGTGCGGGACTCTTTCTGATGTGGCATAACAGCCTTCCCCTGTCGCTGTCAGTGCACGACCTGCTGCTGGTTGTAAGACCAGCGCAGTACTGCACAAAGCGCACCCACTCCCAACCGCTCAGATAGAAGCACTCACCCTTGAACTGAGTCACAAAATCATCTGCGGAGACAAGAGCAGAGAATGGAACCGCCGGGGGCACCCAGGTGAGGGCCGGTGTTTGTACAGACTGACTGCCTGGTTTCCCTGATCCCTCCTTTCTTTCTTTTTGTAGGTCACTGTGGAGTCTTTGCCTCCTTGTCCCACCGCCTCTCTCTCTTTCGACTTCTTGACTTGTGTAGTGTGTGGGGGGGCTCCTGGGGCCTGCAACCTTGCCTCCTCTTTCTTTATAGTTGCGGGGGGTGTTATAAGGCTTTGAGTGGAGGAGCCCAGTCCATGACTGAGCTAACTCTCTTGTAGATGGGTGCTGAGTGTGCAGGCTCGAAATGGGGCATAGCATTGTCTCAGGCACCAATGAAAAGGTGTCCAGAGCTGGAAATGCAATGCGTTCCTTTTGTGGCACTGTTTGAATAGTGCCCAAGGCCAGGGGGAGTTTTCTGATAAAATGTGATGCAAATAGTGCAATTTAAGGAACATTTATTATTCCATAACAATGGAAAACACAGAAGCAACTCATCAAACTAGCCCCCTTTGAGTGACTCCCAAAAAACGGGCACACACACCACCAGCATTTTGCGTACTTGGTTTCGGCATTGCCCTATTGTCCTGTAGGACAGTCCGAGCCTGTTGCTGCTGGGGCCTGGGGGGCTAAGCCCTCAGTTCTGCTCCCCCGTTTGTGGGCCCTCGTTTCAATTCTTAGGAGTATGTGGGTGTGCGTGCAGGGCTGGGGGCTTGACCCAGCTCTCTCTGGTGGTGAAGCTGTACGGGTGCATACATGCCCCTCCCCGGACGCTGCAGGTTCTTAGTGTGGTTGGCTGTCCAGCACCATAAATCACTGTGCCACCACCTACCACTCCTCGAAGCCAGTGGACTCTGTGGTGATTTATGATGACATAACGACGTGGGCTTCAGGTGTTTCGATGCCGGACCAATCAAGGCTTTTAACATTCTGGGTGAACCCCCTTTCCTTAAAAGAACGGGGGTTCACCCAGAAATGTTAAAAAGCCCTGTGCATCCTTTTAGGCGGCCACCACCTCGGTGGCTGGTGGTGTAAGCAGCTGTGATATTCTATGCTTGGGGGGTGGGGGGTTCCGTTCCCACCATTCATTTGACCCTTATGGTTAATAACAACAGCGAGTGGAGGCCCATTTTTAAATGCAAGACAAGTTGCAGTGCCTCCCTTTGGCTACGAGTCTGTTCCTATGTCCAATGTTCTGTGTGCATGTGTGTGCTGTATGTGGACGAGCACAGAGTTTGGCTGGGGGCAAGCACCCTCCCTGACTCGCCACAGGGCTCAAGTCGAGGGTGCACGCGGGTGGGGACGCAGACGCAGACCCCCCACTTTTTCCAGGATTCCCCTCACTTTTTTCAGAGGGCAAGTTGAAATGATAATTTCCGGTGATGCCACATTCAATTGGTATGTAGCCTGTGTGCATTAATTGCTTGCCACAAAGACAGGCTGAAAAACATCTAAACACCAGGGCATGTCCTGTCAAACAGAGCAACAGCCCCATTGATATTTACACGCTTTTTAAAAAATATATGCTCGTCCTTTTTGCATAGACTTGCTACATAATAGCCTGCCAGTTAAGGGGTTGAGATGCTCAACTTTTCCCACTAAATTCCAATAATAATCAAGTTGATTGTACACATTTAACATGTGAATGCATCATTACTTCAAATATACCTTGCATGTTGTTTACATGCTTTTATCAAAAGTCAAAACAACACAATGTGTATGCAGAGAGAAACCGTGGGATTGGGGGGCGGGCGGGGTGACAAGATGGTCGTTGGGTTAGTGGGGGAGTGGGTTAGTCCTTCTTTTATGTTGTTGGCCGTCCCGGTTTTCTATCTTGAGGATTCTGATCACTCTGAGCACAAGGGCGAGCACACTGTGTGAGTGCTCTTAGGTATTGCGCGTGCAGGAAGCAGCACACCCAAAACAGAGCATGGTCCAGAACCACACAGGCTTGAAATGCGGCCAAATTTGCACCAGACCTGCAGATGCTCATTTTACTATAGCCGATATGATAGCTTAGTGGGTTGTGCGCTCGCTGCTGTGATGTGTTTGTGATCTGGAGGTTCGAATCCCAGCAAGGCCATCTCAGCCTTTCATCCTGAGGGCGATAAATGAGTACCAAGACAGGTTGGGTGATATTGTATGCATATTTGTTCCATAAAAAAGAGCTTAAGCGTAAGTGCTATACAATAACATATTATCATTTGGCCTTGGACGTCTGCTTGTATTCACAGCAATTTGACAATATGAATCTATACACACAGATATTAATGATACATATGGTGATCCATTCTTGTATGAAATGTATATCACATTAGTGAAATCATAACCATATTTTTCATAGTGTACTTAGGAACAATGCTATTTCATGGCCATTTCCTGTTTTGTCAAGGGGTGAAAGGTAGTGTTTCATTAATGGCACTGATTCTGTAGAAACATCTGTGTTTGCGCAGTGAGAACCGTGGTAGGCAATGCATTCCTTTCTATAGCATTGCGCTTTGCTGGCCACAGATTCCTCAGTCAGTGTTCACTCTGTATCAAGTCTCACTCACACACATTGTTTTTTACAAGCCCTTGTAGTTGATGTCTAGTTTAGAGCTTATATTCAAATGACCTTTACCTGTTTACTGCAATCCCAGTTCCCTGCAATAGCACATTACTATCTGGAAATGCTTTAGCAATTTGCATCCTCCAAATGAAACAAGGAATACATCAACACATCACAAATCATCCTCTATTGTTTTTTAGCTCAATTTGTATATAGCCTTTATGGACCTGGATGCTCTACTCCTTTTTTTATGACAGACTATGGTTTAGCCCCTAGCTATTGGGGGATGCGTCGGTGCCCATCATATCTTTGTTACAAGCCCTGCACTGTATTTATATGCTATATACTGTGTTTATTGGGTTTTTCGTCATCTTTACCTTGTTTCTTTTTGCAGGCAGGTCACTGTTCAAGTATCCACTCGAGTCAGGCCTTAGCGCGGAGCTACCAACAGCCAGCCAGGCAAGCCCATCCCTGTGGGTAAGTAACCACTAGTGACTGTACATATTCAATGCAGTGCAATGTAAGGTGGTCCTGTATAGCACACTCAAACCACTTTGGCAGCCTTTATTGTGCACACCTGTTGTCTCCCCCCAGATGCACGGCCACCCTAGGCTCCAGTCCAGCATATAAGCAGAACAGTGACTAGGCAGAACTCCTAGCCTATTCCTCCTCTTTCAATCTGGCCACATTTTGTTATTGTGAATTTGCATCCAGGCCTAATGTATGCTAGGGCAAAAGGAAAAACTGGATTATACCTCTCTCAAACACTGGGGTGGAGGGTAGGATGATTACACAAATGTGTGCATTTGTGTGCATGCAGCAGGCATTCACTTGCTATATGTATGTTGCTGCATGCACCCTTGGTGTTTTTCATAAGTTAATTACAATGCAGCTTTCCTTTTTGGCTACTATTTTTTTCTGAGACGTCATGCATAATACAACGTCCAGGCCACTGCTTGCTCGCCTGGAGAAATAAGATGCATGCATCCAGTTCATTTACCATGCCATGGGACTGGATTACTGTTAGACTCAGCATTTTATAGACCCAGCTGGATATTGTTCTCTTTTTTGGGAGGGAGGTTATGGTGAGGCTGGGGACAGTCACATCTGAAAATGCTGACAAGCACTTGTTTCCTCTTACTGAAATTATATTTTGGATGTTGGCACTGGCAGCCAGGTTACTTAGACCTACTGTGATAAAGGTAGGAATCCAATGCACAATTAAGCTAATTTTATTTTTTAGGGGAGAAATGGATTAAAAAAAAGAAAGGGAGGAGCAGAAAAACTAAGAGAAAAGAAGAAAAGGCGAATTGAAGAGGAAATCCGGCAAAACAAAACAATTGAAGATCTGTTTACAGGTCAGACCATCAAAATGTCAAGTGGTGTTGCTGGGAGAAAAGTGGATGAGGGTGATCAGCCATCTTCTTCAGGTACAAGTGTTAAACCTGGTTCTTCACTGGGCCCATCAACAAGAGATCAAGATGTGAGAAGACTAGAAGCCAGAGTCTCTGCAGTTATAGGTGACATCTCAACAGAGGCAGATGCTGCAGCAACTACAATGTCAGCAATCATTGAATGTGCCCCCCAAGAGGAAGTGTCGGAATCAAGTCTGCCAGAAATAATTGAGGCTGTCCATCTCGAGGAAGAGGCAGTCGGTGGTGGTACCAGTCTGCCACAAACAATTGAAGATTCCCCCAAGGAAGAAGTGTTGGAATCAAGTCTTCCAGAAATAATTGAGGCTGTCCGTCTCGAGGAAGAGGCAGCCGGTGGTGGCAACAGTCTGCCACAAACTAGTGAAGATTCCCCCAAGGAAGAAGTGTCGGAAACAAGTCTGCCAGAAATAATTGAGGCTGTCCGTATCGAGGAAGTGCCAGCCAATGGTGGTACCAGTCTGCCACAAACAATTGAAGATTCCCCCAAGGAAGAAGTGTTGGAATCAAGTTTTCCAGAAATAATTGAGGCTGTCCATCTCGAGGAAGAGGCAGCCGGTGGTGGCACCAGTCTGCCACAAACTAGTGAAGATTCCCCCAAGGAAGAAGTGTCGGAAACAAGTCTGCCAGAAATAATTGAGGCTGTCCATCTCGAGGAAGAGGCAGTCGGTGGTGGTACCAGTCTGCCACAAACAATTGAAGATTCCCCCAAGGAAGAAGTGTCGGAATCAAGTCTTCCAGAAATAATTGAGGCTGTCCATCTCGAGGAAGGGGCAGCCGGTGGTGGCACCAGTCTGCCACAAACTAGTGAAGATTCCCCCAAGGAAGAAGTGTCAGAAACAAGTCTGCCAGAAATAATTGAGGCTGCCTGTCTCGAGGAAGTGCCAGCCGGTGGTGGTACCAGTCTGCCACGAACAATTGAAGATTCCCCCAAGTAGGAAGTGTCAGAATCAAGTCTGCCAGAAATAATTGGAGACATCATCTCCCCAGAGGAAGTGGCAGGTACTAGCCATTCGGAAGTATCTTTATCTGCTTTACAACATACTGAAGACTCAGGGAACAGGGGTGTGAAGCACAGAGCACGGAAAGATGATCTACAGGTGGCAGACTACTTGTTTCAACGTCCAAAACCAGATCAACTTTCCTATTTCTTTCGGCACCATCCAATTCAACCTCCCAAACATAGACACATCAAAGCCAGCTTAGCCTTTTGGAGGAAAGATGGGGGAAAACGGTATTGGTTAAGTTACTCTGAAATACAAAAGGCCCTTTTTTGCACAGTTTGTTTAGCGTTTACTAAACGTGGAGAGAGGGGTCTTTTCATCAACGAGATGAAAAACTGGAGGCGTATTTACCAGCACATTGCAGAACATGAGGCAGGCCAAGGTCACCGGAGGTGCACAGATTCATATATGTTAAACTTTTCAGGGGTCGACATAGGCGGTTTACTCTTTCACCGACAGAAAATAGCTCGAAGTGAGCAAATCAGAAAAAGGAGAGACATATTGGAGCGCGTTATTGATGTTGTAAAAGTCATTGGGAAAAGGGGGCTTAGTTTTCGTGGGAAATCAGAGTCCATGTCCGAGCTGGATAATGAAGAGCTGGATCATGGCAACTTCCTTGAAATCCTTCTGCTCCTAAGTAAATATGACAGACCTCTAAAGGAACACATTGAGGTCATTCAAACCAAATCCAAAAAGAAAACTGGGCAAGGCCAGGGTGCTTCTGTGACCTTCATGTCAAAGACTACAGTTGGGTATGTGATTGAAGCCATTTCCAAACTGATCAAAATGGTAATCTGTCAGGAAATAAAGGAAGCAGAGATATTTTCCATTCAGATAGACTCAACCCAAGATGTGAGTGTTACTGATCAGTGCTCTATAATTATTAGATATGTTACTGACACTGTACATGAACGCCTACTAGCAGTAACCAACTGTAACGCTCACCTGATTCTCGCAGAGGCGCCGGTCTTGACTGGGCGACTACCGTATCTTCAAAGGTGATGTGCAGCACCCGGTTGGCTCTTTGGGCTGGACCTCTGTGCACTGTATGCCTGACGTGAAGAGTAAGATGTCTGCAGATAGAAAATACGGGGTTAATGAACTGGGGTTATTGGGGTGTCCCTATCTCTTTCCTCTTCTCCTCTCCTGTAGACCCCCACAGGTTAACGCTCTCACCTTAGGTAAGTGAATGCCGAGCTCTCCATCTGCCTCGGGGCAGGGTGCTGTAACCAGTTTCTTCACTGGATAGGTAGCGCAGGCCTCTTGACTTCAGAGGACTGCTGTCCGTCGTTTACTGCACGAACGGTAAGTTTCGAGTAACTCAAATGTCTTTAAAGTCTTTAATAATGATGTCTCTTGTTTTGCAGGGTTCCGGCGATGGCGGATGACGGGCTGAAGTGAGTTGAAGATGGAGCCCGTGTGATGAATAGAAGTGCCTGGAAGCACGTAAGTAAGCGCTTGTTGCCAGCTTCACGATGCGCTCTAACTGTCTTTTTATTTTGCAGGTACAAGTTCGGAGCGGCTGCAGGGTGCCGGGATACCCACTGGGTTAGATGTGGAAAGGAGTAATGGCACGTGAGTATTAAAGTTCCCCAATGTCTTTAAACGCACCTTGTTTTGTCTTTCAGATGCGGGATGCAGCGCCGACGGCCTCCGGAGCGTGCGAAGAGTTGGTAAGCTTTTGTCTTTCAGATGCCGGAATGCAGTGTGAAGACCTCCGGAGCGCACGAAGAGTAGGTAAGCCTTTGCCTTCCAGATGCCGGAATGCTAACCTGTTCTTTCTTGTCTTTATAGGTGTTGCCGAAGACTGGATTCAGGATGGTAAGCCTTTTTCCTTAGGCCCAGGACCGGATGCAGAAGACACGATGAGCGTTCTGCTGCAGAGGGTGCAGAATAACGCAAAGCAAGATTCATCCACCGGGTGTGGTTTAAATAGCCTCCTGTAGTGCTTAGGTGTCTCCTTCCACAGCCACGCCTAGGTAAGAAAAGAGTTCCTGGTAAGAAAAGAGTTCCTGCCTTCCAGAAGAGTCCCAGTGTTCTGAATCTAGGGAGTGGCTCCAGCCCCACCCAACAGGAAAAGTAGTTCCAAACAGAAGAGGATCAGAGGCTCAACTGGCAGGCAAGTAAGCAGCATGGTCTGCTGCAGGTAAGTCCACCCAAGCATTATGAGCCCGGCGCTTCCAGCGCTGGGACTGGGCATATTTATGAGCCTGGTGCCACTGGCGCCAGGACTGGGTCCAAAAGGTCCCAATTGGGACTGGTTGGCACTCGGAACCTGGGTTATGGATCTGCTTCCAAGGGAGTTGGGAAAACCCTGACCTTTTGGAAGCAGAGATCATGACAGTACCCCCCCTCAAGGCCCCTCCCAAACCGGGCTTCTCCGGGGGTTTTGGCTTGTCAGGAAATGTTCGGTGAAATCTTTTGATTAGGCGAGGAGCGTGGACATATTCAGCAGGTTCCCAGGATCTCTCTTGGGGGCTGTAGCCTTTCCAGTCAATTAGGTAGAATAGTTTAGATTTGGAGATCTTGGAGTCCAGAATGCTTTTGACTTCAAACTCGAGTTCTCCATCAACTAGGATAGGTTTTGGAGATTTGGTTAGTCGGGTTTGAGGTTGAACGGGTTTTAATAGAGAGACGTGGAAGACCGGATGTATCTTCATGTGCGGGGGCAAGTCCAACTTGACCGCTACTGGGTTTACTATGGTAGTGATGGAATAGGGACCAAGGTATCTTGGGTTGAATGTGCGTGGCCCTTTTAGAGATAGATATTTGGTGGATAACCAGACTTGATCCCCTACTTGGTAGTGAGGGGCTTCCTTCCGATGTTGATCTGCTCCTTTCTTGTATTGTTCTTTAGCCCTTTGAAGGTGAGAAACAGCTTCCTTAAAGGCTTGGGTGATTGTAGAATGCAGGTAGTCTACTGCTGGTGTTTCAAGATCTTGGAGGGGATCCAACTCCGAGGTTCGAGGGTGACTGCCGTACAAAAGAAAAAACGGGGTTTTCCCAGTTCCCGAATGGACAGAGTTATTGTAGGCATACTCGGCTATCCAAAGGATATCTTTCCAAGTTTTTTCAGTTTGTTGCAGCATGCAGCGTAAATACTGTTCCAGAGTTTGATTGGTCCTCTCGGTTTGTCCGTCGGTCTGAGGGTGGTGACTGGTCGATAGTCTCACATCAATTTGAGCCGACCGACAGCAACTTCGCCAAAAATGAGAAATAAATTGACTACCTCGATCCGAAATTAGAACCGAAGGAAAACCGTGCAGTCGGACGATGTTTTCGAGAAATTCTCGGGCCAGAGTTGCTGCTGTTGGCAAGCCTTTGAGCGGAATGAAATGCGCCATCTTGGAGAATAAGTCCACGATTACTAGAATCGTATTGTATCCGGAGCATGGAGGTAGATCGGTGACGAAGTCCATAGAAAGCGTATGCCAAGGGCGAGGTGGGATGTCAATAGGGCGTAAGAGACCTGCTGGTCTTTCCTTTTGACTCTTGTTTTGGGCGCATACTCCACAGGACATTATAAAGTCTCTGATATCTTTTTTCCAAGACGGCCACCAGAAGTAGCGCTTGATCTTTTCTGAGGTCTTGGCTATACCGGGATGACCTTCCATTAAAGAGTCGTGATAACAAGAGATTACTTTTTTCTGTAAATCTGTGCTGGGTAGGTATAATCGTTCTTGGAAATACAATAAGTTGTCCTTTACTGCAAAGTCCTTTCCCTGCAGATGCCAATTCTGTATGTCTGCTGGAGTTACAAGTTGCCTGGCTTTATCCTTAACTTCCTCTATGGATTCGGTGGCGATTACACCCAGAATTCTTTGTTCGGGAATGATTGGTACAGGTTTAGGGTTGATCAAGTGTTCTTCCACTCCCATCCGAGAAAGGGCATCGGCTTTACCGTTCTTTGTACCAGGTCGATAGGTAATTATGAAGTCAAACTCGGCAAAGAATAATGCCCAACGGAGTTGTCTAGAGGATTGGGCTTTTGCGGTTTTCAAATATTGCAGGTTTCGGTGATCCGTAATCACAGTAACGGTGTGTCGGGCCCCCAGCAGATAATGCCGCCAAGCCTTAAAGGCAGACTTGATAGCCAGAAGTTCCTTGTCAGTAATCGTGTAATTGATTTCAGGAGGCGAGAATTTGCGGGACCAAAATGCCACGGGATGCAACTGATTGGTTACCGGGTCCTTTTGTGATAGAACTGCCCCCATGGCAAGGCTTGAAGCATCAGTTTCCACGATGTAGGGGAGTTCGGGGCGAGGGTGTTTTAAGATTGGTGCAGAGATAAATTTAGTCTTCAAATCCTGGAAAGCTTGTTCCGCCTCGGTAGACCATTCAAAACTTTTGTTTTTCTTTAACAAGGCAGTGATGGGCTGGACTATTCGAGAGAACTCGGGGATAAACCTGCGGTAAAAGTTAGCGAAGCCTAACATGCTTTGCACACCTTTTACGGAGGATGGTGATGGCCATTTGGGAACTGCATCGACCTTCTTTGAATCCATACGCACTCCACCAGGTGATAATATGAATCCCAAGAATTCAACTTCAGTCACGTTGAAAACACATTTTTCCAACTTAGCGAAAAGTTTGTGTTGACGCAATCTTTCGAGGACCATTTTCACGTGTTTCCGATGTTCAGATTCCGATGAAGAATAGACGAGAATGTCGTCGATGTAAACAACAACACACACATCAATGAGCTCTCTGAGGACATCGTTCATAAAATATTGAAAGGCGGCCGGGGCATTGCAAAGTCCGAAGGGCATGACCTGATATTCAAATAGCCCATACTTGGTGCGGAAGGCCGTCTTCCATTCATCGCCCTCTTTTACTCGTACCAAGTGGTAAGCTCCTCTAAGATCCAGCTTTGTATATATGCATGCTTTTCTGACCTGGTCCAGGAGTTCAGGGATCAAAGGTAACGGATATCTATTCTTAACGGTGATCTGGTTCAGGGAGCGATAATCGATACAAGTTCTAAGGTCTCCTTCCTTTTTTGGAACGAAGAACAAAGCTGAAGAGGCAGGGGACTTGGAAGGACGAATAAACCCATTTGCCAGGTATTGATCCAGGTATTGTCGAAGGTGAAGGTTCTCAGGCTCGGTGAGGGCATAAATTCTACTACAAGGAGGAGTAGATCCAGGTATCAGGTCTATCTGGCAGTCATAAGACCTATGAGGAGGTAGAGAGTTAGCCTGCTCCTTCCGGAAAACATCTTGGTATTCTAGGTATTCGGGTGGTAACTGGGGAGTCTCTGAAGAAATTGCTGCCAGTGCAACACCAGGTGGAGGGTGACAAGTAGAGACACATTCTGGAAACTGGACCGTTCTTGCTCGCCAATCGATCAGGGGATTGTGTTTCTCTAACCAAGGTATTCCTAGAATAATCTGGAACTGAGGGGCCTTGATCACATCGAACACGATCTTCTCATGGTGTCCATCTTGACTTACTAGCGTCACCTCTTGAGTGGTATGCGTTACTGGCCCGGAGGCTATCTCCGTACCATCCACCGTAGTAATGACGTCCTTTACAGCCTTGGGACAAAGAGTTAGATTCATCCTCAAAACCATTTCATGATCCACATAATTGCCGATGGCACCGCTGTCGACGTAAGCTTCAATTGCATGTAATCGATCCGGATTATCAGGGCTAATGAGGACCATAGGTATCACGAAATGCGAGGTCACGGAACTGGTTTTCACGCTCGGCAAGAGGACCTCTATTCTTGTCGGGTGAGGTCGTTTCCCTGCTCAGAGTTTGTAACTGTGGTAACTGCAGCTCCTACTGCCTTCTTGGCAGGTTTCACCGGACAGTCTCGAAGAAAGTGCCCTGAGTTTCCGCAATATAGGCATAATTGCAACTGTTTTCTCCTTTCCCGCTCCCTTTGTGTTAGAGGACCTTTCAGACCCCCTATTTGCATGGGTTCCCCGGAGTCTACTCCTTTGGAAGGAGTTGGCGGTTTGGAAAATACTCGAGCATCAAACTTGGAACGATCGGCCTTCCTGTTCTGCAGTCTGTGATCTATTTGAACGACCAAGTCTATAATCCGAACAGTCTTGTGGGGTATTCACTACTTGGGCTAAAACGTCTTTGAGCTCTCCACGCAGACCTCTATAAAACAGCGTAATCCTTTTGTCCTCAGACCATTGAGTTTCCACTATTAGTCTATTGAAAGATGCAATATAAGCCAAAAGGTCTTGATTACCCTGTCGCAACGAAAGAAGCTCATTGTCCAAGGCCTGCCCCTGTGCATGTCTTGCGAACAGTTTTTCCATACTAAGCTGAAAGGCTTGAAAATCATGGAGAACCGGATCATCTTGATTAACTAGAGGGATCGACCAGTCTGCCGCATTGCCACTAAGGTACGAAAGTACAAAAGCTACTTTAGCTTGATCAGTTGGAAAGGCTGCTGGCCGGCATAAGAAGCGCAACCGGCACTGATTGATAAATACCGCAAACCTCTTTGGGTCACCAGAAAATCGTTCGGGCGGAGCCAGAGGTACATTCCCAGGTAGGTTGATCTGCACTGGATTCATAGAGGATGTTGAAGGAAGATTTGCCCCTGATGCGGGTAGCAGGGTCTGTCCGGCTTGTGACTGTAGCAATTGTCTAGCAAGATCATCTGTTCTCTCCTTGGAAATAATTAGTTCCCTTCTTAGAGCGTTTGTTTCCTGACGAGCTGCATGCACTTCTGCCCTTAGTTCCCCAAGTAACTGGGCTAGGTGGTCAGTATCCGAGGTTTCCATAGCGCCTGGGCGAGAGTTTTGCGGTGGGCTTTGTGTTCTGTAACGCTCACCTGATTCTCGCAGAGGCGCCGGTCTTGACTGGGCGACTACCGTATCTTCAAAGGTGATGTGCAGCACCCGGTTGGCTCTTTGGGCTGGACCTCTGTGCACTGTATGCCTGACGTGAAGAGTAAGATGTCTGCAGATAGAAAATACGGGGTTAATGAACTGGGGTTATTGGGGTGTCCCTATCTCTTTCCTCTTCTCCTCTCCTGTAGACCCCCACAGGTTAACGCTCTCACCTTAGGTAAGTGAATGCCGAGCTCTCCATCTGCCTCGGGGCAGGGTGCTGTAACCAGTTTCTTCACTGGATAGGTAGCGCAGGCCTCTTGACTTCAGAGGACTGCTGTCCGTCGTTTACTGCATGAACGGTAAGTTTCGAGTAACTCAAATGTCTTTAAAGTCTTTAATAATGATGTCTCTTGTTTTGCAGGGTTCCGGCGATGGCGGATGACGGGCTGAAGTGAGTTGAAGATGGAGCCCTTGTGATGAATAGAAGCGCCTGGAAGCACGTAAGTAAGCGCTTGTTGCCAGCTTCACGATGCGCTCTAACTGTCTTTTTATTTTGCAGGTACAAGTTCGGAGCGGCTGCAGGGTGCCGGGATACCCACTGGGTTAGATGTGGAAAGGAGTAATGGCACGTGAGTATTAAAGTTCCCCAATGTCTTTAAACGCACCTTGTTTTGTCTTTCAGATGCGGGATGCAGCGCCGACGGCCTCCGGAGCGTGCGAAGAGTTGGTAAGCTTTTGTCTTTCAGATGCCGGAATGCAGTGTGAAGACCTCCGGAGCGCACGAAGAGTAGGTAAGCCTTTGCCTTTCAGATGCCGGAATGCTAACCTGTTCTTTCTTGTCTTTATAGGTGTTGCCGAAGACTGGATTCAGGATGGTAAGCCTTTTTCCTTAGGCCCAGGACCGGATGCAGAAGACACGATGAGCGTTCTGCTGCAGAGGGTGCAGAATAACGCAAAGCAAGATTCATCCACCGGGTGTGGTTTAAATAGCCTCCTGTAGTGCTTAGGTGTCTCCTTCCACAGCCACGCCTAGGTAAGAAAAGAGTTCCTGGTAAGAAAAGAGTTCCTGCCTTCCAGAAGAGTTCCAGTGTTCTGAATCTAGGGAGTGGCTCCAGCCCCACCCAACAGGAAAAGTAGTTCCAAACAGAAGAGGATCAGAGGCTCAACTGGCAGGCAAGTAAGCAGCATGGTCTGCTGCAGGTAAGTCCACCCAAGCATTATGAGCCCGGCGCTTCCAGCGCTGGGACTGGGCATATTTATGAGCCTGGTGCCACTGGCGCCAGGACTGGGTCCAAAAGGTCCCAATTGGGACTGGTTGGCACTCGGAACCTGGGTTATGGATCTGCTTCCAAGGGAGTTGGGAAAACCCTGACCTTTTGGAAGCAGAGATCATGACACCAACTGCACTTTGTCTACTGGAAAGGGGCTGTTTGAGTTGGTGCAGAGTGTTATTAAAGATAATGGTCTGGACCTACGCAAGTGTATTGGGAATTCAACCGATGGTGCATCCAATATGCAGGGGCAGTACAATGGTCTCACATCCTGGCTCAGTAAGGAATCCCCTGGTCAAATACATGTCTGGTGCTATGCACATGTATTAAATCTTGTACTTGTAGAGGGGACACAAGTATCAAATGAATCCATGGCTTTGTTTGGCCTGTTAAACTCCTGTGCCGTTTTTTTCAGGGAGTCCTACAAAAGGATGGATGTGTGTTAGGAAAGGAAGAAGGCGATGGATATGGCAGGGGAAATGTGCACAAAATACACAGTAAACAACCTTGAATATAACAACGTGCATTCAATACCCAAGACTCGTGTATACCACTATATGAAAAGGAATGTAGGGTAAGCACTTAGAACCTCCTTATGACTGAAAGGAAAGTCGGCAACTCCTTACCCACTATGCTATTACAGATACTGACAGCGCTAAGCCCACGTAGAGGGCAAGCAGGGACAGAATCTGTAAGCTGACACTCTAGACGGTACTGAATAAAGAATTTGGAAACAGTACTCACAAGGACCGGAATGACCACATGAATGCCAGTACTCACGAAGACCGGAAAGACCACTTGGATGTCCGTATTCACGAGGACCGGAAAGACCACTCAAAAAGTCAGTACTAATCCACAACCCTGTAAATCAAACAAGAACCCAGAAGGCAGTAAAGGCAAAGAGTGAGGATGACTAAATACCTAAACCCAAGTCAAGAGGCAAGAAGGAATAGTACAGTGTGGAAAACAAAAGATAATCACACAGGAGCTAGTTACAACAGCTTCCCACACCTAATAATAAAATAGGAAATAAATGTAAAAGTGTAAAGGAAAACATGGCATGGATCCCAATAGAAGGCAAGGATCAGGAGCAGTGAAAACGATATCAAAAGGGAAACTTTCCCACCCATCCAAGGTGAGAAGGCAGGAAACTAAACCTGTAAAGGAAAGATTAATGCAACAAGTCTTTCAGTAGCAAAGGACAATTTCTAGGAAACAGTGAACACAGGCAATTGGGCTACAGCAAAAGGAAAGCTCAGAGAAAGGCTGCCTGCAGACAGAGAAAGGGAGAAAGGGATTTCCAAAAGGCAGAAATCAATTAGGCATACAAATACGAATTCCAGGACAAGGAACAAGAAACACTAACTAGAAACTGGGCACAAAAACTAGGAACCAGGAACAAGGTACCAGTCACGACAGGAACGCTGCAACAATGACCAGCGCTGGAATGAAGCAAACTGAGGCTTTTAAAGCTGCTTAACGAGCACAGCCCTCAGGCGTGTCGCCTGCTGCACCTGCAGCCACAGGTGTTGCCTATCCTCCACCCAGCCTTGTCCTGCAAGGGAGGAGGTGAGGCAGTGAGCCAGGTATTCTGGGAAGCATAGTCATTTGATTAAAGTAGCAGTAGCATGCTGGCTGCCAAAAACCTGGAATGGATCCGGAAGGGAAGTAATTCGGGAAATAAGGTTTTAGCGCTCCCAATTCATCAGGACACTGTAGCATATGGTTCGGAGGAAATGTCCAGTAGGGAAGAAACCCCAAAACATGCCCCCAAGTGGCGGGAACGGGAGCGAAGGGAGCGAGCCGTGACAATGTGTGGCGTGAGCTGTCTGTGGAAGGCCGCACAATCCAAATAATAGGAGAAACAAGGTGGTGGGCAAAGGATGCAGCACTATGGAAAGTTTTTGGCTCCTTTAATAACCCAAACAAAGCATTGTTCATTGATGTGGTTGTTGCACTCAATAATATTGGCTCAAATACAGATAAATTCAATGCAAACGTCCGTTACCAAGCTTTAAACTTTTCTGAATCTCTGTGCAAATTCCAAACAGTGCTCACAGCTCAGTTATATCTCAGAGTATTTAATTCGACAACTCCATTATCTAAGTACCTCCAGACAAGTGGAATGGACATCCTACAGACACAAAGAATGGTCTTGGACACTACAAAAGCGCTTGCTGCACAGTCAAGAAATTTTGATTCTGTGTATTCTGCAGCTGAAAAATTTGCAGAATGGGCCAACGTGGGCTTGGAAGAGAGAGGCTATGATAAAAGAGTAGAAACTGCACTTCCAGAGGGGAGAGTGGCCCACAAAAAGAGGATGCCTGGAATGAATGCAAGGGATGAGCCAATCACCTTGGCTAAAGACCGGTTTAGAGTTACTGTACATAATGCCATTATGGACAACATTCTTCAAAGCCTAACTAGTCGTTTTAAAACCCACTCATCACTTGCCGCAGATATAGCATGCCTGGATCCCAAAAATTTCAATGAAAGTCTATCCGACAATGCTCTTACAAATATGTGCTCCTTGCTTGAAAGACTGGATGACTCCATAACGCTACAGGGGTTAAGGGAAGAACTCTCAGACTTTGCAAGCAAGCGGACTAAACTGAGGAGGACACTACCAGAAGAGTATGCCTTTGAAGCCCTACACAGTGAAGATCTAGCACTACAAGATTTTGGAGAGCTACCTTTAGTACAGAAATGCAACACATGCCGTAACTGTGCAATATGTTGCTATGCAATTCTAAAAAGGTATGAACTTTTTAGTAGTGCTTACCGGCAATTGTATTTGGCATACAAGTTCATCTTGACCTTATCTTGCACACAGGCAGCATGTGAAAGAAGTTTTTCAAAATTGAAGAATATTAAAACCCGCCTAAGAAACCACCTCTGCCAGGACAACCTCGAAGCCTTTATGCTCATGTCAGTGGAGCGTAATGTGCTTGTCCAATTGCAAAATCCGGACACCAGTCGACCTGGTTGCACATAAAAGTGCATTGTTGCAGGAACTCTTGATTGAGTGATTTCCAGGATTTTCATGAAGCTGGAAGCAGGATTTCCAGGAGCTGTGGACCCTGTCACAGAACTGTATGCAACGTTATTTTATTTTATGAGTTGTGTTGTTATTATGTCATCATTTGGCTGTACTGCTTATTAAATGCAACTCTATTTTCATTACTGGTGTCAACGAGTAGACATGCTTTGAGTCTGGTTCTGCAAAATAAGTATTTTACTAAGTGATGATGTTTTTATTTTTTAAAAAGAACAAAAGGAATGTTATAAAATAATAATAATAATAATTTAGCATTTATATAGCGCTACGAACCCTCAGGTATCTGAGCACTGCTTATTAATACCCACGGTGTGGGGTGCTCATTTATCGACCTCGGAAGTATGAAAGGCTGAGTTTGATCCTGCCGGGATTTGAACCTGCATCAGCAGGCTCTGCACAAATGTCAAAGCAAGTGCTCAAATTATAATTTTTTTTTTATAGTGCTTTACTCGCTGTGCTATCGGACCGGTTATCACTTTCCCAGGCGTTTTACATAAAACATAACATGCAACAGACACATGAACCCTCCATAAGTAGCATTTTCTGTTAAGTTGTGAATTAACGCGATTCACGGATGATGGTTTGAGGGCCACTTTTTTGAGGTGAGGGGTGGGCCACTTTTCTGAGGCGAGGGGTGGGCCACTTTTTTTTGTGTGTCCGGGCCTATTTCTAGTCCCAGTCCGACCCTGCTCCGCCCAGTATCACCGCACCTTCCTCTGTGTTGCTTCTATATTTGCCCAGAGTGTCATCCCTTAGCAGACATTTTGGCTATAAGTGATTATTTTAGGAACCTCTTCTTGGATAGTGGTCCACAACGTGTTTGTAGCGGTAAACGTCGCAGACGTTTTTTGCAGAAATGGCCACAGCACTCTTGGTATTTCCGACTGAAATGGTCATTAATAAATAGTAAGCCTACGGACGTTACTACAATCTTAGTAGAGCCTGTCCATTACCCACTTGCAAATGCACTCTAAAGGTGTTTCATATGTTTATGCAGATTGGTGAACCAGAACGTCTTACTTATACACATTCTTATCCATAAGTGAGTATTCCATTATTAGATGTGGTTATTAGGTGGCGTTTAGTTGCAGCTATAAGCCCAAAGACGTCATTGCCATACATATCGGAGTGAGGTTGCATATGACAAGGGACGCACAGCTTCTGTGTGTTTATGTTTTTATCTACCTACTAACTGGCCATGACCGTGCTAATCCCTACAGCCTTCATGCACTACAATTCCACCACAAAACTCTCTCCTCAGATCCTTTTTTATCTAATTTTATCACACAGTAATATCAAACTGTGTGCCTTATGGTGCCTGCCAATGTCCTTTCGAAGCACTCGTCTGTGAGTTAATGGCTTAATTACAGCTGCAAATGAGCTCCTGCGGCAATAAGATTGCTGAGCAAAGTGTGCCTTCAGCCACTTCATAGATAATTAATATGGGTGTGCTCGCATCTGAACCTGCACTGAAGTCCTGATAAAAACAAGCATTAGCAGAGTCAACACTTTTGACTTCTGAATAGATATGAGATGGGCATTTTCCAGACACTTACGTTTGCCATTTTATGGCCAGTTAGTATCAATATGGCACTGTGTGGCAAATTCCTATCACATTCATACACAAAAGCCAACACTGCTGTCTTTGTCAAATCTTGTTTGGTTTATTGCCTGGATTGTCAAAACTGTCTGCATAAGGTATCATCCAAAGTGTGACATGACGCACATCTTAATATGAAATGTGTTTAAGATTATGGGCCTCATTACGAGTTTGGAGGCAGCCATGCCCTTAAAAAGGGCATGGCTGCCTCCAAACTCGGGTCCGGGTCCATGATCCCTGAATGGGGAAATACCGGGCCATTCCGACTTTGGAGGGCCCGGTATTTCCCCATTCAGGGAACCCGGACTCGGACCATACCCATTCCCATTTAAGCCCCTATAGGGCTCAATCGGAATGGGGAGCATACTAACAACGGGCCTGTTAATGACGGGCCCATTGTTAGCATCCTAGTCCCCTCGCGGGACCCACAAAGGACGTCTGGTCTGACCAGACGTCCAGAGCGGGTCCCGCGAGGGGACCTTGTAATGAGGCGGTACGGGGTTAATGTCGCTGGCACTTTTACCGGCGCTGTTAACCCCTTACCGCCTCACTTGTAATGAGGCCCCATGTCTATAAATCAATCTCCAAAGTTTTCATATCTTAAGTTGCTGGGGAGAGAAATCAGTCCTGACACATAGACTAAACAATAACAGTAAACTAAAGAGTTCCAAAAGTAGGAAACTCATGTCCCCTGCACACTGTCATAGGCCAATGGATAGCCAACAATGCAATAGAAAGCCTCTAAATTGTTTCATGTACATTAAGCGCTATAAAGTCATTGGGCCTCATTACACGGATGGCGGAGAACCATGGCGCTAATAGCGCCATGGTTCATGCCGGTAAAATACCGGCATCGCCTTGGCGGAAAGGGGAATTACCGCCCCATTCCAAGGTTGGCGGGGCGGTAATTCTCCCTTCCACCATTACCCTTCCCCATTCCCATTTTTGCCCCATAGGGCATAATGGGAATGGGGAAGGCGCTAATTACGGTACCGCAAATTGCGGTACCGTAATTAGCTCCCTGGGTCCCTTTGCGGGTTGGTTTTTAACGCCTGCAAAAAGCAGGCGTTAAATTCCCCAACCCGCAAAGGGTCCTCGTAGTAAGGCGGTAAGGATTTACCGGTACCGGTATAATACCGGTACCGGTAAACCCTTACCGCCATCCGTGTAATGAGGCCCATTGTGTTCATAATAGACATTTCAGAACAAATTCATAATACATCAACGTTGAAAAATAATGTACGTTTAATAATGTGACCCAATGCGTTTCGAGAAAACGTCTCTTCATCAGGAGTCCAGATAAGACGTTAATTCTACAAATAATTAGTGAACAAAATATTCTTAACAATGTATACATGGTAACCTTAAATAGTTACAAGTTGATTTCCTTCATAGTAATTCATTCAACTGGTGCATATCTACCTTCATATTCTCATGGGGCCTCATTACGAGTTGCCCGGAAAATCCGGCTCAATTACCGGCATGGCGGGAAGTGCGTGTCCGTGCACTCAAGAACCCGCTAACAGCGGCCAGTCACGAGTGTGCGAGCACGCGCGTCCCCCCATGCCGGTAGTGGAAAAACCACCATCCCGGTAACGGCCCACCAACCCCCCTATAGCGGCATTGTGGCTTGCGTCCACTCCGTAACTGCCTTCAATGAACCACTAAAAACCGGCACGGTAACTCCGGCACGGAATCACCGTGTTCGCAAAACAGGACCCGGAAATTACGTCATTGCGCAGGAATGGGAAACATCTTTATAAACACAATCCATTGCAATCCTCCACAACCACCACTCCTCCTGTGTCGTCGTGTGTCAGAATAGCATCATCATGTCCAAGGCCAGCAGGAAATCCACCCAGAGGAAGCAGCGTTTCTCGGACGCTGAGCTCACCATGCTCGCCAACACCCTGGAAGAGCATGCTGACATAATTCGCAGCACAGACCTAAAGCATGAGGCCCAAACCCGCAAAAAAGAGGTCTGGCTTGAGGTTGCTCAGAGCGTGTCAACAGTGGGGAGCGCCCCAAGGAGTGTGCGTGACTGCCGGAAGCGCTGGGACGACCTCCGCCTCCGTGTCCGGAGGATCCTGTTGGAGAACGGGAATGCCGCAATGGCGACAGGCGGTGGCCCACACTCCCCAGTCAAATTGATGCCATGGGAGGAGACGGCAAGTGGTTTCATCGACCCTGAATCCATTGAGGGGATCGGAGATCAGGAGGCCGGCGCAGCAATCACCACAGAGGAAGGTGAGTGTACCATCAAAACCACGTATTACGACACATGATGTGGCCCAACTGATGGGGAAGTTAGAGTGGGTAAGGTGATGCATCAACATATCCATAGAATAATCATTGTCACTCCCTGCACCACATGGACGCTGAGTGACGACCCCAATCCCAACAGAGGTGCCACATGACCCAACCATGCCCATGCACCCACCACACAGAGACCAAACTAATGCTACCCCACCAGCCATGCATTGATTCCCCACATACCCCCTCAGGACACCTAAAGCAACAACCCAGAAATGAAATGATGGCTGAATGCATGAACATATCCCACCGCAATTCATCATAGCTGCCATTTGACAACATCACTGATGACCTGCATCTCCTCTATCCCCCAAGCACCGATGATGAAGGTGGATCACTGGACAGGGGTGCAAGCACGTCCAGTGCACGCAAGGGGACCAGGGCCACCGCAACCCACCAGGCCAAGGAAATGACATCTGCCAAAGCCAGTGTGCCACGCAAGGCATCAACCCTGCAGGGGACACCTGCACCCACTGTACAACAACAGAGAACCACAACAGTGGGAGCCGTGCCGCCAGCCACCAGGGATGTTGTGTCCACAGAGGTGGAAGATGATGCAGATTTGATGTCTGGCACACCCACCACAAGCCACATTGCCAGCCCCCAACCTCTTGCGGAGTCTGAGTGCCTCAATGATCCCTGTCTACATGACTCCGACCTCGGGGAATCAGACTATGCGCTGTTTGAGGACAGTGCCCCGGACGAGGGCTCCGCGCAGGTGCCTTCCACCACCCTGCCAGCCACCACCCTGCCAGCCACCACCTTGCCAGCCACCACTCTGCAAGCCACCACTCTGCCTTCCTCCACCCGGCCAGCCACCACCCTGCCAGCCACCACCCTGCCAGCCACCACTCTGCAAGCCACCACTCTGCATTCCTCCACCCAGCCAGCAACCAGCACACCTGCCGACGACACCTCGTTGGAGTCCCGCCTGACAAGAGTAGAGGCCCGGCAAGAGTCCATGCTCCAAATCATGCACCAGCAGGTAGAAGCAGGGAATGAGGCCATGAGTGCCATTGTAACGGCTATTGCAGCCAATACTGCTGCAGTGGAGGCATCTACGCGTGCCTTCAGGGAGTGCATGGGGTCACTGACAGAGGCCCTCCTTGCAGGTAACGCTCAGATGCAGCAGCCACACCTTGCCACAGACAGTGGATTGACAATAGATACCTCCGCAACAACTACCCCTACCACCTTCGGCGCAATCCAGTCCAGTGCGTCTGATGAGGAGGAGCGCACGACGGTCGGCCATGGCACCCCCCCGAACCAAAACTTCCAAAGAAGTGAATGCACGGACAATGACATTGTGGAGAACCACATTGGGCAAGGGAGCACTGTTCGTTGCACATATGGGGACACTTTGCATCTGTGGGGTGGGAGAGGGAGTTCACAGGGGTGTTTTGAGGGTTTGTGGGGTGGGAGAGGGAGTTCACAGGGGTGTTTTGAGGGTTTGTGGGGTGGGAGAGGGAGTTCACAGGGGTGTTTTGAGGGTATTATGTTTGCCACATCACGTTTGATTGAAATACACCGTAGTGTGCAAGCATATCATTGTTTGGACTTCATTCTTTTCAGACATGTGCATTCATTTTGTTTAGTGTACAGTGGGCCAATTGGGAACATCAAGGTGTGCATGTCCTGATTCAGTGTGTCGTAGACACATTACTCACATCGTCCATGCATTTCTATGGATTGTGTATATTTTGCCTTGGCGTACAGCATGTCTATCCCGTTCAGCACGTACTGGCAGGGGGACTCCTTCGCCTCTGTCCCCATCCCCTTCATCCCCACCCAGGCCATGCCTGTGAATGTGAGGTGGCAGTGTTACATTCCTTCAGACGCACATGTTGTGCAGCATGACACAGGCCATTGTGATCTGTGCCACCATCTCAGGCCTACATGGGAGTGCCCCACCAGGCCTGGTTATGCTGCGGAAACGCACCTTCAGCAGGCCAAAGGCCGGCTCAATGTCTACACGGGTACGAGTGTGCACACAACTGTACTCCTCTTCATGGCAGTTCTGCGGGTTACGCACAGGGGTAAGTATCCAAGGCCTCAAGGGATGTCCTCCATCACCTGCAGGTGGAGACGAATCGGTATGTGTTGCTCAGAACTACCACCTTCAGGGAGCACAGTCATGTCAGCAGCTACTTGATGTGGGCATGCACATGTCCCAGTACGTGTAGGAAATGGTCACCTAGATGCAATGTATACTGTAATGGGATGTGGTACACTGGATGGGATTGAATGGAAGATACAGGGTCTATTCCTGCATGCTGAGGGTCATGTGCTGCGGTATTGCGACAATGTGTAGTCTGGAGATTAATGAGGGATATTGTTTGCTATGCATGGTCAGACTAGCCGCATTGCCGTAGTTGCCATCCCATTCAGTCATGCAAGGGGGCCAACCCCCTTACTGCATCCCGCCCACATCAGTACCCCACGGCATGGCCATGGCCTTGTGGTTCGACTCAGCAAGCTGCCAGGCACGTGGTCCAGCATGTTGCGGCATGTGATGGTGTAGGGTTGACTTGCGAAGTACCATGGCATCATGTGTGGATCCAGGGATTCGGGGACAGCAATGGGTGATGATCTTGCTTGAGTCACATGCCATTTGCACATTGAGGGAGTGGTATTGCTTGCGATTGCGGGACACAGCCTCTATGTTATGGGAATGTTACTATTCTACATGGGTGCAGTCGATGGCACCTACGAATTTGGGCATGCATGGCAGTGCATGGAAGCATACTTTGGTTTTGGGTATATCCTGGCCAGTCCGTGATGGGGATTCATGGCTGCCTGTGTGCTTCATGAGGGCATCGTGCACTTGGTTCCGCATACGTGTAGATGGTGGTTGTGAACTGCCATGCAGCTGGCCCGTAGGTGCCTGCGGACAGGTAGTGTAGCACAGACAGCACCCTTGGTGGTGAGGGGATGGCAGTGCGTATTTATACGTGGATGAAGATGTATTATGTACACTATGGTGGTAGTGGTGTCACAGTCCAACCGGTAAAGGGTGTGGATGTGCCAGGGGTTTGGTTGGATGGGCTGGGTCTGGTGCAAGGGATTGGTGGCTGCCTACAAGGCACTGGTGTCTGCGCTGGTGGTAATTGCTGGCCCTGTCTCACCCTCCTTCTCCTCCTGCATCTCCTCTGTGCTGCCTATTATTGTTGCTGCTGTGTCAGTTGTTGCTGTAGTTGCTGTTGTTAGAGCAGTATAGGCATGTCCAACAGTGCCATGGTTGCAACTGATACTTGGGGCATTTTGGTGTGGGAAGGGTTGTTGTGTGTAGGTGTGCTCAGTTTATACTGGCTCAGCCTACATTGACTGATTCTGTGCTCCTGTGCCAGCTGCCTTGTAGCCTGATTACTGTTTGCGGGTGGTCTGAGATGCCTGTGTGGCCGGCATCGTGCAGCACGTGATTACCGGGTTCACAATGCCGGTATTTCCATGTATGCGTAGGTTGTGATTCCCCACTTATACCGGCATGCCGGTATTTATTCAATGGAGGGGCGCGTGTATGCCGTTCATTCCGGGTTTAGGGGTCGGAATGCAACTGAACGGATGACGATGCCGGTATTAGCATACCGGCATCGTTTTTCACTTACCGGCATACCTCGTAATGAGGCCCATGGTCCTCATGCCAATGTTCAATAAGGGCTCATTCAACGGACAAAGTTGTCCACAAATGTAGTGTCCCGTACCCAGTTACCTGAAAGGGGATAATGAAATTAGGTCTCCATCCCTATCCAGTTATAATCTTTTGAACAAAAGGGGAGATTACATTTAGAAAGGCGTCCAATGTCTCATCTTATTCAGTTTATTCATGTAAATATGCCCTTCTGGTGTGCCCATGTATGGGATTGGAGTCATCATCCCATATCCATTTTATGTAAACAATGTTCCTCCTATGAATGAAATTCACATCCAAAAACTGTATAAATATCACTGTGGTAAACATCCCAGTCTTATGTTGGTACATATGAGCTCAGAATTCATGGTACTCGCCCAAACTCTTGGCGGTGATGGTATGGGCTACGTGTGGGTAGTAGTGAAAGGACGAAACCACCAGGGTTCTTCTGTAGAGTAAAAACAATTAATAATTTAAACAGGTTGTGCAGAAAGTCGGCAATCACCCGTAGTTCTGACATTTCTAAACTCAGCTCATCCCAAATCTGTAGAAGATGGAGGTGAGGTTGTTGAGTAAGCAATTCAATGGAATTCCCTAAAGAAGTATAGGATGCTTCTCAGTCGGTTGTGATGAAATGAATGTAGAGTATCTTAGCTATCTCCTATATATATATATATATATATATATATATATATATATATATATATATATATATTAGCTATGTGTGTGGCATCCTTACCTTTGTAGCCGACTCCAATAGTTCCCAAATATAGAAAAAGACGGCAGTCTTCACATTTCGCTGCTGAGGGTTACGCAGGGCAATATGGCCGCTTGTATAAGGTACAACTATGATGCCATGTATCCCTATTGTACCGCAGATATGCATCACCAATTTTTCTATGTTGTGGAATTACAATGCCTGCCAATGGAGTATACCAAAGCCTTAACTAGTCTATCTACCAATGGGAGACGTGTTAGTTGTGTTTACCATAGAGGTGCAAGCTCCATGTTGTCCCCAACCTGGACTCATTCTAACTGATGTCCTTAATTCGAAACTTTGTCAAAAACAGTGTGCACTCTGGACATAAACGTAATGTAGGTGTGTGGCATTTCTCTTTACTTTATAGTGGTTTCCGGGGTGCAGAGGTGCCCGAGCCGCATGCACGTGCATGCTTGACTTTGGAATGTGTGTGCCATCATAGACTTGTAATGCCATTTGTTTTTCGGTTTAGAAGTGTGTACTGATGGCAATGCAAGCAACGTGTTCTCCCCTCCCTTCTTCCCCCAAGCCGCGCGAATATAAGCGATGCCCTTATGCTCTCTGCTCCTTTTTGTCAAATGATTTGCACTAGAATTCTCACCATCAGGCATAACTAAGAAATGAATTGGGGGCTGGTGAGAGTCAAAGTCCGAAGCATAATAGGGCGCACAGTATGATTTTTTTTTCATGTGTTTAGAAATGTTTAATAATGTCAGTGGTCATGACCTTTTTTCACTTCCTGTCTGCCCGGAGCCGCACCCATGCAAATGAATGCGGCCATTATTCTATCTGCTGCTGCTCGCTAAATGTTTTGGACTGTGGCAGCACTCCCACAGACCCTACCCAGAAGGTTCAATGGGAATGGCTGGTGGAATCCATGGTCGTAAACATCCCGTGACCCACGGGTTACATTTTTTGCATTTGTTTATTGACGTTTAATAATGTGAATGGATGGGGCCTCTTTTAAAAATTCCCATCAGCCCCTGAGAAGCACGCATTCAGATAATCAACGTCTTTATTCTCTCTGCTGCTGCTTACCACATCTGTTGGACCAACCCACCCATTAGTCCTTCCAGGAAATTAATTTGGTGGGGGCGGAGGGGCTGTTGGGCATCGTAGACCGAAACACATCTCACAAGCCACAGGTTGCATTGTATTTGCATGTGTTCAATAATATATGATCACTTCATGTATTGTGGCATTTCTTTTCATTTACCCGCAGGTCTACCTCAGCCCCACCCTAGTTCATCAATATACCCGGAACTGAGCAGATTGTGTTTTGAATTTTTATTTGCAGGTTTGCATTCATAAAGATCCTGCAGCAGTTGATGCATCACTGAATATAAAGGCATTCATCTGCAGGGTTTCCGGTGTGTCTGGGAGTATTGCTGTGTGTTGGCGTGCGGCGGATGTGAGCCACTTGCCTGACTAAAGAGGAATGAGGTGAAGTAGGTGAGTGGGA
Organism: Ambystoma mexicanum; assembly: GCF_040938575.1. Lineage (NCBI taxonomy): Eukaryota > Metazoa > Chordata > Amphibia > Caudata > Ambystomatidae > Ambystoma > Ambystoma mexicanum. The sequence goes on along the minus strand of NC_090935.1, from coordinate 1,130,615,715 downwards.
TGCAAGGCTTGCCAGGGGGTTGGCAGAGGAGTTGCAAGTGTTCTTTTATCTGTCCTTAATGTGTTGTTGTGGTAGCCCATGAAGCATGCATGCCCAAAGGGCCGTTCGGTGGTCTTCAGATTAGGAGGCATGGGTGCCTTACTGTCCGACCCATGGAAGTCTACGTTTTTATACCATGCTTAATGTCAGGAAAGATTTGCGTTTGCCATTTTTCCTTTCATTGTAATTAATGGAAACCCACAACATGTTTTGCTATGATTAGATTTGCTGTCTATACTTTTGGAGGTAACTGAAGCCTTTTTGCTTTCCTTGTGCAGCTCATCTCTTTTGGAGGCACTAGGCAACCCTGAAGGCTGCCAGTGCAGGGGGACACTGTGCCCCTTTGCGAGATGCCTTGTTGTTTTGGGACAGCACACATCTCCTTACAGTGAAAGGATGCAGCGGTACTCTGCAATCCTGTTTCTTTTAGTAACATTCTTGTTACTTTTCTAATATATCCAAGATGGAATAATGGCCGTGGATATTGTTTTAGGGCAGTTTTTCTCGCATGCACTTTTTCATTCTCCCGCATAATACCTTTTGGAGTATCATATACTCAAAAAGGCGATGCCACACATGTTTCACCCTGTCCTTTGGCCATCTTGTCCATTAAGCCTTCTTCCTGCCCTTGTCAGGAAATCTTACATCATCAAAATTGGCTATGGCAAACTTGTAAAAGTGCTGTTAGCTAAAGATGTTTAATAAGTATTAATAAGTTTGGAGCTGTAACTTGCCAACGTACAATGTGATTTTAGACAATTATTGTGACTGTTTAACTAATGAGTTGTCTTATACTTCTGTTTATCAAAACATCTTATTGTTTGGTGTGTCTAATTTCGTACTGCCAATTTGTGAAATGCAGAACATTAATACATTTTAAAAATGCCACATAAAGTAAGCTGTTTTGTGGGAAAACCCTCGAGTTTCCCAGGCAAAGCGTCAGTGTGAGCATCTGACAGGATCTGGGGGCTGTGGTTGTCTACTCCCAATCCACACTTCTGCCGGGTTTTATGTCTGTTCCTGGGCATATATGGGGCCAGAGGTTGTCCATGATTGGACAGTTCCTGCCAGTTGGATGGTTCAGATCCTTGCCATTGTTGGGCTCGAGTGATGCTGGTGCGAACTGGGGATAAAATGAAGGTTCCTGCATCTGTTCAAGCCCTCTGAAGACCCGAGCACTATCATTCCAGCATTGCCTCCAACCAAAACCCAGGGAAGTGCTGTCTCTTTCTGGATCAACCGCCTGCAGATTCTCCGGTGCTTCGACCCTTGAGCTGCTGAAGCCATCCAGTCCGGACACTTGTATGATGGTCCTGCCATCTGAAACCTCCAGAATTGTCCAGGTACCATCCTGTGAGCTGACCAGCTTCATGCAGGGCATTTCCAGTAAATTCTTCCCATCAGCTTGGAACCTTGCAGGTCACCAGCTTGTGGCAGAAGACTTACTCTCCTGCAGCTGCTTTTCTCCAACCCATAGAGGGGCCTTTCTGCAGCAGAATCTTTCTCGCTGCCACAAGTGTCACCTGCGGCCCCCTGATCAGGGTGTTCTTTGTTACTGTCCATAACAGTCAAGTTCTGGGGGTCTCCTGTTGCTGTGGGACCTATGGTGGCCATCGTCCCAAGGTGCCTGGTTCATCCAGCTTCAAAGTACGAGGCACTATCTCGTTGGAGTGCAGAACCACCACCTAGCATGACCCAATCCCAAACTTGAAAACTAGCACTTGACCTGCGGTCCGTGCACTGCTTGCATCGGAACCAACAACTTAAGTAAGAAGGACCAGCAGATCTAGGAACCCTTGCATTGTTTTCTAGATGAATCAAAATAAGGGGGGTTCATAGTTGTTTTTCCTCATTCTGCCATAGGTTTGTAGATGCGCAAAGTCCTGATCCTACCTCCCCCTTGCCTGCTCATGAACCATGGAGTTCTGGGCAAGGATCCCACCTCTCTGGGTTACCTAGAGTGGTAGGATTGGGAGAGGACCTCTAATGCTTTCAACATACCTTCATTTTCTTCTTCACTGTACACATTTAGCTACCTTCTTTCTTTGCCAATACATGTTTTTCACTTCTGATGAATTCCAGCTTGCAACAGGTACTCGCCTGGGACTCCCAGTGACACTAGGCCTACTTACATTTGCAGAGAAGGACTTCTTAAGTGTTAGGGCACTTATTTTGTGAGTCAGGGTAATTTGTTTCCAATGCTTTTAAATTGTTTTACATTGCATTTCAACTGTTTCTCATCCACCTTACTGCCTACAGTTCCATGTCTCATGTCTGAACGAATTCTACTGTTTTAAAAGCAAAATGCAGATTATCTCTAGTGCGATCACCAACTGTGGCTGTTTATATGTCTATGGTTTTGATTTAGTCATAGTTACCTTAGTAGTTGCATACCATTGATTTTATAAATGTACAGTGTGTCATGGCCTAATAAAAGGAGTATTTTTATTCTTACTGTATAATTTAATTTATAGGAGTCCTCTGTGTTTGTCTCACTGTACCACTAGGCCACCACATACCTCCTGAAAGCTAAGCCTTAATGCCCTGCTAAACTGGCCTGACTGAGGTCAGCTAGATATGTCTTAATAACCCTGTTCGCTAAATATGGTGGCCTCTCAGAGCCCTGCACCAGGGCTGGGTCTTAAAATACATCCATCTTTAAAAAAAATGTTTTTTTATTGATTTAGTTGAATTTAATCAACTTTACAATATACAGTTAACAAAATAAAGTAACAAACAGATAAAAAAATATCAATATAACTTCTTTACAATTTCAAAATATGTCACAGTTAAAAAAAACATATATATAAACTTAATAAAACATAAAACCGGCAGACAGGAATTAACAGTGAGCAATATCTAAGGTTACAAATACAATGTACAGTAAATTTAAGGTGACAACAATGTATCATTTACTTCAGATGTTCATAATTCATGAACATTTCATACAGTGTTTACCGCCAATGATGTCAAAAAATGTACAGTGGCTATCTGAAGAGGCAAATAAGACGAACCAAAAATGAAAGACCAACATTGACTTTGTTCCATGGTAGCAAAAATAGTACAAAACCTATTGAAGTGTGTTTGTCTCCTCGTAAACAACAAAGGGCATTGAGTAATAAGGTGTTCAAGAGACTCAGGAGTATTATGAGTATTACAAAATCGTTAAGTATTTTGTTCAGTAGATATAATTTTACGCAAACACAACAAGTCTCTGGTCTGCCATATATGGCAACTGAAACGCAAAATTGATTGTCTATAATAAACAGATGGGGATTTGGACAAATATTTTTCCATCACGCCTTTCAATGTTGGAGGAAATCATTCGCTAATAGCGTTTTTACATGCCAAACATTTGTTTTGATTATCGATCCAGTCCATTTGATAGATTTTTTGCTTAGCTTTATCTGGATTTGATGTCAAAAGGTCAATAGAGATGTCTGCATGTGCCAAAATCCGATATATGACGACAAGCCAATTACAAATAAATCGATTTTGAGTGCTAAACATGTAACTTGAAAGCATTTTTAGCAAGGTTTCTGTATGAGTGGACATAAGACATTTTCGCAAGAATGCGCATTGTCTCCACTGATAAGTTGCAGCCAAAGAAGTAATGCCTAAGTCATAACGTAACAAAGCACGGGTGGACTGTCCTATAGGGAACTCTGGAGATTTCCCGGTAGGCCTCTGCACCCTGGACCTCTTCTGTGTGGTATTTCTAAATGTCCCCATAGGAGAACGGTTGGGATTGCTGAAAATGTGTAATATGGGGCCACTTTAAAAATTATTTCCAGGGCCTCTTTTGGTTCCCAGTCCACCCATGTAACCAAGAAATGGGAATACACTGAGGTAGATGCAGTACTCTGCGCCAAAAGTTAGCTTCCCATTTATCAAAAGAGAGAGTAGACAAAGGAGGCCCTGTTTCCTAACCATACATGATCGTGGGAATTACCTTCATTTTCCAAAAGGTCAGTGCAGGAGTGACCGAAAATGTGCCATATCGAGCTAAAAGAATGCAAGCCTGAGAGGTAGCAGATATAAGTTTACGTTCAATGTGACTACGATGTCTAGTAGGTTTTAATATGGCCTCAAAAATAACACCCAAGTATGTATACGCTGGGACGATTGATAATTTTACATTATCAATAGACCAGTACTTCATGGTGTGACGACCACGGTTTGGGTTATACATTACTACTTGTGTTTTGGAGGTATTCACTTTCAGATCATTTTCGACCATGTATGAGTTGAATGTTGACAATAGCATTTGTAACCCAGAAGGAGTCTTGGATATTAGAACAATATCATCAGCATACATGAGGGCCTTTATAGGGACACCATTGATTCTAGGAGAGTCACATAATACTGATTCAGAATTATATTTCATGTCATGAATAAAATAATTAAAAATAGCAGCTGCCAATAATCAGCCTTGCTTAAGGCCACGTGGCGTGGTGATAGGTCTTGAAATTAGGCCATTCAGATTAATTCTAATTTGAACAGAAGTAGATGAATGAAAACTGTGTTTTTTTCCCATCAAATGTTCATTCTGGCTATATGGTCAATGTGTTGCATTAGATCTCTCCCCACGCAAGCTATATGTTTCTCTCGAGATATCCGTCATTTGTGTATGTTTCATGAATTGGATTAGCATTTCAGAAAAATTGTGATCACTTATAATCTTTGCAACAGATACTGAGGTTGATGTAAACACATTAGTACTGTTAATGTTGAAACCTTAGAAACAGTGACACTTTTGATTTATCATTGTAGACTTGTTCACTTTGTATGGGATTATTAGGTAACATACTTTTGACATATTTTCTTCTTTGTAATATATACATTTGTTTATAGTCTGTTTAGGCCTAAGAAGAAGAGGAGTCCATCCTCGAAACGCGTCGCCATTTGAAAGCAGACTACTGGCAACATTTCTTCAATATGTTTCTTCTTCATAATAATACTGTGATTGTTTTTGCCCTCTTTATTTGAAATTTGTAACTGGAAACAAAATATATACACTTATGTTTTTACAAAACTTGTCATTCTTGAATGTCATTATTTACTTACTGTAATTACTACTCTTAGGCCATAGTAGTTGGTTTAGCCAACACACAACAGTGTGCAGGGGACGGGAGGGTTCAAAGCTTGAACCTTCTTCTTCTTTGTTTGTTATTTGTGGAGGTCTTGTGCCAGGATCTCAGTTCCTCCCATGCACCTTTAATTGAATTGAAAACATTACTTACCAAAATTATTTTCTAAAAAAAAGTTTATCACACTAGGAGTGCACCTATTTTGGAGTTGTTTTTGCCATTGGATGGAACAAACATAGATGAATTCGAAAGAATGGTAATGGAACCAGTGTTCCATATTTAACAGGGCAAGAATAATAAAACCAATGTCAAAACAAGTAGATAGGCTCTTTGTGCCCTACAAATCATCTGTAATCACTTTCCACATGACTCCCGTAGGGAATAAGGATGTTGTGCCTCCCTCCTATACTATTAATTACAGTCCACGTACTGTCCCATTTTGCTTACGGAAAAAGGGTTCCTATTCGGTAGGAACGTTTAATGGATGGATGAATACTGCAGTGCTTGAGAAAGAAGAAGAACCAATATATGTAGGTGATCCCGTTTATTTTATATGTGGGAACAGGCTTATCCCTGGTTACCAAGAAATTGGGGAGGGACCTGTTACTAAGGAATTCTTTTCCCTGGTGTATTCCTTTCCAAAACTTCAGACATATCCAAACTATCCAGATCTAGGCAACGGCGGGATAATACAGGACTGATTGCAGACGACATAGCAAAATCATTTATACCATTTTGGGGGCAAGCAATAAATTCATGGAATATAAGGAGACTGTCCAGGGTGTTAGAAAGAATGATAAATGGAACTACTGATATACTCTTTTACATGACCCTAGAAGAGAAAGCAGTTAGATTAATGACACTTCAGAATAGAATGGCTCTTGATATAATTTTGGCTGATTGTGGGGGTGTGTGTAAAATCGTGGGGTCAGCGTGCTGTATATTCGTAAGTGACTCCTCCCCTACGATTTTTGAAGCAATCAAGAAATTGCATGTTCTAAATTCTGATATTCATGTCCCCACAGGTGGTTGGAATCTGAACATAAGCACATGGTTCTGGGAACTACTGCGTTCATGGGGATGGAACCTAATTGCAATTTTAGTCACAATACTTGGGATCCTCATGTTCTGCTGTTGTTGCATACACTGCCTGCCAATCTTTTGTTCTGTAATTACAAATGAATGTATACATGCGATGAAGGCAAAACCCACTCCGATATTAAATAAGGGTATAAATCATGAAATTGAAACAATAAAGGAATTCATGTCAATTAATGTAGAAGATGACGATTATAGTAGCATGCATAGTTCAGAATTAGATACATGGTCAGACGAGGATGAGATGTATGGATGATGCTCTTGGTTTACGGCCAAAAGGAGGGTTTGTAAGTCTAGAAACGACCCTAACCATGTATAGTACGCATATTATGTTGGCCGGAAACCAATCGCATCATGTGACCAACATCGCAAACACAGAATCATCAGTATAACCAGTATAACCACAGGGTGTTCATTTTGTGTAACATCCGCCATTTGCTTTTTTCCTTTCTGTCAAATGCTTTGCAAAATGTATTTATTCACAGCCTGCATGCTGAAAGATCAACCCAGACAGGAATGTCAAACAGTACAGAAATACACTGTTTTCCTCCCTCACAAAGTCCTTGGAGGCAAGCAGAAACGGCATTTAATCCGCGGCCCAGGTGCCGGCCTGTCTCACTAAAGCTGTAGTAATAGGCAGTTAATGCATGAATTATACTCTTCTAGCGGTCCTCTATCATGGATCTGCCTCAGAACAGGCTGACCCCTAGTTCACGAATAGAAACGGGTAGATAACGTGCTATGGAATGTGTCTCTCTCGCGAACACGATGTCCTTGCTGAACAAGTGCTTTATGTTCTCCATAACAAAGAACTGTCTCTGCAACTGTTTCTAAAATAAGTATAATTAGATTGAATCAGAAACTTGTCATAATGTGACATATTTGTCATGATTGTCAATCACCGAACCCTAGCTCTAGAAGATACATTATGGGCGGTTTTGATGTGCCTTCAAAGATTGTATGTTTGTATATATGTTGCTGCTTGAGCGATGTTCGCTCTCTTGCGTCTCACGAGGTCTGGGTGACACACGTTGCGAGAGTTATACCCAGTTGGCCGACTGAGCATACTTTGCAATAAACCATAGTACTTGGAAAATCACACCTCGTGTCTGTCGTATCACTAGTATATGGTGATTGTGCCTTAGTTTCCATATGTGGAGGATGTGGAGGGTCTTCAGGGCCTAGCACTTTGCACTCACTGGACACAGTTAAGGCTCACTGGAGTGATCAAATACTTCCAGTTAGACAGAACTATAGGTACTAAGGTAGTAGGTCAGTTCAAGTGACTAAAGTTATTGTAACCATGAAAACATACATTGTTGAGTTGCTCTTTCAATACAAGGGAAGGTGCCTTGGAAGATTGTGCTATGAGAAATTAATCCCCATTTCTGGCACCAAATCTGAATTATGAATCATCAGGGTTCTAGCAAAGTTGCCCTCCCTACCAATGTGGAAAATGATTATGGTGCAGGCCCTAGAACTAGTGGTTCAGTAAGTTCTTCCCCAGGAGAGGAAGAAGATCTCACTCTTGCTCAGTACGCTTTCCTAAAGTGGAAGACACTTGCCCAATACTAATAGGGATTCAGCGACCACAAGAAAAAGGGTAATGTCACTTGGGTAACCTATGTGAATGATGCCCTTATAAATCTGTGTTGATCGATTGAAAGACATATGGTGACGACCCTTAAGGACATAATGAATTTAGTCACGCCTGAGCAGGTTTTTGTCTCTTGTTCACCTGAGCTTATGCAGCAACTAGCTGACACAAAAGAGCTAAATACTAAAAAGAGTTAGCTATAGCTGCAGACTTGTGGGTCTCCCAGAGAGTGTCCCATAAGTACAAGAGTGCTTCTCACAGGTCTGGAGAGGGAAGGAATCAAAATGAAAAAGAGGGTGAATTAGCTAATCAAATTGGATCCGAGATGGCCCACAAAAAGCATAAGCATAAGCGGGGTAAGCCACACAGGGAAAATTGAAAGGGTAATGGGACGAACCATCCCAAAAAGAATCAGGCTACCATATGCTTCCCTACATTCACAACTCCTCTGGGGCTTGTGATACCTTGTGGACCTCGTGGAGAAAGTGAGCTTGTGAAGGTAGACTCCAGATGTATGGATAGGACCATGGGGGCCCACTCTGTGATTCTGTCTTTCCCTTTAGAAGAGGGAAGTATACTGGGGATGTCTTCTCTTCTGAATCTTTACCCAGAGGCATTGGAGTAGAGGTTACTCTAGTATCTCTTGGGTCCCAGAAACAATCAGTTTTTGCAGAACATGCCATCATCCCTTATAATAGTAAGCGTTATGTAAAGGTTTGAGCACTTGTAGATGGCAATGAGATCACAGCTATCAGGGTCAGTAGACCTGCATTGGATTCATCATTAGAAAGCTCTGAGGAGCTACCCGCAGCTCCCTTGAAGCACACCAAAATGGCTGCTGGCCCCTCAGACGTCCCCAGTATTCCTGTTACCTTAGCAGTTAATTGATGGGTTGTAAGGATTCCTGTGAGTGTTCAGAGGCAGTTTCCAGATAGAGTTCTGCTGAGAAATGACCATAAGGTGTTAGGTCTCTTGGGGGACAAAGCAGAAAGACTAGGTACTTGGTCTCAGGCTAAAAAGGCTTCCTCAGCCAAGCCTGAGACACAGTCCAAGCCAAAGAGGAAACCCAAGGCTAAAAAGGTGTCAAATGTTCTTAAGAAGGGGATGAACACATCTCTCCCAAAGCACCTGCACCTACTGTTGATGTACCTGGCCCAGCACATGAAACTGATAAGGAGGAAGTGTTGCTTGAGGTTCTGGAATCTAATTAGCACCATGAAGAGCAATGTTTGCTTGCAGAAGGGGGAACTCGCAAGGTCAGACCTCTTTAAAGGCCAGAGAAAGTGTTCATCTTTGGAAGGTCTCAGGAGACAAGCCTGTTCCCATTTGGAGGGTCAGCACCCAGGGAATCATAGGATGTATTGGGAAGATGGGTGCCCATAGAGCCCACAGCTGGAGACCATAGGCGATTGATAATCCCCCAGTCTGTGAGACCCTTCCTCCTGCAGTTGGCACATGAGGTCCCTATTGCAGCCCATCTGGGAACAAAGAGAACCAACGAGAGGTTAAGCATGTGTTGATACTGGCCAAGTTGAACGTGCGGGTAGCGGGTGCAAAACCACTGCAGGAGTTGTCCCATTTGTCAGCTGTCTGGCAAATTAGGGGCAATATTTCCAGGCTCTATTGTAACCACTACCTGTAGAGGGTGTACCATTTGAGAGGATGGGGATTGGCCTTGGTGGTCCCTAGGACCCAGCTGCATCCTCAGACAGCGGTATCTTTGTATTTGTATTTATTAAATTGTATATCGCGCTTTACGCCAAAGCGCTTTACATTGTAACAACAAGAATAGATAAAAATATAATAAAATAAGAAAGAAGCCTAATTGCAAAACATGAGACAAACAATCAAAGACAGCATGTAGAACAATTTACGTAGGTCTGTAAATGAGAAATAGAACAGAGGAAGAGTAGGAGGGGAGTAATGAAGGAGGACAAAGCAGGGGATGAGGAAGATGAGGTATCAAGGAGGATCGGAAGGAGGAGAAGAGGAAATGGAGCAGATAGGGAGAGGTAAGTAAGAGGGAAGTAATGAGGAATGTCAGAGGGAGGTAAAAGAGAAGTAATGAGGGATGACAGGATGGGGAATGGAGAAGATTAGATTTCAAGGAGGAGTGGAAAGAGGAGTAAGAGGAAATGAAGTCAATAGAGAGAGGTAGAACGTTCCAGTGTAGGGGGGCAAGGAGCATAAAGCATCGGAAAGGAGAAGAGGCACAAGGGGGCGCAGTAACAGTGAGTAGGAAGAGATCGGCAGATCGGAGGGAACGAGAGTGAGCGTCGAAGGAAAGGATAGAGGAAAGGTTGGGAGGAGCGAGATCATGAAGAGATTTAAAAACTAGACAGAGGAAGTAAAATTTAAGTTGATTAGGAAAAGGAAACCTGCCAAGATAAGAAAGCGAGGAGGAAATTTAATCGTGAGGAGAGTGAAGGCAAAGGGTACGGATAGCAGAGTGGTAGAGGGATTTGAGGGGAGCAAGATGAGAGGCAGGGAGGCCAACGAGGAGAGTAGAGCAATTGAAAAGATGAGAGAAGATAAGGGAAGAGATTAGGAGTTTGGTAGCATGGAAGGTGAGGGAGGAAAGGATTTTATAGACATTGAAGAGGTGGTAGCGGGAGGTAAGAGAAATGTTGTGGGTAAAGGAGAGGTTGGAGTTGAGGTGGAGGCCAAGATTGTGGGCAGAGGCAGAGATGGAGAGATTAGTAGTGGGAAAGAGAATAAAAGGAGGGGGAGATGGAGGGGGAAGTGTATTGGAGGGAAAGAATAAGACTTCAGTCTTGCCAGTGTTGAGGGAGAGAAAACGGGATGACATCCAGTTTTTGATAGCAGTAAGACAAGAAGAAAGATTAAAGTGGATGTCAGGAGTGAAAGAAGAGAAGGAGAGGAAAAGATGGGTGTCATCAGCATAGAAATGGTGAGAGATACCGAAGGAAGAGATGATGGGGGCAAGAAGGGACGTGTAAAGTGAGAAAAGGAAGGTGCCAAGTACAGAGCCTTGGGGAACACCAAAGTCCAGGGGGAGAGTGGGGGAGGTACGACCGCCCCAGGAGACAGCAAAAGAATGGTTGGAGAGGTAGGAGGAGAACCAGTGGAAAACAGAGCTTTTGAGACCAAAGGAAGAAAGAGTGTTAAGAAGTAAGGGGTGATCAACGGTATCAAAGGCCGCAGAGAGGTCAAGGAGGACGACGACAGAGGATTGCTTAGAGTAGCGAGCGGTAAGGAGGGAGTTGAGAACCTAGGTGAGGGCAGTTTCGGTGGAGTGTTTAGGGCGGAATCCAGATTGAGAAGGGGGGAGAAGAGAGGGATTGGATACGAAAGCTGAGAGTTAAGAGTAGACTAAGCGTTCGAGAAGCTTAGAAAGGAATGGTAGAAGAGAGATTGGATGAAAGTTGGAAGCAAGGAGGGGGTTAGCAGAAGGTTTTTTCAAAATGGGGATGATGGTAGCATGTTTGAAGGTGGATGGGAAGGTGGCAGAGGAGAGACAGATGTTGAAGAAGGAGGTGAGGTAAGCAATGAGAAGAGGGCAGATCTTAGGAATGAGGGGGATGGGGAGGGGATAAGAAGGGGCAGCAGTAGGGTGAGTTTTGGACAGGAGGAGGGAAACATCAGAAGGAGTGACAGGAGAGAAGTTAGACAAGTGGGAGGAAAGGGATGTGAGAGAAGGGGGAGGAGGGGAATAGGAAGGGGAGCAAAGGATGTTTTGGTGTAGAGAGAGTATTTTCGAAGAGAAATAGTCAGCAAAATCAGAAGGGGAGAGGGAAGAAGTGGTTGAGTGGTCAGGAGTAGTCTGGGAGAGAAGACGAGATAGGGTCTGAAAGATGCGACAAGGATGAGCAGTTTGGGATTGTAGAAGGGTAGAGTAGTAGGAATGCTTAGCTAAGCTGAGGCAGGACTCATAGAGAGAGTGATAAGAGAAATAGGAGGCTTGATTAGAAGGTGAGCTGAGCTTGAGCCAGCGTCGCTCAAGGTGACGGAGGAGGTAGCACATAGACAGAAGGTGAGGGGAAAGCCAGGGCTGAGAGTGTTTGCGGGTCGGGCAGAAAGAAGAGAGGGGATAAAGTTGATCGAGACTGTAGGAGATAGAGGAGGATAGAGAGGATAAAGCTTCATTAGCCGAGAGACAGGAGAAATCAGAAATAGGGGGCAGGGAAGAAGAGCTGGAATCGAAGAAGAGAGAAGGGCTAAAGTTTCAGAGATCCCGTCGAGAGAAGAAAATGGGGGAAGCAGAGGGAGTGGATGGGGGGGTGAGGGAGAAAGAGAGGAAGGCATGGTCACAAAGATAATTGGGAAGGGTGGAAACAGGGGAAGAGGAGAAAGAAGAGATGAAGATAAGGTCAAGAGTGGAGCCGAGGAATGATTAGGAGGAGTAGAGAGGGGAGTGAGGAGGTAGGAGTCAAGGATGGAGAGAAGAGGGGAAGGTTGATGGGAAGAGGAGAGGTGAAGGTTGATGTCACTGAGTACAGTAAGGGGAGAGGGGGAAGGGGAAATGAGGGAAAGAAGGTGGTCAAGGTCATCATAGAAAGAGGAGAGGGTGCCGGGAGTTAATTAGAAAGGAACTAACGTGAGGGAAAGTAAAGGATTTGTACAGGTATTCGAAAGAAGGGAAGACAGGAAGAGGCGTAGGAGAGGGGGAAGAGAGACATTTAGGGTGTTAGAGCAGACCAATGCCACCACCGCAGCCAGAAGGGCGGGAAACATGAGAGAAAGAGGATGAGGAGGTGGTGAGGCATGCAGGTACAGTAGAGTTGTAAAGGGGGATCCAAGTTTCAATTATACAGAGGAATTGAAGGTTAAGTCGCAAGAACATGTCCAGAACAGCTGTGGTCTTGTTGCAGAGGGATCTTGCATTCCAGAGGGCAATATTGATGAAGCTGGAGGGTTCAACGATAGGGGGATAGATGAGGTTTGGACGATGTGGAAGGGTGGGTAGAAGGGGGATGGTAAGGACGGGAAAAGAGGTTGAGTGTGGGGTTGGTCATGAGGATACGGGAGACAGATAGGAGAAGGGGCCAGAAGTAGGGGAAAGGAAAGGGGGATGAGAGCAAAGAGAAAGGGGGAAGAGGAGAGTGGAATAAGGAAACGCGCATGTCAGAGGGGGAGGAGAAGGGGTGGACAGGGGAATGGTGGGAGTAGTGGCAAATGGTGGCTAGTGAGGGGGGGGGAGAGAAAAGAGAAGAAGCGGTGGGGGAGAGGGGAGGAGGGAGAGGTGGGAGAAAGGGAACTAGGGGGTCTCAGCAGGAGAATACATTGAAGAGCAGTTGGGAATGGATGAAAAGGAGGTGCAGCTGGCAAGGTGGGACAGGGAGCTGGTAGAGTTAGGGGGCCGATAAGGAGCAGTGGAAGCAGTACTGGTAAGGGTGTTGTAGGGTAGGAAGTATGCAGCAGGAGGGGAAGGTAGCTGGACGCTACGCAGGGCCCAAGCAGGAGAGGAGGCAGGCCGCAGGAGGAGGGGTGCCGCAAGGGGTAAAGGGCCTGGGAGGGCAGAAGAGGTTGCAGTCTCTGGGGAGGAGACACAGTGCCAGCTGGTCAAGGCGTGAGGCAGCCACAGGATTGAGAGAGGCTGGTGGAGAATGGTCATAGCAGAACACGCAGGTGTGCTCAGCAGCAGTGGACGCCATCAGACGGGAGAACACAGATAGTGGGACGGCAGGACCAAGCAGGTAAAGAAACAGGTTGTTGGAGGTGGGAAGGCCCAAGGAGGAGAGGAGAGGTATATTTTAAGTTTTTGTTGATTATGCCACTAAATACCCTGAATCCATCCCACTGAAGACTAACTGCCAAATCAGCTGCAAAAGCCGTTTGGTATTTTTGCCAGGGTTGTATTCCTAAACATATTGTGCCCAAAAGAGGGACAAACTTCATGTACAATTATATGCAGCGAATGTGGAAGTAGTGTAAGGTTTACTGCACATTATCCTCAGGCTATGACCCACAAACCAATGGCCTAGTGGCCTAGTTGAAAGATTCAACAGGACATTAAATACCATGATTGGAGGTCTTGAAGAGTAAGAAGTGGGATCTCGCATTAGCATGTTGCTTGTTTGCCTATAGGTGAGTGCCACAAGAAGGGGTTGGCTTCAGCCTGTTCCAGCTTCTTTTTGGCCACCCAGATGTGATGATATGATATGATATGGCATTTATAACGCGCCCACACACAAGTGTATCAAGGCGCAGCGAGGCAAGGGAAGGGAAACAGAGGGAGGACAAAAACAACGATCTTACTAGGCCTAGTGACATTGGATCGCGCAGGTGCAGGGGAGAGGGGAACGGAAAGTTCCAGGGTAGAGGGGAGAATGGGCAAGTGCCGAACATGGGCTAAAAACAAGTAGTGCGGCCAGCAAGTGGCAAGAGCCAGTGTTAAGGTTCAGACAGCACATGTCTAATAAGTGCAGGTAAGGGCCCTGTAGGGTTGCATATACAGACCAAAGTGCAAGGATTGCCAGGGGGCAGTGTATGTGTCCAACTGGGCGGGCAGGGACCTGGGTCAAAATTCAAAGGGTAACCATGTGACCAATGCAGTAAAAGACCGGTGATCAGCAGGGAAGAGGAAGAGAGAAGGCAGAAGCTAAGAGGAAGGTCTTGAGCTGCTTCCGGAATCAGAGATGGTTCTGCTCAAGTTTCAGAGAGGCAGGGAGGCAGTTCCAGAAAGAGGCGCCAGCCGAAAAAAGAGATCTGCCCCTAATTCGATGCTTGGAGAAGCGACTGACCCTCAAGGAGTTGGAAGTGGAGGAGCGATGAGCTTGAGTAGGATGATATTTCTGAAGAGGGAGTTGGAGGTATTGCGGTCCCAGGCCCAAGAAGGCTTTGTGGACAATGCAGAGGGTCTTGAACTTGATCCTTGCAGCCACTGGGAGCCAATGGAGAGATTTCAGGGCTGAAGAGAGAAATGATCCCTTGGCTTGAAGCCATGGACAAGTCTTGCAGTCCTGTTCTGGATGTGTTGTAGAGGACAGAGAGTAGAGGCAGGCAGATTTAAAAAGAGACTTTTGCAGTAGTCCAGCCTAGACAGAACCATAGCTCTAGAGACAGTGAGCATCTGTGGGAAGGTGAGGAAAGGAAGAATACTGTGAGGAGGTGCAGCTCGTAGTTTGACTTCTTAGAGACATCAGTGATGTGAGGAGAGAACTAGAGTGTGGAGTCGAAGATGACATCTAGGTTCTTAGTCTCACAGGTGGGAGCAGGAGGAGGCCAAGAGTGGACAGCCAGAGAGTGACAGGAAAGGAAGTGGCAGATGTGAGAAGGATCTCATCTTACTGGCATTGAGGCAGAGATCATTGGCGGCACACCACTCCTGGATTGCGGAGAGACAGTCTGGGATGGGAGTGGCAGAAGAGGTGGCAGAGGGGAGCTGAGTATCGCCTGCATAGCACTGAAAGTTGGAGCAGAGAGCAGCAATGCAGTGGGCGAGAGGTGCCAGGTATTGGTTGAACAGCCAGGGAGAAAGGTTAGACCACTGGGGAACACCACAGTTAGAGAGTGAAATAGAGGAGAGGATGGACCCAAATTGGACCAGGGAGGTTTGGTCCGAGAGGAAAGAGGTCAGCCAGGCCAGGGCATGATCAGTGATACCGAGGTTATCACAGAGCCAGTTGAGTAGGATGGCATGGTTGGCCATTTCGAAAGCAGAGGAGAGATAAACTAAGATGAGGACAGAGTGGTGATAAAAATCAAGATTAGAGAGCAGGTTTTCACAGATGTTCAGTAGAGCAGTTTCCATGCTTCTGGTTACTCTGAAGCCAGACTGATGGTCATGGAGACAGCCAATGGATTCAGTGTGAAGATTAAGCTGGGAGATGGCCAGCTTTTCCAAGAGTTTGCCCAGGAAAGGAGAAATGGAGATCGGCGATAGTTAGCCGGACCGGAGGGGTCTGCTGAGGGTTACTTGAGAAGAGGGTGAACAAGAGAGTGCTTCAGAGGGGAGGGGAAGGTTCCAGTGGCAAAAGAATGGTTGCAGAAGTAGTCCAAGGCTGGAGCGAGGCTGTCAATGTGGTCCTTGATGGTTTTGGAAGAACAGGGAAGAACCTGTTTTGACGAGTCTTTCATAGATCGGACTTGTCTAGGAACCTTGTCATGGGTGAACAGAGGAAAGACAGAGAAGGGGGGAAGAGAGGTGGCCGCGGGGAGGCTGGAGGTAGAAGAGGAAGTAGAGGGAGAAGGAGGAGAGGACGAGAGGGTGGACACAATGTCCTGGGTTTTAGAGATGAAATGAGAAACCAGGGCCATGCAGAGGACCTGGTAGGGGAAAGGAGAGGTAGTGACTGCAGCAGGATTGGCCAGCTCCTTGCAGATTTTAAAGAGTTTGGATGACTTGTTACATGCCGCAGAGACGTGGGCTTGGATGTGAGCTCTCTTCTTGGTGAGGAGAGAGAGTCAGTATCGCCTTTGGAGCAGGCGGCAGATCAGTTTTTTTTCAGATGATGCACAGGAAGCCAGCTATTTCCTCTCTGCCACCCTACACTTGCATTTAAGGGTGACAAGGTCTGAGTCATACCAAGAGTCACACTTGGCATTGGGCTTCAAGCGGATCCTCATGACAGGGGCAAGTACATCAAGAGTATCAGAGATAGATGAGTGGAGTTTGAGTCAGCCGGAGGTGTAGGAGGAGGAGAGAAAGTGGCAGCAAAAGCCTCAACTGACACACATTTCATGGGTCGAATGACCGAGAAGGTGGGTCACAGTGTGGGTGGCTCTGCCTGATGGGTAGAGTGAGAGAGATGAGAGGAGAGGAGAAAGTGGTCACTCCAGGAGAGAGGAGTGGTGAGAGGGATACAGTGGGGGAGGTCTGAGGAGATCAGAACATCCAGACTGTGCCCTGCAGAGTGAGATGGGCCAGAGGGAAGAATAGAGAGCGAGCGAGAGTCACAGAGGTCACAAAAGAGTGCAGAGGAGGGACAGGAAGCATCCAGGTGGATGTTGAGGTCTCCAAGGGGGGGTAGTTGAGCAGTCGAGGCCAGGAGGCAAGAGAAGTCTGCCCACTCAGAGAGTAAGGAGGTCATCTGACCAGGTGGCCGGTAGATAGTAGCCACAATGAGACAGTGGCCAGGAGAGAGAAAGAGAGAGCCTGCAGACAAGGCATTCTGCGCTTGATGGCATTTAGGCCTTGTTCGATATAATTTGCCAACTGGGCAAAGAAGGGAGATGCAGGTATGCCTGTTGACCGCACATCCAATACAGATCCATCAAGGTCGCTGTTTCTTTTGCCAGATCTGGAATGAACATTGTCTTATTGCAGTTAGTATTAGTGCCCAGAGGAACATTCCCATGACCTCAAAAACAAAACTGATACTCTTGAGCTGTTCAGCTCTTTGAACTTTTACTGGAGTTTCACATGCTTCAATTCATGTCAGGTTTGATATGTAGGAAATATAAATAGGGTTGCCTGATTGGGTCTTGACCTTAAAGACTCTCATAACATTTTTAAACAAAAAGAAATGATCAAGACCAATTTGTACAGAATAGGACCAGGCACATTACTAAATTAGTGCTAAAAACATATGGATTTCTGTTCTATACATTTTTAACACTAATTTAGTAGTGTGCTTTGTCCTGTTCTGTACAAATTGGTCTTGATAATGTATTTTTGTTTAAAAAAGGTTTGATATGAATGCAGTCCATATTGTGAAACAATTCTTAATGATGTTCCATATTACTTCTTCTCTGAACCCTGCCAACCCCCTGCTGGGCAGCTCACCACCACGTTCTCCCATCTGTTCGACACAAACAACACTCCATCCAATTTTAACATGGCATATAACTTGCAATGAGGTGTACTATCATCTGTAGCACATTTTTCTCCATCTCTGTCCATCAGTACGACGTGTACTTTCTGCCCCTGGAACAAACTCAACTGTGGACCAGACTCGACGCTAAATTAACCGAACACTGGGCTTCCAAAGGCAAAGTTTCCTGGGGTACTAACATTTTGGGCCCTCCTGACGTGTGGGGATGAGGGGGCATACATAACAACTCTCCGTATACCTCTACTTCCCTACCGAGTTCATTTGACTGTACCACATATTACTAAATTCTGGGTGGTGCACATCAGACATTGTATCAAAAACCACACCTTTATATTGGATGTACTCCTTTTCCTCATCTAGTCCTTACTTAACCCGCAACTTAAATTACCATATTACTATGTCTTGTATTCGTGTTCTTTTAAAATTCACTACTGTAGTCATACGATCATCAATTTGTGTTGTAGCATCAACAAATTCACTGCTTTAACATCCCCTTATGTTACACCTCCACACCCCCTTTATATGACCTAACCATATAAACCCACTAGACAAATATAAAAATAAACCATAGAAAAATCCACACAAAAGAGGAAAAAACATTGTATTACAAAAAGACCTAGAACATGAAAAACCGTACTAGAAAAGAATGAGAAAACCCGCAAATAAACATTTGAAAAATTCATTGTACATGTGTCACAGATAAAAATATTATTTAAAAAATCTTCAAAAATACTGAATTAAAAACATTCAGGTAAAATGCTTATTGTTGGAGGTAATGTTTGTGGCGCCTTCCTAACATCAGACAGTTACACCCAATACAGTAATTTCTTCACTTTGAACACAAGTGGAGTATCATACACTACTGGGTAAGGACCATTGTAGCGCAGTTGCCTCTACCTGTGGATAAAGTTTTTCACATAAACCCTGTCCCCAGGAAACAGTTGTAATGGTGGCAAACTCACAGATTCCTGTGCAGCGCTGTTTTCACCTTCTTCCGTTTGATGTGGAGAAATCTGTTGAGAAAGGTATTTTATACATTTTGTTAACTGAGTCAAATACGAATTAAATTTGTCTCCCAAAATTGACGCAGCCTTGTGAGTATCAGACGCACTACGCACAGGAGACAATGACGTGTGCTTGCATCTCCCTGTCACTATTTCATGCAGGGAGAGGTGATGGTATTTACAGGGCTGAGTCCTCAAACTAAACAACCCATTTTTCTTTAATGTCACACATAATTTAGAAAGTTTGGTTTTTAACAGGCAGTTCATCCTTTCCACAACGCTGTTGGCTTGAGAGTGATACATGGAGCACATTGTGTGTTTTATTCCAAAACGAGCCTCAATCTCTTTAAGCAGCTTATTAAAGAAGTGAGTGCCGTTGTCACTTTTAAGCACCTCGCACACCCCATACCCAGTTTGGGCAACATTTCTCTCACCAAAAACTTGGCAGCTGATATGGCGTCATGATGTACACATGGGCCAACCGTAATCCAACTGGAGAAAGGAAAAACCACAACTATGAGATACCAAGAAGTATTGCTTTTTTCTCACTTATCTGTGGAATCTAACTGGTGATCTCGAAAGGTAGCAATTGGGTGGAGTAATATGCCTCTCAAAGGTTTCAAAGTTTGTCCAGTGCTGTATGTCTGGCAGAGAATACAGCTGGAGATGAAAATGGACAGTAGTTCCTGAATGTGAGCACATACCAATCGTCTTGCATATCGGCAGCAATGTGCTGTTTGGACACATGGGCGAGGTAATGCAGTTGATCAAATGCCAATTCTTGGGGCATCACTACCTTTCCAGTACGGATCTATCTCCATACCAAATCAGTTGGAGATTGTGCACACCCCCTTCTCTGCCATACCAACTTCTCACTTTGCAGTGCTTGACCATGTATATTTATTATTTCAGTGGCGGGCAGTGCATTATATGGGTCCTGTAATTGCAACTGCATATTAACATGCACTGGATGTTCAGGAATGTCTGGTACTGGCAAGTATGCTGCCAGTTTTGATGCTGTGTCTGCTGCTTCATTCCCAAGGGAGACAGAATCACTGCTGCTTGTATCGGCAGCACACTTGATGACTGCGGCTCCAAAAGCGGCTGCACTGGGGCCTATCTGCCCTGTGAAACCCTCTCCTCATTCATCTTGACAGCCCTGAATGAACAGAGGTTGTACCATAGGGAGAGTCTGAAAATATTGTTATTCAGCACCCTTGCACTGCCCCAAGTGCTTCAATAAGGGCAATCAATTCTGCTGCTTGTGCTGACTAATGCCCTGCTAATCATCACTGCACAAAAACATCATACGCCCCGTCAACGTGTCGAATCAATGCTGCAGCAGTATCTCACTGATCTGTCTCCTGGTCGATATTTGACTACACGTCAACATAAAATACCTTTCTGTCATCTAAGGCATCGTCACATGCTTTAGGAATGTCATCCACAGGGCACTCGTAAGTGACACAATCATGCACCTCGTCATCGTCAGTAATCCATACTGTTAAAAAGGTAGCAGGGTTCACTGTTTTGCAACAGACAATGTGAATGGATGGGCTTGAAAGAATGACCTAATATGCAGAGGCCCTTTGTGTAGTCAATGTGGATTATGACATCTCCAGTATCGCAAACACTGCATGTTCAAAGTACAAAGTCAACAAACATCCCATGACAATGGTGGCTGACATCTCAATGGCAAAGGCAGCTGCAGCCAATGCTTGTTTGCAGGGAACCTGTCCATCCATAACAGAGTCTAGCATACCACTGTAGTAGGCTAAAGGTTTATGGCCCATAGTACTGTGCTGTGTCAAAACTGCTATCATCATCTGACCATTAGAGTGTGAAAAAAGACAAAACTCTTTAGTGTAATCAGGGATTGGTAGAACAGGAGCAGTGGAAATAACACCCTTCAGCTCCTGGAAACTAGTAATTATCTCATCAGTCCAAATAATTGTATTTTTTGTCTGTTGTGCTTCTTTTAGAGCCTGCAGCAGGGGTAGAGTGTATGACGTATAATCATAAATTCACACTCTACAGTAATTAGAAGGCCATAGAGAAAAGCTAACAGACCGAACTTTTCCGGGCCATAAAGGGCTTCTTTGACTTTCAAATCTCCAGCTCTGCAAACGATATTACGACATTATTTGAGATTTTCACGACACAAGAGAAACACAAAGCTCACATAAAACAGTTTACCCCTAACAATCTAGACTGTGAAGCAGTGCAAAAAGCCATTGCTGATAAAGTGATCAAAGCACAATGCAATATTGGTGGTACAAAAGAGATGAATGCTAATCCCATCTCTCAGAGCCCTATCGCTCAGCTTCAGACTCAAGAAAACCCTCCATTTTCATTTGAAACTGTCACTGTGGACTCTCTCATTAAAATCTTTAAAGAAATGCATCCCACAACCTGTCAAACAGATACTCTCCCTTCGTAAATTGTTTTAGAACACCCAGACATTTTTGTGCCCTTCCTGACCCGTTTTATAAATGCTTCTTTTACTGACAATGACATGCCCGATCTCTTAAAAAATGTAAGGGTCACTCCCTTATTACAAAAAACCCACCTGAATCCTACGATACATTCCAACTTCAAACCCATCACCAATGTCCCATTTTTGTTGAAAGTAGTTGACAAAGTAGCTTCCACCCAATTCCAAAAACATCTGGAGAAGTCAAATATCCTACACCCACCACAATCAGATTTTAGGAGCTCACGTGGAACAGAGACCACGATGCTCAACATGCAAACAGAAATGCTAGCCATTAGGGATGATAGTAGATCAGGGCTGCTGATGCTCTTAGATGTTTCAGCAGGCTTTGATCTCGTAGACCATCTCAAACTCATAACGCAAATCCAGGAAATTGGCAATTATTCTCTTAATACAGTTAAATGGTTTTGGGCATTTCTTAGTAATTGAATGTCTAACATCATCTGGGGAAATGACTCCTCAAACCTAGAACCTATAACATGTGGAGTTCCCCAAACGGCAGACTTGTCCCCTGCTCTTTTTAAAAAACAAATCCATCCACTATGTGACCTCTTGGACTCTATTGGGCTATATTTCACTAATTATGCTGACAACACTCACCTAGTATTTAAGCTCAGTGGAGAATACACAAAGGACGCTGGGCTCATTTTGTCCGTATACGAACAAATTTTCATTTGGATGGCAAAAATGGGCTATCCTACTCACTAGAAGACTGAACTCTTCTTCGGATCGACCCAAGCAAGGGAAAAGCTAGGAACTGCGTATGCAAACCTTTGCATTGACCAACATCTTATAAGTACAGTTAGCAAGGTAAAAACACTCGGGGGCACAATTGAGGCCTCTCTTAATGTGGATGCCCAAGTCTCAAATGTCACTATAAATGTACAGTACTACCTTAGGTTCCTACGTTTCATAAAACCTTTTATTTCAGACAGAAACTGTGCTACCCTGGTAAGAGCCCTAATTATGCCTTGACTGGACTACTGCAATGCCTTATTAGGTGGAGCCAGTAAATCCTGTATCAAAATATATCAGATACTGCAAAATGATGCAGTTAGAGTCATTAAAAATGTTCTGAAACACGAGAACATATCACAATATACAAGAGAACTTCACTGGCTCCCTGTGGAAGCTAGAATAGAATTTCAGAGTCCAGGACTCTGACAGAATTACTAGATCAATGGACTCTATGCGACTGACATGCCCCAGATTTCAAGGGGCCAAGGGAAAAGAAAGGTTGTACCCTGTGAAAGCTGCTGTAGCATGGAACAAACTACCAAAACACCTCTGTTGCGAAGAAAATCTGCAAGTTTTCAAAAAAACATTAAATACCTTTTTATTTACCTGGGCTTTATCCCTGCTTAGAGACTTACTTCATGTAGTTTATTTTCTTTTCTTGTCTGATCTGCCCTCTCCGCGCCCTCATGCCTATGGGCTACGGCGCTTTAGAAATAGATAAATAGAAAATAGAAATTACACAAGCCAAGAAATGTTTGCATATCTTTAACCGTCACTGGCTAAGGGGTAGCAGGCACCGCTGCGGCTCGCTTCTTTTACCATGAACTGAAATGAATTGACCCAAATACAACACTTCCTGCTGGCATTACTGCAACTTTGCTCTGTCCACCTTATATCCTTTGTCAGGTAACAATTGTAACAAGACAATGGAGGGGGGCGCTGTTGCGTGCATCAAGCATGGCAGCCTGAAAGGAAAGCTCCGACTCTAATGAAAAATCCTGGTTTTAAATATCCTTCCAGTGCCACTCTACACGCTGTAGGAATGAAGATTCCTGTGCCGGAGGGTCTCCTGCACATACCCTGAAGAAATCGGGCGAATCCGTGGCTGGATTGGCAGGTTATCCTACCCGGAAGGCGAGGCGGCAGGGTGAAAGCGGCGTTGCCGCCCTTCGTCTCTGCAGCATATCTACTGGAGGCCAGAGGCGGGACAGGGAAGACCTGGCCGCAGTGGGGGAGGGGCACAGCGGTGAACGCTGTAATGCGGAGGCGGAGTGACTCAACATCCTAAGTCTGGTGCATAGGGAAATTCTTGCTGGTTCAGCGCGCGAGGAGCCAAGCCAGATCGTGCGGTGAGGGGGCTGGTGCGGACATCAGATCGAGCCGCCGGCTGGGCTGTGAGCGGCTCTGGCTGGTGCGTAAAACAGTGTCGGCTGGCGGGGGGGCCTCCTCCCCAGCTGGGGCGCTCCTACGAGGACACACAGGTACGGCGCGGAGACACACGGAGGAGCGCTCTTCGGCCCCGAAAGACAAGTAAGTGGGGCGGGTTAGGTGAAAGGCCCCCACCGCTGCAATAAAGCCCGAAGCGGAGATGGCACCTGACACGGTGTGAGACACGGGGGCAGCCCCCGGCGGTGTGGTGTGGGCGGGACTCACGGCAGTGCATAGACGATCCTAAGGCCCGGGGAGCACAATAGAAGGCACGTTGTGAGGGGAACAAGGTGGGGGCCCTGAGTGACTAGCGAGAGGCTGCACGGGCACTGTCAGTGGGGCTCCGAGGACTGCACCCCCCGGCGTGAGGTGAAACACTGACACTTGGTCCGCGAGAACCCCAGCGGTGGCGTGGAGGGGCCACTGATACCCTAAGAACGCTCAGGAGCATAAGGGCTGGACAAAAATTCAATCTACCCCCGAAGTGGGCCAGTGAGGCACCTCACTGAGAACTATAGTGCAATACCCACCCGGATCAGTCGGGGAGGGTTCACCTGGTGCAAGCAGGGGGCGAGGAGAATATAGAGCCTCCATACTATTCGGTTCCTTCCAGCGGAACGATACGTGGGAGAACACAGTCCACTCTAAGGCCGTATACTAACCTACATGGGCCGCACCGAGAAGAAGGGTACAGGAGGGAAAAAGACCGGCCTAATGGACTCCTTCGCAAACCTCCAACCATGCAGGGCACCCGATGGGATGCAACAACCACCAGACAGGCAGGGTGAAGTCCCATTAGGGCGCCTGGCAACACTAGTCCAGAACGGGTTTATGGCAGTAAATGTCAAATTGGATGACATAGTGGCAACGATCGGGGCCCTGAAGGCTAGATTGGCGAAAGAGAGCTTGCGTATTACGGAAACAGAGAATAGAATCAGCGGCAATGAAGACACAATCTCGCAACATGGCAGCGACATAGCCCAGCTCCAAACAGAACTTCGCAAAAAACTCAAAGTAAATGCGAGTATTTAGAATCAAGATCTCGTAGAAATATTATTCGGATTGTTGGAGTTGCAGAAACCTTTGGTAAGGGCGACATGGAACGACAAGTGGAACACCTTCTGAAGGATATCCTAGGGGCTGAGTCTTTCTCTGAACATTTTCTTGTGGAAAGGGCACACCGCACTCTGGCTCCAACGCCGAGACCCGGGGCGCCACCTCGCACCATAATAGCACGTATCCTTAACTACAGAGACAGGGATGCCGTCCTCATACTTTCCAGAGAGAAAGGCGCGTTACACTTTGAGCATAACAGAATTCATATATATCCAGATTTCTCTGCTGGGGTGCAGGCGCAACGTAGATCCTACGAACCGGTGAAGAGACAACTGCGGATACGCAATGTACCCTATGCACTCATCTTCCCTGTGAAGATCAGAATCCAACATGGTGGGAGAGCCCACTTTTTTGAAAATCCTACGGAAGCCATGACATATGTAGAGGCCTCCATCCCTTTGCCTCCCAGAGACAGAGCAAATGATCAAAATGCTGAAATCCAGCCAGGAGCGGAGAGGCTTGACGCAGCAGACTGACGGGACTACGCCATCTAAGCCCTGTCACAGGAAGACTGGAACAATCGCAGAGAATGGCCTGGATACAGATTTACAGGCCGATTCATGGAATAATTAGCGCGGCGCAAGTGGGCAAAAACGTGCGAATCGCAGTGGAATAGCGAAAATCGCAGTGCAAGTGCGAAAATCGCACGAAAAGCAGCGCACGTCGATTCATGGAAGTCCGTGCGCGAGAAAACCAGCGGATGTGCGATAAAAAGTGAGCCGCGCACGTTGGCGCACAGGCCACCTAACAGCGTGCGCCAGGTCACAGCGAAAATCGCACAGGCCACAGCGAAATTCGCACATAGCGCGGCGCACGCAACAAAAGTAGGCGGAACACGGGCGTAACACTCGGAATGGGGAACAACTTGCAAAAACGTGGGCGTCACGGGGGAAGTACAGGGCACAAGTGCGCGGAACGCCCACACGCTCGCCTACAACACGTATTCATGGAATAGAATAGGGCAAAAAAGCGCACGCTCAAACCAGCGCACAGGCACAAACACGACCGCCACAAGAAAGCAGGCGGTAGCGTCTCTGCGGCTGTAAGAAATGTGCGCCAAAAGGTGCGCCAACAAATAGCACCCATATACTGCCATGATGAATGTCCTATACTGTGGCCCTCCAGGACAAATGACGTGCAAAGGGGTACCCACAAACACGGACACGCCGACAAAAAATACGTGTGCGTGTATACCGGGGTGCGCGGGAAGTCTCACACGCGAATTGGCCGGGTACGTGGATTTCAGGGGTGCGCGGGAAGTTCCACACGCGATTCCATCAGGGTAGGTGTATTTCAGGGGTGCGCGGGAAGTTCCACACGCGATTCCATCAGGGTACGTGTATTTCAGGGGTGCGCGGGAAGTCCCACACGCGATTACAGCAGGGTACGTGTATTTCAGGGGTGCGCGGGAAGTTCCACACGCGAATAGCCTGGGCGCGTGTATTTCAGGGGTGCGCGGGAAGTTCCACACGCGAATAGCCTGGGCGCGTGTATTTCAGGGGTGCGCGGGAAGTCCCACACGCGATTACAGCAGGGTACGTGTATTTCAGGGGTGCGCGGGAAGTTCCACACGCGAATAGCCTGGGCGCGTGTATTTCAGGGGTGCGCGGGAAGTCCCACACGCGATTACAGCAGGGTACGTGTATTTCAGGGGTGCACAGGAAGTTACACACGCGAATAGCCTGGGCGCGTGTATTTCAGGGGTGCGCGGGAAGTTCCACACGCGAATAGCCTGGGTGCGTGTATTTCAGGGGTGCGCGGGAAGTCCCACATGCGATTACAGCAGGGTACGTGTATTTCAGGGGTGCGCGGGAAGTTCCACACGCGAATAGCGTGGGCGCGTGTATTTCAGGGGTGCGCGGGAAGTCCCACACGCGATTATAGCAGGGTACGTGTATTTCAGGGGTGCGCGGGAAGTTCCACACGCGAATAGCCTGGGCGCGTGTATTTCAGGGGTGCGCGGGAAGTTCCACACGCGAATAGCCTGGGCGCGTGTATTTCAGGGGTGCACGGGAAGTTCCACGCGCGAATAGCCTAGGCGCGTGTATTTCAGGGGTGCGCGGGAAGTTCCACACGCGAATAGCCTGGGCGCGTGTATTTCAGGGGTGCGCGGGAAGTTTAACACGCGATTTCAGCAGGGTACGTGTATTTCAGGGGTGCGCGGGAATTTCCACACGCGAATAGCCTGGGCGCGTGTATTTCAGGGGTGCGCGGGAAGTTTAACACGCGATTTCAGCAGGGTACGTGTATTTCAGGGGTGCGCGGGAATTTCCACACGCGAATACCCTGGGCGCGTGTATTTCAGGGGTGCGCGGGAATTATCACACGCGATTTGGCATGGTACGTGTATTACAGGGGTGCGTGGGAAGTTACACACGCGATTAGGCTGGGTGGGTCCTCATAGGTGTTCCCTGTACACCCTCGACGGCCCCTGCAGGCAGCCCACAAAACAGGGGACTACCCTGCACACCTGCTCATGTCTCCCACCACCCCCACCCCCCACCATCCAGGGGCACCCTCCACCAGACCCCCACTCATGTCTCCCACCACCCCCACCACCCAGCAGTGCAGGGGCAGCCTCTACCAGGCCCCCACTCATGTCCCCTATCACCCCCACCCCCCCGCCACCAGGGGCACCCTCCACCAGGCCCCCACTCATGTCTCCCACCACCCCCACCCCCCAGTCACCAGGGGCACCCTCCACCAGGCCCCCACTCATGTCTCCCACCACCCCCACCCCCCACCATCCAGGGGCACCCTCCACCAGGCCCCCACTCATGTCTCCCACCACCCCCACCCCCCCAGTCACCAGGGGCACCCTCCACCAGGCCCCACTCATGTCTCCCACCACCCCCACCCCCCACCATCCAGGGGCAGCCTCCACCAGGCCCCCACTCATGTCTCCCACCACCCCCACCCCCCACCATCCAGGGGCACCCTCCACCAGGCCCCCACTCATGTCTCCCACCACCCCCACCCCCCAGCAGTGCAGGGGCAGCCTCCACCAGGCCCCCACTCATGTCCCCTGTCACCCCCACACCCCCGCCACCAGGGGCACCCTCCACCAGGCCCCCACTCATGTCTCCCACCACCCCCACCCCCCCAGTCACCATGGGCACCCTCCACCAGGCCCCCACTCATGTCTCCCACCACCCCCACCCCCACCATCCAGGGGCACCCTCCACCAGACCCCCACTCATGTCTCCCACCACCCCCATCCCCCCAGTCACCAGGGGCACCCTCCACCAGGCCCCCACTCATGTCTCCCACCACCCCACCCCCCACCATCCAGGGGCAGCCTCCACGCGGCCCCCACTCATGTCTCCCACCACCCCCACCCCCCTGCCACCATGGGCACCCTCCACCAGGCCCCACTCATGTCTCCCACCACCCCCACCCCCCAGCAGTGCAGGGGCAGCCCCCACCAGGCCCCCACTCATGTCCCCTATTACCCCCACCCCCCCGCCACCAGGGGCACCCTCCACCAGGCCCCCACTCATGTCTCCCACCACCCCCACCCCCCCAGTCACCAGGGGCAGCCTCCACCAGGCCCCCACTCATGTCTCCCACCACCCCCACCCCCCAGCAGTGCAGGGGCAGCCTCCACCAGGCCCCCACCCATGTCTCCCACCACCCCCACCTCCCCAGTCACCAGGGGCAGCCTCCACCAGGCCCCCACTCATGTCTCCCACCACCCCCACCCCCAGCAGTGCAGGGGCAGCCTCCACCAGGCCCCCACTCATGTCTCCCACCACCCCCACCCCCCTGCCACCATGGGCACCCTCCACCAGGCCCCCACTCATGTCTCCCACACCCCCCCACCCCCAGCAGTGCAGGGGCAGCCTCCACCAGGCCCCCACCCATGTCTCCCACCACCCCCACCCCCCAGCAGTGCAGGGGCAGCCCCCACCAGGCCCCCACTCATGTCCCCTATCACCCCCACCCCCCTGCCACCAGGGGAACCCTCCACCAGGCCCCCACTCATGTCTCCCACCACCCCCACCCCCCCAGTCACCAGGGGCACCCTCCACCAGGCCCCCACTCATGTCTCCCACCACCCCCACCCCCCACCATCCAGGGGCACCCTCCACCAGGCCCCCACTCATGTCTCCCACCACCCCCACCCCCCACCATCCAGGGGCAGCCTCCACCAGGCCCCCACTCCCACCACCCCCACCCCCCACCATCCAGGGGCACCCTCCACCAGGCCCCCACTCATGTCTCCCACCACCCCCACCCCCCAGCAGTGCAGGGGCAGCCTCCACCAGGCCCCCACCCATGTCTCCCACCACCCCCACCCCCCAGCAGTGCAGGGGCAGCCTCCACCAGGCCCCCCACTCATGTCTCCCACCACCCCCACCCCCCACCATCCAGGGGCAGCCTCCACCAGGCCCCCACTCATGTCTCCCACCACCCCCACCCCCCAGCAGTGCAGGGGCAGCCCCCACCAGGCCCCCACTCATGTCCCCTATCACCCCCACCCCCCCGCCACCAGGTGCACCCTCCACCAGGCCCCCACCCATGTCTCCCACCACCCCCACCCCCCAGCAGTGCAGGGGCATCCTCCACCAGGCACCCACACATGTCCCCCTGCCCCCAGGTCCTGACGATACTCAATCATGGCAGTAATGGGCAGCATACCCAGCACAAACACCCAGGCAAGGATTGCATCCACCCACATAGTAAATGCAATTACATGATACAACCCCAATGGCAAGTATGTAAATGAACACATGTCCGTCACACACACATACACAACGGGTGCAAGTGAATGTCAAAACCCATATCATGACATGTATGAAACCAATGAGAAAATACCACAAGTGAAAGTTAAAAAAACATGTATTAAAGATGAAAAATAAGTAAACAAATCAAACATACAACAATGGGGATAACAAAATAAATGGTCCATGTCCGAGAACAAATGTAAAAATAAAAAAAACAAAGTAATCCAAAAACAAATGTTGTCCAAAGCAATGTCATGTGGAAGGAAAATAATGAAAAACCATTTCCTCATGGTGAACACAATAATCAATAAAAAAAATGTTTCTTCAAAAAGCAAACTATATACACGAATATTCCAGGGTCCATGAGCCCAACACCATAAATGAAACCTACTACTACCTAATGAAAAAAATATCTACAAAAAAGTGGCCATTGTCCGAGCGGTCCAAAAAAATAAAAATGAATAAAGGAAACATAACACTAACTAACTAAATAACTATATACAAAGGCAGCGGGCAAGTCCTGCGGCTCACTCGGTGATGTTGCTGGCCAGGGCATCATCGAACTCCATGTCGATGTCCTGGAGGCGGGACTCTGTCCTGGCCCCGAGGTCTCGCAGAGATAACCCCATGTTCAGCTCAAACTCCCTGCGAGCTTCCTCGAGGCACTCAGCCCGCCTCAACGCCCGACGCATGGAGAACTCCGCCCTGGCCATGGTGAGCCGCTCCTCTTCCGCCCGCTGCCGCTCCGCACCTATCCGCTGGACCAACTGCTCCCACACGGAAGACACCACCATCCCAGGGTTGCCCTGCCCTCCGGCCGATGCCTGCCCCTCTGATCTTGATGGCCCCGAGCCATGATGCCTCTCACGTCGAGCCTGCTGCTGCCTCCGACACCACTGCCTCTGCCAGCACGACGGCATCCAGGCTGATGGAAACCACCGACGCCGTCGTGCACGTGCCCTGCCCGATGATGCTGTCACATCTTCCATCTGCTGGGGTCCAGTTGCTGTGTTGTCCACCCCTGCTGGACCTCCGACTCCCAACTGTGGCAGGGATGGGATCCCCACCGAGCTGGCTGCATTGGTCGGGGCAGGTCCACAGGGGGCCCTGGTGGCATCTGGGCCGGAAGACGGCAAGGAGAACGACTGGTGTATAGCCTGCACAGAGGAGGAGAGGGCCGCCAGATTGGCCAACACATGCAGCAAACCCCCGAACATGGCCGATCCCAATTGGGCCACGTCGGCACGGTGCACTTCGTGATGACGTGCGTGCTCCTCCCGGGAAGCATGCACGGCATCACGAATCACAGCCGTGCGCATCGCGACTCCAATCAGGACCTTCTCCACACGGCCAGGGGTTCCCACGTCCGCAGGTGGAGGGGAGTCAGGTGACATGGACATCCCCTCTACCTGCGGACGGGCCTGGGACGGGCATCCCTGCTGGTGCATGGTGGTGCACTCACAGGGTCAGGGACAGCGACATGCACAGGCCCCTCCACAGTGACCTGTGCTGCCTCCTGCCCCTGGCCCTGGACTACACCACTTGCACCAGCAGGGATGCCCCCACCAGGCCCCATGTGTGCCCCAGTGGCGGCCTCCTCCTCCTCTGTGCAAACCACCAACCTGGATGGCTCCTCACCGTCTCCCACCGTAGCAGGCCCCTGTGGGGGCTCACCCACCCCTTCCGCTGCAGCCGTGGGGGCATCCCCGCCGCCTTGCTCCACAGCGCCGTCTCCGCCCTCTTCTTCACTAGCCGCTGCATAGAGGGAGACAAAGAACACAAGCATCAGGGTACTGTACAATGGTCCCCTAGACAGGAAGCAATAGCAGATGAGCACCACTGTCAAAGTACACTTCCATCATGTCCCTCCACAACACATGGGTCAGTCCAGGCAAAACACACACAGTAACAGGCATCGTGCATGCCATGGACATTTCCATGCATGTCCAATGGACTCTTGAAACATTCAATGATATGTAACTCACATGCATCATGGCTCATGCCTATCACATGCACACACTTCACCTCAGTCACATCCATCTGGCCCCAAACACACCAAACACAGCGGATACAAGGGTAATTTGGCTGCTTCACTGAATCTGTGCATTGTCACACACATGTGTCATGCATCCATGGCATGCACAAGTCACAGACACGCAGGTCAGGCACACAGACATGGCTACCATATATGTACCTGGCATCAGCACCCATCCCTCACCCCCACCCATGTCCAGGTACAGAGACTGGCATGCTCTCATGTTCAAAATCTGCATAGGGCTCCCCATGCAGCATTTGAACACATGCAACAACCATGTGGGTCACACATCACTGGTCGCACATGCATTACTATGATGTCCCTGCACACATACATGCATACATGGCCTATGGTACACATACAGGCAAGTATCATAGAACCAGCACACCGCAACATGCCCTGTCTCACACAGTAATGCTTGGACACTTACCGCTCAACTCCAGACGGGCCTCCCTCTCAAGGATCTGGGCGTGGAGCGCTGGGCGTATGCGTTCCAGGACCCTCATCTGGATGGAACTCATGCGGCCCCGGCCCCCCTCCACGAGGCGCCGGGCCTTCACAAGGGTCCTGGACCTCAAGTCCTCCCAGCGCTTCTTGATCTTCAGGACGTTGCGGGTTGCCTCCCCCTCCGCGTTGATGGCAACCACACAGTCGGCCCAGATCCTCTCCCGTCCTTCCTTGCTGGCGCGGGACGATCCAAAGAGGGCATCATACTGCCCCAGGACATGCTCCACCAGGACACCAACTTCGGTGGCAGTGAAGCTGGTGCCCCTCTGCCCCTCTGGCCTGGGGTTGCCACTGGTGCCAGATGTGGAAGTGCCCGACATGGCAACCCCAGAGGCAGGTGTGGGTTGGCAACTGGGTCCTGGGGCTGGGCTGTGGAGCGATGTAATCCCAGTCGGGAGTCTTCAGTTCCAGCAGGGGTGGACACAGCAACTGGACCCCTGCAGATGGCTGATGTGCAGGCACCAAATGGCAGGGCACGGTGGCAGCAGGCAGGCAGGCAGGCAGGCAGCAGCAGATGGCACGTGGGAGGCTGCTCGGGGCACTGGGGGGCAGTAACTCGGCCTTCTGGGCAGGAGCGTGGTCTTCCGTGTGTTTTCGTGTGGCCAGCTTGATACGGAGTGATTTGGCACGTGAAAATCCTGCACGTCAGCGTGAAATCCGAGGAAAGGCCCTTAGCGCGTAAGCGCGTCAGCACGCATACGCGATTCTATTGGACCAGAGTCCTTCAGCGCGTAAGCGCGTCTGTGACGTGACCCGCACGGGTGTTCCCCACTCAGCACGTGATGACGGAGCACACGTGGAAATACTGCACGTCAGCGTGTAATTGGACAAAAGTGCGCGTACACGCGATTGGCCTATGTACGTGTATTTCATGGGTGCGCGGGCACTTACACACGCAAGTACGTCAGCGCACCTGTATCCCGTGGTGCGTGGGAATTTCCACACGCTATTGGACTGGGAACTGGATTCCAGGGTTGCGCGGGTCACACGCTCGCCTAGAACACGCACAAAGCATAAATTTGCGCACTTTAATAATAACAAGCTCAGACGCCAGGATGAACATACCGTTCCTAGCAGCAGTGGCAGTGGGCTACCAAAGGAGGAGGAGGAGGATAGTCAGGGCCAGAATATTCACACCCAGAACCAGCCTTTTCGGGATGCCTGATGACCAGGTGTATGGGAGGTACAGGTTTCCACCACACATAATACTGGACCTGGTGAGTGAGTGGGAGGATGACCTCACATCACCCGCCCTGTGCTCCCAAGCACTCAGCCCCCTGGAGAAGGTCCTCAATGTACTGCACTTCTTAGCCACTGGATCATTTCAGCGGAAAAGTGCCATAGTGGGTGGGGTGTCACAGGCCACCCAGTCACGCTGCCTACACCAGGTCTTGAACATCATCACTGCACGCCCATCAGTCCGCAGGCACATATACCTGCCCAGAACACCTGCAGAAAGGCATGCTGCCGCCCTGGATTTTTACGGTGTGGCACGATTCCCCAAAGTGCTAGGTGCCATCGACTGCACCCATGTGGCTCTACGTCCCCCCAGGGCATCTGAGCACATCTATACGAACCGCAAGCACTGGCATTCCATCAACGTGCAGGTAGCATGTAATGCCAAGGGAATCATCACCTCAGTATATGCCAACTATCCCGGTTCCACCCACGACAGCTTCATTTACCGAATGTCTACCCTAAGCCGGGACCTAGAAGCTGGGCGGCATGGCGATACATGGCTGCTTGGTGAGTATGTATGCCACTGCACATGCATGCATGTTGGCTACTGAGCAAGGTCACAACCCCACCAATGATACCAATCACCACCTCCACAGGGGACAGTGCCTACCCTCTCAGCCCCCACATGATGACGCCAATTCGGAACCCCACCACGCCACCCGAGGTAAGATATAACACAGCCCACATTACGACCCGGGGCATAGTGGAGCGCACATTCGGAGTGCTAAAGTCACGCTTTCGCTCCCTTGACCGTTCTGGCAGCCAGCTGTTATACGCTCCCCCAGTAGTGTGCAGGATCATAGTGGCAGCATGTGTCCTGCACAACGTTGCAACACGCCGGGGCCTGGCCGTGGACATGGTGGTGGCCCCACATCCCCAACCACATGCACAGCCGCTGCGCATGGGAGGGGAAAGGGCACGGGGGGAGGCAGCCCGTACACAGCTAGTGGCTAATTACTTCACATAGAAATCACACCCCTGTGGAGTGCACACTGCCCTGGCACATTCCATCTGACAATCAATGATGACTCAACCTGACACTGATCCTGAATGTCTGGAGAATGAACCGTGAATACCATATCAGCCTGAGATTGTTCACCTGGAAGTGTCACAATGTGTGCATCCCTACCCACACAGACACCACCAATGCAGTTTTGTGGAGTTACACATTCAAGCAGCTAAAAAGAATACCCACTTGCAAAATGCAACAAGAGGACAGTGCCATGTCAGCCAACCCAACCCCAGCACCGCCACACGACACACCGTGCCATGTCATGCTATTTGCAGGTAAACAAAGTAATCCCCACAACATGACACTAGTGTCACTATGTACAGTCTCCCTATTAGAAACCTGCAACACCTGAAATGCTCACAGCAATGCCGGACCAACAACATACTTGAGCATGTACTACCATTAACATGACATCACAAATGTTACATATTAGTAGTCTCACCACCTGGAAATGCCTGCACTCCCACCACTACCAACTGTGCAGTGTTGGCACCATGTAGAGTTGTAGGTGCACTGCTGCCAACATGGACCCCATCTCCAGACTAGAGGTCCTTGTGTAGACATGAGGAAGGGACCTGCAAATTGGGAGGTAGACACAGAAGATGAGTTACACATCAATGCAACATGCAGTGTACAACACAACAGCAATATGCACTAGGAATGTATACACAGTATTGACTACAGACTGCCCACACAGCTCATGGGAGTCCAACGTCACTGTGTAATTCACTGTCACTTGGGCACACCCTTTGCAAGCCCATGGAAACGGGAAGCAGGAGGGGTGTGTGTGACTCAAACCCAAGCATCTGAACCAAATACATTACAAGCCTGCATGTGCCCAGCCACAATGCAGCGTATGCCCACAGGAACCACGGAAGCCAACAAATCGTCCCAAAAAATAGGGAATAAAATAAATAAAAATAAAAATAAAAATAAGAAACAATCAAAAATGGCCATTGATGGGCCCGGGGGGGTTGGGGAGGCCACCCAGGAGGTCCGAGGACAGGATGCACACCAGAACCCACCTGCGTGGATCCTGGGAAAATAAAACACCTCCATGGGCTCATGGCCCACACGGCTACCCTATTCTGGGAGTATCACTGCTGTCGCTATTATCACCCTGTGTAGCTGCATCCGGAGGTGGTTGCACTATGGGAGGCAGCCCACGCAAGGCCCTAGTCTGCTCCTCCATGGCTGCAAGCATGCGGGTGTGGTAGGTCTGGTTCTGGAGGATGAGTGTGCGGAGGTCCCCATGCAACAACTCACGGGATGCCCGGACCTCCGCCCTCGTTGCCTGCATCTCAGCTGAGAGCGTACGGGTGAGACGCTCCAGCTGCTGTTCTGTCCTTTGGTGTGTTGAAGCCTCAAGCTCAACAAGAGTCGTCCTGAGGTGAAGGAGCTCCTGCCCCAGGGCTTCCCTGTGGCCCTGGGACTCAATGGAGATGGTCTCCTGCAGAGTCACCAGTGCCGCCCGCCTGTCCCTGTTGGACCCCAACATGTCCTCCCTGTGTGACTGGCAGATGGAGTCGGTTGCCTGCTCTAGTCGCTCCATCAGCCTTTCTGGGGGGACAATGGAAGTGGCCACCCTATCCATGGCCTGAGCCATCATCTCGGATGATGCAGCCTGTTGGGTTGCCATACCGTAAATGGATTGCTCCCATGCGGTATTGCCAGGTGGCGTACGGCCACCACGTCGGCGGGCACCACACCTGTCTGGGGCAAGTCGAACTGCGCCTTGCTGTGCCGGCACTGCCTGAGGCTGCAGGACTGCATTCCCCCTCTGATCTGCTGGCCCAGGAAGAGGATCAGATGTCGCGGTGTGTGACCCTGCATTCGTAACCACCAAAGGCGTAGCTGCCAACACTGACATCCCCATGGAGGGTTCTGACCCTGGTGCAGGTGGGTGAGACAGAACAGAATCCCTCCCTGGAACACTCACCTGCGACGGCACGTAGGTCTCATCCGAATCAACACCTGAGTACAGCTCGGGGGCGGTGCAGCCAGAGACACCCCTTGAGAGCACGACCTGCAGCACTTGTGGGTTCTCCCCCACCACCACACCACGTCCCTCACTGGTGGTTGGTCGGCCCTCGGACCCCTCCTGGGTCTGCACCATCTCCACAACCCCAGCAGTATCAGGTGCGTCTTCCCCTGCAAAGACATGAAAACAAAGAAATTGAAACAGGCATTAGCACCATGGCACACAATGAGGGCTGAGAAGCAAGAGAACCAGTACTTGATTGACACATGTCCCACATGACTAAAACCCTCCCATGCATGCACCCTCACTGCGTATGAAGTGCAGGCAAATGGCACACACTGATGACACCAAGATGGAAGATGAACACATTTTCTGCATGCTGCCTGGCAGTGGCATCACACATTGGCCTGTGATTGCCAGGTGAAACACACATGCCATCACACAGGTGGCATGTACCATTGCTATTGAGTGAAGATGGAGAGGAGGGCAGCACCTATTCATTCAGTCCAGTTCCCGCATGTAATTGCTTTTCTAATTCTAACAGGTCAGATTTTTCACCTGGAGCTGCCAGTCTGAAATGGTCCAATTGCACAGGGACATGTGTGTACAAATGATATCCAGGTAACAAAGTCACTCCACTTTACCATAGCCATGTCAGACATGTGACTAGTGGACAGCGACATGGCTAGTAAAAGTGGGGGAATGCAAACAATCTGACTGAATGAACAGTGAAAAATAAGCAACTATGTTGTGGCAAGGTACACTTCAAGGGCAACTGGCGTGCAGTTGGGCTAGATGTCTACTGTTGGCAGAAGGGATACTGCTATGGCCAAATGCTGCTGCGCAGGAAGTATTGCATGAAGCACATGGCTGACCCATATGACTCAGGCGCACACACTCTCACCTGGCACACAAACAGAAGCCCTCACACAGACACCATGCACATGGATGACACACACATGCATGTGCACTCACCGGACAATGCCTCGTAATCAGCCAGATCTCCCACGCCTTGGATCTGTTCCTCCGTGACGTAGGTCCCAGCGACTGACTCATGTGGAGTGAGTTCCATGTCTACTACTGGAGACCCACCTCCAGTCACTAGAGTTGCGGCATGACTTGAGGCCAGCTTACTCTTTGCCCTGCGCTTTAGGTCATTCCAGCGCTTATAGCAATCATTGGCTGTGCGCCTCACGATTCCAAGGGCACTTACGATGTCCGCAACGGTCTGCCAGTGTGCCTGGCGTTGTGCAGGTGTGGTATTGGATCCTGCAACAATGACCATCTCGTTGTCATGTCCGGACACATACTCGACAAGTGCATTCAGTTCGTCATCCGTGAAGCTGGGCTTCCTGGACGGGCCGGACTGTGTAGCCGTGTCTGGGGCATCAGCCTGTGCCGGACGAGCACTCTTCCTCTTCCGCTTGGAAGGTGGTGGTGATCCTGAGTGTCCTGCGCCGCTCTGGACACTAGGGGCAGGAGCCTTGGTGGACTCTGTATCAGGAGTGTGGGATTGCACACTCAGCATGGGAGTTGGTGCAGGCATTGGCTCTAGTGTGATGGTGTCAGGGGGAATGTCAGCAGCATGGACTAGGACCGACACTGTCCTGACTGGGTGTGTGAGGGCTGGGGTGGATGGAGCCGCAGCTGCCCCTGCAGCCTCTCCGCCCTGCCTCCTTGGTGCAGCAGATGACCTTGCTGCCCCAGATCCACGTGGCATGATGGCATCAACGTGCACCAGCGCACGTGTCGTAGCCCTGCTGACCTGGAAGTCAGCCATGGAGTCAGCCAGGTCTGGTGCCACAATGGGCTGGTCCAACAAGGGCTGAGCATGGATGGTGTCAGCCACATCAGCCTCAACGGGAGGGGGGGAGGAGGGGGATTATGGGTGCCCGTGACTGGTACTCCACACATGGGGGGACAGGCTCACCCTGCAAGTTACGACCACGTCCCCTACCGGATCCACCACGGCCACCACTTGTGGCTCTTCCACCTATGCCACCCTTACGGAATCCTTGCCTCCCAGCCATGGCACTGATGTTAATGTGCGTATGGGAGTGGATGTAGACTATTGTCCTGGGCAATTGGGGGTCAAAGGGGTTGGGTACCAGATGGTAATTGTACCCTAGTGCTCTAGCAAGGCTGAATGTAACCCCTGGGGAAAGATGACGGGTCACGCAACGCACAGGAGGCCCAAAAAAGGGAGATGACGTGCACGCAACCCCTCCTAGACCACGTGTGCAGAAAGAAAAACCTGCACTACGCTGTGGCACCCAGTAACACAAGAATGAACGTATGCGTGTCACACGCAGCCTAGAATGACCTCTGAAGGGGTAGGCTACACACGGGGCAAGCACAGATGTTAGATACGTGCGTGACTCACCGTCTGCCAGGTAAAAGAGCGTGAAAAATGAGCGCGTTTGGTTGGCAACACCCCCGCCAAAAGAAGATATGTACGCTGTCTGAGGAGACAGGACAACAGTAGAAGGGAACACTGTTTGAGGGAACAGGCCCAGGTAAACCAGTACAAGAGAAAAAATAGAAAAAGCTGTCAGAGGTAACAGGGAGTACGAACTTGAAACGCCGTGAAGTAAATCGCGTGTGAAACGACAAGAAGTACAGAATTCACCCACTCGCTCTCCACGAAAAGCAGTACAAGGAATTGGTGTTCTACACGTACCTTATATGCAGGCCCACACGTACAGCGTCACTTACGCGGCGTGTACGTGCTAGGCCCATTCCCACCAATTACACGCTTTGTCACTTCTGCGTGTAGGTCCATTTGCACCAATTACACGCTTTGTCACCTCTGCGTGTATGTCCATTTGCACCAATTACACGCTTTGACACTTCTGCATGTAGGTCCATTTGCACCAATTACACGCTTTGACACTTCTGCGTGTAGGGCTATTTCCACCAATAACACGCTTTGACACTCGGACGTGTCACGCAACTTTTTCCTACGCGTGCACGTGACTTCATAGCCGCGCATACGCGTTTACGCGCTAAGGGCCTTTCATCGATTTACACGCAGACGTGTGGGATTTTCACGAGCAAAATCACTCACTACGTATCAAGCTGTCCACGCGTTCACACACGAAAGACCACGCTCCTGCCCAGGAGGCCAAATTACTGCCCCCCAGAGCCCTGAGCATGCTCCCACCTGCCATCTGCTGCTGCCTGACTGCCTGCTGCCCACGTGCCCTGCCATTTGCTGCCTGCACATCAGCCAGGGGTGCTGTTGCTGTGACCACCCCTGCTGGAACCAAAGGCTCCCGACTGCTTTTCCGTCGCCCCACAGCCCAGCCCCAGGACCCAGTTGCCCACCCACTCCTGCCTCTGGGGTTGCCATGTCGGGCACTACAACATCTGGCACCAGTGGCAACCCCCGGCCAAGGAGGCAGAGGGGCACCAGCTTCAGTGCCAGGGAAGTTGGTGTCCTGGTGGAGGATGCCCCTGGTGGCTGGGGGGTGGGGGTGGTGGGAGACATGGGTTGGACATGGGTGGGGGCCTGCTGGCAGGTGCCCCACAGCGCTGGGGGGTGGGGGTGGTAGGAGACATGGGTGGGGGCCTGGTGGAGGCTGCCCCTGCACTACTGGGGGGTGGGGGTGGTGGGAGACATGGGTTGGGCCTGGTGGAGGGTGCCCCTGGATGGTGGGGGGTGGGGGTGGTGGGAGACATGAGTGGGGGCCTGGTGGAGGGTGCCCCTTGTGGCTGGGGGGTGGGGGTGATAGGGGACATGAGTGGGGGCCTGGTGGAGGGTGCCCCTGCACTGCTGGGGGGTGGGGGTGATAGGGGACATGGGTGGGGGCCTGGTGGAGGGTGCCCCTGCACTGCTGGGGGGTAGGGGTGGTGGGCGACATGGATGGGGGCCTGGTGGAGGGTCCCCTGGTGGCGGGGGTGATAGGGGACATGAGTGGGGGCCTGGTGGAGGCTGCCCCTGCACTGCTGGGGGGTGGGGGTGGTGGGAGACATGGGTGGGGGCCTGGTGGAGGGTGCCCCTGGATGCTGGGGGGTGGGGGTGGTGGGAGACATGAGTGGGGGCCTGGTGGAGGGTGCCCCTGGTGGCGGGGGGGTGGGGGTGATAGGGGACATGAGTGGGGGCCTGGTGGAGGGTGCCCCTGCACTGCTGGGGGATGGGGTGGTGGGAGACATGGATGGGGGCCTGGTGGAGGGTGCCCCTGGTGGCGGGGGGTGGGGGTGATAGGGGACATGAGTGGGGGCCTGGTGGAGGCTGCCCCTGCACTGCTGGGGGGTGGGGGTGGTGGGAGACATGGATGGGGGCCTGGTGGAGGGTGCCCCTGGTGGCGGGGGGGTGGGGGTGATAGGGGACATGAGTGGGGGCCTGGTGGAGGCTGCCCCTGCACTGCTGGGGGATGGGGGTGGTGGGAGACATGAGTGGGGGCCTGGTGGAGGGTGCCCCTGGTGGCTGGGGGGTGGGGGTGGTGGGAGACATGGGTAGGGGCCTGGTGGAGGGTGCCCCTGGATGCTGGGGGGTGGTGGTGGTGGGAGACATGAGTGGGGGCCTGGTGGAGGGTGCCCCTGGTGGCTGGGGGTGGGGGTGATAGGGGACATGAGTGGGGGCCTGGTGGAGG
The DNA here is from genome assembly GCF_040938575.1 of Ambystoma mexicanum. NCBI lineage: Eukaryota > Metazoa > Chordata > Amphibia > Caudata > Ambystomatidae > Ambystoma > Ambystoma mexicanum. The sequence goes on along the minus strand of NC_090935.1, from coordinate 1,130,575,278 downwards.
GTGCCCCTGCACTGCTGGGGGGTGGGGGTGATAGGGGACATGGGTGGGGGCCTGGTGGAGGGTGCCCCTGCACTGCTGGGGGGTGGGGGTGGTGGGAGACATGGATGGGGGCCTGGTGGAGGGTGCCCCTGGTGGCTGGGGGGTGGTGGGAGACATGGATGGGGGCCTTGTGAAGGATGCCCCTGGTGGCGGGGGGGTGGGGGTGATAGGGGACATGAGTGGGGGCCTGGTGGAGGGTGCCCCTGCACTGTTGGGGGGTGGGGGTGGTGGGAGACATGGATGGGGGCCTGGTGGAGGGTGCCCCTGGTGGCGGGGGGGTGGGGGTGGTGGGAGACATGGATGGGGGCCTGGTGGAGGGTGCCCCTGGTGGCAGGGGGGGGTGGGGGTGATAGGGGACATGAGTGGGGGCCTGGTGGAGGGTGCCCCTGCACTGCTGGGGGGTGGGGGTGGTGGGAGACATGGATGGGGGCCTGGTGGAGGGTGCCCCTGGTGGCGGGGGGTGGGGGTGATAGGGGACATGAGTGGGGTCCTGGTGGAGGCTGCCCCTGCACTGCTGGGGGGTGGGGGTGGTGGGAGACATGAGTGGGGGCCTGGTGGAGGGTGCCCCTGGTGGCTGGGGTGTGGGGGTGGTGGGAGACATGGATGGGGGCCTGGTGGAGGGTGCCCCTGGTGGCGGGGGGTGGGGGTGATAGGGGACATGAGTGGGGTCCTGGTGGAGGCTGCCCCTGCACTGCTGGGGGGTGCGGGTGGTGGGAGACATGAGTGGGGGCCTGGTGGAGGGTGCCCCTGGTGGCTGGGGGGTGGGGGTGGTGGGAGACATGGGTGGGGGCCTGGTGGAGGGAGCCCCTGGTGGCTGGGGGGTGGGGGTGGTGGGAGACATGGGTGGGAGCCTGGTGGAGGGTGCCCCTGGATGCTGGGGGGTGGGGGTGGTGGGAGACATGGGTGGGGGCCTGGTGGAGGGTGCCCCTGGATGCAGGGGGATGGGGGGAGACATGAGTGGGGGCCTGGTGGAGGGTGCCCCTGGTGGCTGGGGGTTGGGGGTGGTGGGAGACATGGGTGGGGGCCTGGTGGAGGGTGCCCCTGGGTGCTGGGGGGTGGGGGTGGTGGGAGACATGAGTGGGGGCCTGGTGGAGGCTGCCCCTGCACTGCTGGGGGGTGGGGGTGGTGGGAGACATGGATGGGGGCCTGGTGGAGGGTGCCCCTGGTGGCGGGGGGTGGGGGTGATAGGGGACATGAGTGGGGTCCTGGTGGAGGCTGCCCCTGCACTGCTGGGGGGTGGGGGTGGTGGGAGACATGAGTGGGGGCCTGGTGGAGGGTGCCCCTGGTGGCTGGGGGGTGGGGGTGGTGCGAGACATGGATGGGGGCCTGGTGGAGGGTGCCCCTGGTGGCGGGGGGTGGGGGTGATAGGGGACATGAGTGGGGTCCTGGTGGAGGCTGCCCCTGCACTGCTGGGGGGTGGGGGTGGTGGGAGACATGGGTGGGGGCCTGGTGGAGGGTGCCCCTGGATGCAGGGGGGTGGGGGGAGACATGAGTGGGGGCCTGGTGGAGGGTGCCCCTGGTGGCTGGGGGTTGGGGGTGGTGGGAGACATGGGTGGGGGCCTGGTGGAGGGTGCCCCTGGGTGCTGGGGGGTGGGGGTGGTGGGAGACATGAGTGGGGGCCTGGTGGAGGCTGCCCCTGCACTGCTGGGGGCTGGGGGTGTTGGGCGACATGGGTGGGGGCCTGGTGGAGGCTGCCCCTGCACTGCTGGAGGGTGGGGGTGCAGGGGGACATGAGCAGGTGTGCAGGGTAGTCCCCTGTTTTGTGGGCTGCCTGCAGGGGCCGTGGAGGGTGTACAGGGAACACCTGTGAGGACCCACCCAGCCTAATTGCGTGTGATAATTCCCGCACACCCCTGTAATACACGTACCTGGCCAAATCGCATGTGAGAATTCCCGCGCACCCCTGTAATACACGTACCCAGCCGAATCGCGTGTAGAACTTCCCGTGTACCCCTGTAATACACGTACCCAGCCAAATCGCGTGTGATAATTCCCACGTACCCCTGTAATACACGTACCCTGGCCAATCGCGTGTAGAACTTCCCACGCACCCCTGTAATACACGTACCAAGCCAAATCGCGTGTGATAATTCCCGCGCACCCCTGTAATACACGTACCTGGCCAAATCGCATGTGAGAATTCCCGCGCACCCCTGTAATACACGTACCCAGCCGAATCGCGTGTAGAACTTCCCGTGTACCCCTGTAATACACGTACCCAGCCAAATCGCGTGTGATAATTCCTGCGTACCCCTGTGATACACGTGCCCTGGCTAATCGCGTTTATAACTTCACGCGTACCCCTGATATGCACGTTACCCGCTTTGCGTTCCTTGTTTGGCAGCCCTGTAGACTGGTCCAGGGTTAGCGCAGCCCTTTGCGATGATTTAGCGATTTTGATGGCTTTTCCTTGCGCGAGGGCGTTCTTGGGGGCGTTACTGGCGCTGCTGCAGGGTCGCTGCGATACTCTGCGCCACGGCTGGTTTGGGAGCCTAAAATCCATGAATACGCTGTGCGCGGAAATCGGTTTTAGCGCACGTGCCTGGCGCAGACAATCGCACGCGGACACTCTGCGCCAGCCGCTTGCGACACTTTTCTGCGAAATTCTATGAATTACCCTGTTAATGTAGCTTCGAGCCGTGAGCCCCCAGAAAGGTGGCCCGATGGCTGCAGCAGGCTACCCTCAGGAAGGTTCCAAAATTTGGGGGGAATGCCCATCGGGAAGGTTCAGAGCGGTATTGGACAACATCGTCATGTTGGGGGCAATGATGCGGGTGGGGGGTCAATTTGTTATGTGGGACTGCATTATGTTGTGTTGTATGGGATTCAAGTTGCGGGGGAGGGTGTTTCGGGAACCCAGTTGGAACGGTTCTGCAAGTTAAAATTGGTGGTTGTGTCGCTGCACATGACATTCTTCCAACAATACCTGGAACAAGAAGCACGATATTAGCACACAGTCATGACCTACACCGGAGCGGGGAATAGGGGTTTCAAGTTAAAACTCCTTACATGGAATGTCCGAGGATTGAACAATCGAACCAGGTCAAGCAAGGTGGGAGCCTACATCACTAGGCATCATCCACAGGTGTAAGTAAACGAGGTTGGCAAACAAGGACAGCGAGGCTCAGCGCAAGGACCAGAATTATAAAAAGTGGTGTGAGAAGCGCTGTGGGTGAGTGTAGGTGTGGGGACTTGCCAAGTCCACCACCAATAACACAGAACCAAGATGATTTTACAGACACACTGCGCGCACACTCAGAATAAATTACAGTTGGTATGTGTTTATTTCCCAAAAAAAAAGATAGCCTGACACTTATTTCGAGCACTTGCTCTTCTACTGAGGCTGAGTAGTGGGAAGTCTTTAGTAACACAATGTGTGTGGTAAACAACTGAGGCGGTTGTAGAGGCGATCAAATCATTGGCCAGCAGCAAAGCACCGGGCTCGGATAGACTAGGAGTAGAGTTGTATAAGGAGCTACACGAGGAACTGGCCCCGATGCTGCTGTCGGTGTGGGAGGAAGCTATAGAACTGGGTACCCTGCCATCATCAATGAGAGAGGCCTTAATAACAGTATTATTGAAACCTAGACGACCACCTAACGAGATGTCCTCGTACCAACCCTTGTCCTTAATAAACTGTGACGCTAAAATCTTTGCTAAGATCCTGGCCTCCAGACTCCTACCACATATGCCCACATTAATACACCCGGATCAGTGTGGATTTATCCCCACTAGATCAACAGCCCTAAATCTCAGGAGACTGTTTGGAATCATGGCCCAGATAAAACTAGAAGCCCAGGCGGTAGCTGTATCACTCGACGCTGAAAAAGCATTTGATTCAGTATCATGGCTGTACTTGTTTAAAGTGCTCGAAAAATTTGGCATTGGCCCATACTTTCTGAGATGCGTCGGTCTGTTGTACTCTGACCCTGGAGCCAGGGTACTGACTAATCGCATGATTTCCGACTGGTTTCGGCTGGGTAGGGGCACGCAACAGGGATGCCCATTCTCCCCAATTCTATTCGCTCTCATGATGGAACCAGTCGTGGCAGCAATCAGGGAACACCAGGGACAGAGGGGCATCACGATGGCCGCCTAACCCAATCAATTTCCCTATATGCAGATGATACATTGCTATATATCCGAGAACCAGATGTACATCTGGGTCCGGCGATCGAAACCATACAAGAGTTTGCCGAATACTCAGGCTATAAAACCAACAGGTCTAAATCTGAGATATTCCCCCTGAACCCCGCCACGCGATGCCCGAACAACACACATGGTCTGCAATGGTCCCCTACTAAAATAAGATGTATGGGAATCATCGTGTCCGGTGAAAAAGCCTCCCTTTATGCCGACAACCACGAACACCTGTTAAGTAGTATATCCACCAAACTTCGCTTATGGGCAAAACTCCCCATCTCACTTATTGGTCGAGTAGCCATACTGAAAATGGTAATTCTACCAAAACTACTATATATATTTACTAACATACCAGTGTGGCCGGGTGCACAGTTTTTCACAGCCCTCCGATCGTTGGTGGTGGAGTTTGTGTGGGGTGGGGGAGCAGTCAGAATGAAGTGGAAAAAAATGACAGAGCCGTACAACAAAGGGGGAATAGCTGCCCCAGACTTTGAGCTATACTACCTAGTGGCACAGGCCCAGTTTATCAGATACTGGTATGACAAACTGAACACGTCCCCTCACGTTGGCATTGAAAGGCATGCAGCTCGCCCAACTGACCTACGCTCCATAATTTTTAAAAAGAAACATAAGGATGATTGCCCATTTGATCCGGTCAGCACAACAGTGCATGCATGGTCTAGGCTCTTTCGTAGACTTGAATTGGAGACCCCCTATTATTCGGAAGCTACCTTCTGGAACTTCCCTGCTATAGCACCATCGTGCGACCCAGATGTCCGGACAAATTGGGACCCAGAGGGGGAATTCAAAATTAAAGATATCTACCCCAATGGCAAATTCATAACATTAGAGGAATTTAAAATTTGGATGGGGAGGGATCAATTGAAAATATTACAATATCATCGGATGCGGATGGCATTTAAAGCCAGATGGCCTCTGTTCCCCGACGAACCACCCCCAGACCCATGCCTCGCGGCATTGTCTATTCAAGCAGGAGTCAGTGTATCGGGGCTCTATGCAGTTGTGCAGGCAAACATGCCTACGATGATCAAGATTAAACTCTCATGGGAAGTTGATCTAGGAACCACCATTTCAGACAAGGCGTGGGAAAGATACTGTGATCTAACCAAAAGGGTGTGCATTAATGCAGGCCTCCGCCAGATTCAATTTAAGGTATTAAATAAGCTGCACTACACACCCGAGAAGATGGCTAAATTCACACGAGATGGCTCTGACAGCTGCCAGAAATGTGGGATCGAACAGTAGCAACTATCCTAGTAGAAATTACACAAATCCCAGCAGACTTAACACCCCAGAAATACCTATTCGGGGACATTGGTAAGACCTCGGAAGTGACCAGACGATTATTCAATGTAGCATGCATAGTGGCTAAAAAATGTATATTACAGCAATGGAAGAGTACACACGCACCGCGTGCAAATAACTTTCTTAAAGAACTGTCTTATGTCAATGAATGTGAGGAACAGTATGTAATGTCACTCCTGAGATCATGCAAGCCTAAAGACATCTGGGCTCCGTTCAGAGTATACCTGTGCGAATTGGGGTCGGCTAGTAGCAGCCCGGCTGGACCTGGAAATGCACTGACTGTTTAGACTATATATGTTTTTATTGTGTTTCGATATTTTGATAACCAAATTATTGAATTGTATGGAATATTATGTTGAGGAGGTGACGTGTACCACCAACAATTAATAAATAAAGTTTTTTAAAAAAACAAGGCAATGGAGTCCTCCTTGCATTGTTGTTCAGTAGTACTACACAACAATAGATCATCCACGTATTGAAAATGCTACTGGGAACATGAATATTCCCTAAGTCTTCAAGTAAAACTCTTTCGAAAATATTTGGGGACTCACAGTACTCTTGAGGAAGTGTAGTGTGTTAGAATTTGCTCCCGGCAAACATTCACACTGTGAGGTATTGAGAGTCTGGATGGAAAGAAACTGAGAAAAAGGCATTCATCAAATCCACCACAGTAAAATGGGTTGACTCAAAGGTTATATTGCACAATATTGTAGTAGGTTTTGGAACCACAGGAAAATCTGTTTGCACTACATCGTTGAGAGGGCGCAAATCCTGAATCATCCTGCAACTAGTCCCTTTCGATTTCTTCACCGGCTAAATAGCCATGTTACACAGAGAATTGGATGGTACTATAATACCCTCATGTAAAAGAGCCATTACGGTGTCATAAATTCACTCCTCTGCTGCCTTTGATAGAGGGTACTGTTTAACTCTGGGCCACACAGTGCCTGGTTGTAATGTGATGCATATTGGCGCAACATTCATAAGAGCCCTGCGTCATGCAGGTTATTTGTCCACAACTTGTCAGGCACTTGGGACAAATCTTCTGAAATAAGAGGGGGCCTTCCATGCAAGTATCATGGAGCATGAAACATGCCTGTATTATATCAGTATTTCACAATGGACACATACCTCCAATATTATCTCCCTTTCATTATCTTTGTTCTCAAAAAGGTGATCATCTGAAACATCTTTCAATGGTTGGGTAGGATCGATACCCAAAATTGTACGCCAATCCCCATTATCAGAATCAACTGCTATCAACAAAATCCTGTCCTTCGCCACCAAAACTCCTTCTATGTCAAGCATGATAATAATTCCTGCAACTACTTCTTGAGGTTAGGCTGACCTGAACAATAATTTGTAGGGTACTTGCAGTACTTTTTGGCTACCTGTGGCACTGAGCTAGGAAGTATTGTACTGCTGCATATTAACAAAGCAGTGTTCCCTACCGTGCCAGGGAATTGGAATGTAGTAATCAAACAAGAGAACAGACCTCGTTGTTTTGTGTTCCCAAGGCAGCCTGCGAGGATTCAGGCCTACTTTCAAATACAGTGTTAGCTCATGTTATAGGTATCACGTGCATGCAATGTATTCTACATGACAATGTCATAAAGCAAATGGTTAATTTCCCTTATAGAAATGTCCACAATATGTGTGTCTCCCACGAGTCACCTCCACGCATGAGATTCCCCCTCCCACTACACCACCTTTTACATGTTCACCACGTGTTAGTATATTGTACGCAATCTAAATTGTTTGAGAGGGGCTGTGATTTGGACGTGCATTCCAAAACTAGCGATCTAAGATCCAGAAATAATGGGTTAATAAAAACCAGGAGATTTTGCTGAGAAAAGCACAGAGGCTCTGCCTTTGCCATTATGATGGGCAAACTTTGAAACAAGCTATCAAGGTAAATCTGCACATTGCATCTGCAAATTTTCACCTGACATTCGATAGAAATCTAAAACCTGGCTTTTAACAAGTTTATTTTTATTTATTTACTAGCAAAAAGTATCCATTCTCCAGACGGGTTCTGTGGACAGACATGACAACACTCTCATCAATTGTTGAAAATTAATGATTCTGTATGTCGCTGTTCCGATTCGCTTATCGCTTGATGTGCTTTGCACTCTGAAGTGAACTGCACTGAGAATGAGTGTGTGTGGCTGGCTGACATACCCCCGGAGTAGACATTGGGAGGTGGTAAGAGTTGGTGTGCTGCTGCATATTGGGACCTACTGTACTCTCTCTCCACCTGTTTCCTTCTGCAAATGTCCCAGAAACCCTGCATTCTTGGGTTGAGGACCGTTCCTTCGATGACCACATTGAAGTTGCGCCTATTTCAGGTAACCATCTCATGTGTGAAGGTGCTGGAATCTGGGGAAAGGGGTCGGGTGTCCAAACGTGGCCAGTATTGTCTGGAGGGTCCTAACATGTAACTATGCAAAGTTTGGTGCAGATTGGTGAAACAGTGTGGAAATGTATAAGGAACAACACTTTGTCGAGCCAAGAACCCACAAATGTTCACTTTTATATAGATTTATTTATTTATGTATTTATATACAGAAGGAACAATGTTCTTTTGAGCACAAAAGAATGTACAATAGATAAGAAATCAGAATTGACGTGAGCTTCTTACAATGGGGTGAGTTTGAGCAGCATTCGGATGAGGTTGTGGAGGGGAGTAAATGGAACAGTCAGGGACAATACATAAGTGGACATACATAGATTAAGAACAACCAACATTAGACATTTTTAAGTGCAGATAGGTGGTGCGGCCAGCTGTGCTCGGGACGTGACCATGATGTGTGAAGTGCTTCAATAGAGGCAGAGGAAGTGAGAGACAAAGGCAGGTTTGAGGAGAGGAAAAGTTGTTAGCTAGCAGGCAGATAAGAGGCAGGTTAAGAGGGTATCTCAGAGGGGAGCAGGTAGGATTTTAGTTTGGTTTTGAACAAATCCCTGTGGACTGTTTCTCCGATGTCATGGGGAAGAGAATTCCATGCAAGTGGAGCAAGAAGAGAGAAAGAGTGGAAGCTAGAGGAAGCACAGGGAGTGCAGGGAGCCACAAGGGTAGTCGAGGAGGCAGAGCAGAGATTATGATAAGGCTTATGGATTTGGATGGAGGAGGATAGATAGAGTGGTACCTTACTGTGGATAGATTTGTGAACCAGGAGAAGCAATTTCAATCTGGCCCTGTTTAAAACATAATCAATGGGAATTAGCCTTCATCAACAAGCAGTGAAAACAGCACCAATCAATCGACTGAGTGTCACGCACAGGCATATTCGCGTAGGCTGTTCTTTGGCTTAAACATAAGTCTGCGAATACCCGAAAATGTTTTCTATGTTGAATAATTTGTTGACAGTAATTTCATTTGGTATTTATTGAGCACACATACACCCAGAGGCAACCTGGCACTATAACCAGAAAGACAGCAGAGCCAACAGACCTCTTCTTAAAAAAGAAATGTCTTTACGGCTCGCCAAAAGGCAAGGTCATTCTCAGTAGCCTCAACTCACGAGGGATTGAATGCCAGAGCTTGGTGGCTGCAACAGAAAAGGCACGACCACCAACACAGGAAATCCAGATCCTGGGAACTGCGATAACTGCATGGTCTTGTTAATGAAGTCCACGGCTTGGGACATATGGCCGAAACTTCTGTTGCAAGTACTCAGCCCCTAATCCATAGAAAGCCCTATGTATTAGACGAAGAGATTTGAACTGCACTCATTTTATAATGGGGAGCCAGTGCAACTGGCAAAGGACAGGAGTCATATGAGAGGAGAATGGGACCCGAGATACCACACGTGCTGCAGAGTTCTGGAGCAGCAGTAGCCATCGAAGGAGATATAATGGCTGAGCCAGATAGAGTGAGTTACAGTAGTCAGCTACACTCAGAACTTGGGAAGCGACCACCGGAGCATGAAGATAACAAGAGATAAAAGGAAGGACTTTCCGAAGATTTTTTTGTTTGAAATGCTCAGCCTGACAGACAGTTGACACCTGTGCTTCCAAAGAAAGTGAAGCAGGTATTTTAATACCAAGGCCCCGCACCACTAGAACAGAGAGGCAAGAGAGACAGGCCAGAAATCGGAAGTCCACAAAGAGGCAGCAGAAGGGGGACCCACCACCGAGAATTCCGTCTTGTCCCCATTCAGCCTAGGCCAATGATCACTCATCCACCCTATACTGCCTCCAGGCAACCCCACAGCTGGGACGCAGCCTCCAAATGATGATGGTCAATACGAACAATGATCTGTGTGTCGTAAGCACATGAGTAGCACTGGAGTCCGGGGTATGGATGAGTTTGACCAGAGGCTGAATGTACACGTTAAAAAGTGTTGGGGACAAGGCGGGGCCCAGAGGAACACCACAGGAAAGGGAGACAGGGGCAGAACGAAAAGAAGACAGAGAGAGAGATTGAGTGCGTCCAGTGAGAAAAGATTCCAGGCAGGCCAACACCTGGCCGAACACCCCAGCCTGCGTCAATCGAGCAACCAGAATGGAGTGGTCGACAGTGTCAAAAGCAGCTGACAGATCTAAAAGTATCAGTGCACCCACCCCAACCTGATTGGAAAGCCTGGAAAGATCATCAACGACAGAAACTAAAACACTTTCTGTGCCCCGGCTAGGATGAAAGTCTGACTGGAAAGGATCAAAGAACCCAGAGCTCTCAAGAAAAGAGCCAAGAAGAGGCAACATAAGTGACTCACATAATTTCATAGAGAAAGGGTGTAAAGAGATTGGGTGAAAATTCAACAGCACAGAAGGATCCAGTCAGGGTTTTTTAAGAAGGGGGATCACCAAAGCGTGTTTAAGATGAGCAGGGATAATGCCAGAGTTGCAGGAGTGGTTAAATAAGGTTCCTCATAATTTCCAAAGGGATAGGATCAAGGGGGGGAAGCAGAATACATTTTTGAAGTACACCCGACTATCTCATCAGGCCTAAAAATGGGAAAAACCGACCACAACTGTAAAGGATCGATACATACAGTCAGAAGGGGCCTAATCCTTGATCCTAAGATAGAAGAGGCAATTTTGTTTCTAATATCCACAATCTTCTGAAGAAAGAACTATGACATAGGGTCACATAGGAAAAGGAATAACCCCAGACTGAGTATTGGGGGAGGATGAAAGTGTACCAACTAGATTAAAAAGTTCCTTTGGCTGATTAATTGCAATCTGGATCTCAGACGTGTAAAAAAGCCATTTTGCCTCATGGATAGCTTTATGGTAGCAGTTTTTTACTTGCCTCAATAGCTGTCTGTCGGCTTCAGAGTATGACATACTCCACTTTCGCTCTGCAACCTAAGGTCACAAGAAACCTACGATTCAGAAGGGGCAGGATGAAGAGCAGAGCGCTTGAGGGGAGCCAGGCTGTCGGCAACAGCCCTAAGCGTCCATGTAAAAGAAGAAAGGTCAACAGACTGGGTCTTCATACAGCTATTCTTAATTTGAGCAATAATTGCAGAATCTGGAACAGGGCCCCATCTGCATCTAAAATTCTTGACACAAGGAATCAAGCTGCATTGCATCTTGGTATTGATGTGAAAAGGCACAATAAGGTGATCAGACCAGTGAACCGAAAAAACGGTAACACTGAAATAGGATTTCTAGGAGAACAAAATTAAGTATAAAGTATTACCATGTTGGTGGGTAGGCTGATCCAACAACTGGAAGAGCCTAAATCAAGCATAGCCGCAGCATCCTAAATCAAGCATAGCCGCAGCATCCGGGCTATCATAAGAAAAGCCGTATCATTAATCTTTAAATTTAAATCACCAACTAAAAAGATGTTAGAGTATACGAGTTGTAATTCAGCTACAGCTTCAACAAGAGCATTACAAAAAGTGGCCTCATATCTCAGGGGTGATAGCTAATTAAAACATGGCAAGTGTCAATAGGGGAAATGTCTAGACTAACCAGACCATTTACCATTTTAATATTATGAGTCAGGGGAATGAGAGTATCCTTAAAATGAGATTCATAGATTACCTCAACCCCCCTCCAGGGTGGAGCGAATCACGGTCTAAATGCAGTATCTTATACTAAACAGGGAGCACATCTATGATAGAAGGACCAGAAGATTCATGGAGCCAGGTTTCCGTGACACAGACAAGAACAGTTTTAACTCCCTGTAAAAGTTCATTAAATGGCCCCGACCAGAAGGTTATTGGGGTGTCCCAGTCTCTTTCCTGATAGACATAAATCCATGTGGAAAAATGGTATGCAGGGGAGCTAACTTTATCAAGTCAATGCAAAGATAGGTCAACTGGTCGTGAGATGGTACAACAGACCAGGGCGCATTCGAGGCACAGACGAGCACAGACAGGCTTGCCATTTGTGCGCCTTTGGCACGCATTAGGCGTGTCTGCTGCACTGCGTGGTATGACTGCACATTAAAGGCAGTGCCAGGAGATCATGTGACAGCCAGGAGAGGCAAGTGAAAAAAGACTCGAGGCACCAGGACGCAGGTGTCCATGAGAGTCAAATTACAGCCTCACAACACAATTAGTAGCAGCAACAAGGATTTTTTGGGGAAGATAAGGTAAATATACAATATAAAATGCAATAGAAACGGTAACCGCCAGCCAGCAAATCCTTTACTGTTAATCTAGTGCATTCCCTTGCTCTGCGCTATAAGGCAGTGCCAGGAGATCACGTAACCGCAAGGAGCAGCAAATGAAAAAAGACTCGAGACACCAGGACACAGGTGTCCAGGTGAGCCAAGTTACAGACTCAGAACCCAATTAGTAGCAACGAGGAGGGACAATGATATGAAACAGGCAGATGTAAATGTACCTCATTGCTCAAAATGCTTTTCTCACTAAAAAGAAATGATTCTCTCTCTTTTCATATTTGTCACATCTAGATCCCTAGCCCATTCATGATGGTCAATGTGTGCCATTATTATTAGCATTGTTGTCTTGGATGTATGAGAGAGTGAGGTGTCCTTATTGTTTTTTTTTGCCTTTTGGTTGTTGTTTTATTTCCTACTAGCAAAAGGTACCCATACCCTGCACGGGTTCTGTAGACAGACATGATAACACACTCATCAATTGTTAAAAATCAATGATCCGGTAGGTCACTGTTCCGAATTGCTTATCGCTTGATGTGCTTTGTACTCTGAAGCGAGTTACACCGAGAATGGGAGTGTGATGCTGGCTGACATACCCCGGAGCAGACGTGGAGGGGAGGCAAGAGCTGGCGTGCTGCAGCATACTGGGACCTTCTGTACTCTCTCCACACCTGTCACCTCACTCTGGTGCAGTGCAGTGCATCGTGGTGAAAATATCTCAGAAATGGTGTGTCCTAGGGCCCTAGAAATGTGGTTTGTAAGCCCCCACGGGGAGTTTTGTTCCTTGTGTTGAGATGCTTAAAATGAGCTCTGTCCGGTTCTTCTACGACCACATTGATGTTTATCTTATTTCAGGTCACTGTCTCATGTGTGAAGGGGCTGAAATCCAGGGGAAGGGGTGGGGTGTCCAAATGTCATGTAGACAGTAATGCCCGGAGGGTCATAACAGGTAACTACGCCAAATTTGGTGCAAATTGGTGGAACAGTGTGGAATTGTACAAGGGACAAACAAACAGATTTTCTGATTTACATATATTTATATATTACACAGACACAGTAGTGGCTGTGTAGTTATGATTAAGTTGCTGTTTCCATAGGAAGAGCACTTTTTGGGTGGCTTATAACTTCGCTCCCCCTGGACGAATCCTCACCAAAAAGTATATGGCCCACTCAGAATTTTTTTTGCAAAGTTTGGTGAGGTTTGGTCCAGGGGGGGCAAAGTTATATGGGGGGTCCCAAAATTTCTTTTTTCCCCATAGACTGAATGGGGGAAAAACTTTGCACATGGCTACAGATCAAACCGCTGGATGGATTTTTACCAAATTTGCAGCAGGAGCAGCGGTTTGGTCCCGAAAGCGTGCTTTTGTAAATTTGGTTAAAATCCGTCCAGTAGTTCTTTTTAAAACGATCAAAAAGTAGGTCTAAAAAAATGTATGATAACTATGTCCGCTCTGCGGACACACTTCCCTGTTCGCTCCGTGGACAGGACACTGATTGGGTAATCGGCTTGCGTCAAGTCCGCGGACATGTGACACTTTCCCTCATTGGATGGTGAAGAGCATGAAGTGCGTCAGATTGTTCCGATGCGCTCGCCATCTTTCATCCGTGTTTTGGTGTCCCCGGACATCGCCGCAAACACATATAACAAAACACCACATTGCACTTGGTAAACGTATCAAATACTGTCTAGAAAGGTGAGGGATGATGAGGATGGGATGGGATGTGGCAGCAAGAAGCAAAAAAATGTGTTTTTTTGTCACAAAAGTCATACGGTACATTTGGAGGTGTTCCTTATTATAATGTGCATAAAATACAGGCAAAGGACTAATGTGTCTGTGTAACAATGTATTTAACATAATATTGTAGTCAAACTTGCGCCCCCTAGCGTGTGGCATCTGAGGCAGCTATCTGCAGTGTTTGATGGAAACAGCGGCAGTGCACGTGTATGCGACTACAGGTTCTCATGAATGCATAGAGCTATGTTGTTGCAAAGTGAGAATGTATTTAGATTCTGAGTGAAGGTCACCAGCCTTGATTTTTTGATTGTGAGTTAAGGCAGCCCACGCATGGGACAGAAACTATAAGGGTCAATTGTTTTTTGACCTTGAGAGAAAGGGAATATTTTGTGAGAAATGCAGTGAGAGGAGGTTTGTAATAATGAACCTTTGATAAGGTTATGCATTCCAAAAGTGTGTAAGGAACATGTAAAATCAGTTCAGGAAGAATCTTTGGTGCAAGCGCATTGACCATTACGCTCTGAGTTACGCGAAGAGAATGGAGACGGTGAATATCATGTAAGTTTGTGTTTGACGAGTGTACACCAGAACGAGCATTAACTTATTATTATCTGAAGATTAATTTTGGCAATGTAACTCACATACTATCTTTCTGTGTGGTTGTCTTTTTTATGTAGCTATGGGGTGTGCAAAATCTAGATGTATGTAGACTATCACTAGATTCATCCAGGTTGAACGGGATTATTTCTCTAAAATGTCATGTATGACCACATCGAATTGTGTATCAGTTTCCACGTTCTTTTTGTCTTTTTTGACATTGTTTGATGTGTATGCTAATCGTTAGTTTAAACTCTATGTCGAATTAAGAAATCAATAGCTATATTGTGATAACGGTCAAGTAGTTATACTTCTTTTCTGTTATGTTTTCAAAATAGCTACATGCTGCCTTACTGTGATTGCCATGGATTCCAGATGCCAACTGATGGATTCTTTATTCGCCAGGTGCACGTAGTCGTCAACGGGTGGATCACTGTGACTGTTTTGTGGGACGACCGCCCAGGGCCCATGTGCTGTACACTGCACTAGCGATTAAGAGTAACATCACATCTTTTATGGTGCTCTAGGCCCAAGTTGATGCAGACGGCCTGGAATTCACTGTGCGACGCAAGCGGTTGCTTTATTGAAAACAAACACTTTGTGTATGCAAAAGGAACAACATGTGCATCACGATTAACATTTTTCGAATACGAGCGAAGAAACAAATTTGCAATTTGATTGAATATGGAAATAGTCGGATGTTCTTGGAGAGTTGCTTGTGAAATAAAAATACTTTAGAAATTGTACAGTGTTATTGCTTTCTTTTAAAGACCGGTTTAATATTTTGAATTGTGACAAGCTATGTTGTTAGTCAATGTGTGTTGATTTTCGGGTTCTGCGTCACATCACGTATGTGATTATGGACGCATTTGCCAGCGCTGAAGAGGAACGTTACCGAGAAAGGTGTTGAATATCACTAGGGTTGGTTATGTGGGGGTCAGGGACGGGGAATATGATTTAGTGATGTCATGGCAGTTTACCTTAGGCAGATGCAGCAATGGATGAGAATAGCACAAGATGGACTGCCCTGCTGCCAGATTTCGTATGTTTCTAAAAGAGGAGAAATGAGGTAAGGTGATTTGGAAATGTTTGCGATAGATCGACGTATGTATAAAAATACATGGTCGAACCCTCGGAACAATTATATTTTCTGAGCATTGCACTTGCGAAACTTATCAAATTATGTTTGGGGAGGTCAGGGATGATGATGATGGGTGGAATATTTCTGCCTTGATTTCGAATGATTTTACAAAGTTTGTTGAGATTTTGTGCACAGCTTATATGAGCATTAATTTGACAGTTTCGAAAAAATAAAACATGGGTGGATTTCCAGCAAATTTGCGTAAGGCTCATTGGCAAGGATCGAAAAGCATGGTTTTGCAAATGTGGAAGTGTTTTCTTATTTGAGGAGTGTCATAATGTAGTTTAAAAAAATAGCGTTATAGCTTTGGTGACTGAGGGGTAGGCTGTAGCCATGGGCAGTGGCCAGAATGTCGGGGTCATTGTATAAGGACATGATCCGGACAATGTGGCTACTGCCCATGACCAGAAGGGACAACACATACGATTAAAGCGGCTATGTGCACCTGGGAGTGGCTTTGTGGTAAAGTTATTTGAAATTAGCATACGTTTGAAAGGAAACAAAAAATGTGTTCGTGGTAATATGGTCATAGGGTGTTCTTTTTGCCTTCTGCAGACTGTCATGGAAAGCGAAGAGGGGCCCTGCATGGAACCCTCGCCTTCCCTTTCCTTGGTGGCCATCTTGGAAAAGGATTTTTCTTCCTAAACCGGGATGCCAAAGGCGTCACGGTATAGGATGAAAAATCCTCTTTTTTAGTAGCACGGGTTACCGCTTTGGAAACCTAGGCTTCTAATGGCCTTCATCACCCATTTCAGGTGCTGGAATGGGGGGATAATGGTCCAGAGACCTCGTTATCCACCCTCGCTTCCATTGGATGCTAACTTAGGCTGCTCGGCCGATATCCATCGTTCCAGTCCCTGGAACAGAGGTTGAACGCCACAATATTCCCATTAGCATAACACAAAATGGAAATGGAAATGTTGGAAAATCTTATTGCGTCTATGTACTTTACTGAGAAATATAAAGTAGATGGAGGCAATGCAGTTCTTTTTAGTTCTATTTTTTACCTGTGAAAGGTGGTTCCTAAAGGAACATTTGTTTTGTTTTTGGATGGCTTTTTTTTGGCAGGACAGCTAACGACGAAAGGTCGGCAAGGGAAATGAGGGAAGAGGCACAAAACACTAATATGGAGGGGCAGGTGGACAGGGGAAAATGTTGCGCTTGTGTTATTTCTAAGGTAGGGTGCAGTGTTTCTGATGCTCTTTCATTACAGCAGTGGTGGTGTCTCTTGGGGAGGAGGGATGCCCTTAGCTGATGTCATTTTAAGATAAATAGCAGTTTTGCTAAACGTATATTTTGTGTACTAGATTGCCAAATGGCTGAGTATGAATAGGTATTGGAGCTGAGCAAGGGAAATGTTGAAGTTGCAAGTTCGTACCTCAGTAGAAAATGTAGTTCCACAGTGTCCACAAAGCACAGATCTTATTGTGAAGTGCGTACGGGTTCTCGGACAAGTCAACATGCTGTGCACCAGCATATGGTCATGTGGCATTCTCCGGAATGTGTGCAATGAAGTCAAATGTTTGTAGACATTATGGTTAAGTTGCGCTAATAAAAACCTATGAAATTCAGTAAAAAAACGTTGTTAAAGGGACGTTATGGTTAAGTTGCGCTACTAAAAACCTATGAAATTCAGTAAAAAAACTTTGTTAAAGGGACATTATGGTTCCAAGTAAAACTGAAAAACCCCTGAAATTCGCCAGTTATGGTAAGCTAAGCAACCATAACTCGTGCCACCACCGTGCACTGCTAAGACTAACACCCAGGACATCAAAGATGACATCACAAATGTCATTGATGACATCACTAATGACTTCACATGTGCATTTACCTTTCATGAAAAGTCTGTACATGGGATTCTTATTCTAATGTTAATAAAAAATTAGCAAGGATCATTGGAATAAATATCATGAGGTACATAGTGCATTAAGTAATGCATTAATCCAAATAGCATTGTATTATGAAGTTATTTCAAATATATCAAGGTACACATGCAGTAATATAGGCATAGTGTGCAGCAGACATGATGGAGATGTCATATTGATAATCTTGCCATGTTAAATACTAAAATTATAAATGCTTTCTTATTAGAGTCTTGCATACTGTGAAACATTTAATAAGTACCTATTCAAACCCACTTACTACATTATTGCATTACTGCACACAAAACTCAAACAGACAACAACACATACAATTAGAGTATATACAGGGAAAGTGAAGTAAACAAAAAGACAGAAGTATTACCCGACAATCTTCATAACCTAACTGATTATCTTCATGCACAGAAATGATTGCTCTGCTTCAAAGCTACTACTTCCCTATTTATAACTATTACATATTGTGACTAGACCCTAAGGAAAGTAGTGTAAGTGCAATGTGTACAAATATGAGCATATCCAGGGAAAGTACAGTAAAAAAAAAACAACAAACCTATAAGACAGTGTTGATAACCTTACTAAACATCTTCATACATAAAAAGCATTGCTGTCTTCCATGTCTGTGTTTTCTCCTTTGTATATGTTTCATATAGTTTGAGTGGACCCTAAGTGAATTACTGTAAGAACATATTTGAAGTATAAGTCTACAAATATAGTACTTTTTGCATGTTTAGTTCCTGACTGTTACTGGAGTAGATATGTCAGTAAAGGAAAAAAGGGGGAGCCAGACATGTGATGTCATCAGTGATGTCATCAATGACATTTGTGATGTCATTTTTGATGTCCTGGGTGTTAGTCTTAGCAGTGCACGGTGGTGGCGCGAGTTATGGTTGCTTAGCTTACCATAACTGTCGAATTTCAGGGGTTTTTCGGTTTTACTTGGAACCATAACGTCCCTTTAACAACTTTTTTTACTGCATTTCATAGGTTTTTAGTAGCACAACTTAACCATAACGTCCCTTTAACAAAGTTTTTTTTACTGAATATATATATACATATATATTACATGGCCTGCAGTAGCGGCCATGTAGTTATGGTTAAGTTGCTAAACCCATAGGAAGAGCACTTTTTGGGCGGCTTATAACTTCACTCCCCCTGGATGAATCCTCACCAAACTTTGCAAAAGAAAGTATATGGCCCACTTTGAATGATTTTGCAAAGTTCAGTGAGGTTTGGTCAAGGGGGGGCAAAGTTATAGGGGGGGTCCCAATTTTTTTTTTCCATAGACATAATGGGGAAAAAACTTTGCTCACGCCTACAGCCCAAACCGCTGGATGGATTTTCACCAAATTTGTGGCAGGAGTAGCAGCTTGGTCCCGTAAGCGTGCTTTTGTAAATTTGGTGAAAATCCGTCCAGTAGTTTTTCAAAAAATGATCAAAAAGTAGGTCACAAAAAATGTATGATATCTATGTCTGCTCCGCGGACACACTTCCCTGTTCGCTCCGCGGAGAAGACACTGATTGGCTGATCGGCTTGCATCATGTCCGCGGACATGTGGCGTGTTTGCTGATTGGATAGTGAAGAGCGTGAAGTGCGTCAGATTGTTCTGATGCGCCGCCATCTTGGATCTGCCGACAGCGTGGCTGCGAACAGAGGTGAAATGCAGTTTTGGGGAGTGTTTTGGTGAGCAAGAGTGCTTGGGGAGGTTTGGGGAGTAAGAGATGGATCAAATACTGTATTTGTTTAGGTGGCAGGTGCTCCTGATGTATTCGCCATGCCCGCGCTGTTCGGATGTCTGTAATTAGTCAAAATGACGGGTGTCCTAAGGGCAGTATTTCCGTCCGTGCTGTCCGCAGGAAAGTCGAAACTGTTCTAAGGACACGGGCGGTGTCCGCGGACATAAAATTGCCCATATGTCACAGTTAAAATGTTTGATTCTATGGGTGTGATATGCTGCGGTGGTTGTGGCCAGGGCCTAGAGTCTTGGGTGCATGCCCGAAGGCCATGCACCCAAGACCGAAGTTATATGCACCGAAGTTATAAGACACCATGGGTGGCTTATAACTTTGCTCTCCCTGGATGAATCCTCACTAAACTTTGTAAAATTGTGATATGGGTGGGCCCATATAGATAGTTAAAATGTTTGATTCTATGGGTGTTATATGCTGCGGTGGTTGTACCCAGGGCCTAGAGTCTTGGGTGCATGGCCGAAGGTCATGCACCCAAGACCGAAGTTATAAGCACTGAAGTTATAAGCCACCATGGTGTGATATGCTGCGGTGGTTGTGGCCAGGGCCTAGAGTCTTGGGTGCATGGCCCAAAGGCCATGCACCCAAGACCGAAGTTATATGCACCAAAATTATAAGCCACCATGGGTGGCTTATAACCTCGCTCTCCCTGGATGAATCCTCACTAAACTTAGCAAAAAGAGTGATATGGGTGGGCCCATATAGACAGTTAAAATGTTTGATTCTATGGGTGTGATCTATAGGTGTGATATGCTGTGGTGGTTGTAGCCAGGGCCTAGAGTCTTTGGTGCATGGCCGAAGGTCATGCACCCAAGACCGAAGTTATAAGCACTGAAGTTATACGCCACCATGGGTGTGATATGCTGCGGTGTTTGTGGGCAGGGCCTAGAGTCTTGGGTGCATGGCCGAAGGCCGTAGGCCGTAGGCCGTACACCCAAGACTCTAGGCCCTGGCCACAACCACCGCAGCATATCACACCCATAGATCACACTCATAGAATCGAATATCTATCAAATATTTGCAAATTTACAGTTTGTGTACTGTTTGATTTGTATATTTTGTATGTGAACTTTTGGCTATGTCATGTCATTAAGATTGTAGAGTTTGTTAACAAGCACTGCAGTATAACATATCCATGGAAGTAAACATTTTGTATTGTGGTGTATGGTTAGATGTTTGCTTCAATGGTTCTGTTATTGAGCAGTATTTATGCGTTCTATTAGAATATAATTACTGTTTGATTTTTTGAGATTGGATATATTTTTTTCATGAGTTGGGTAACTGGAGCACATATTCTTTTTCAATTTCTGTGATAAAAGAAAAGAGCATGTTAGTGTATGTATTTTATAAAGACTTATTTCATTGCATAATAGGCATTTCAGCTTTTTTTCGACCCTCATATTTAGTAGTTTACAAACCAGTGCACTGTGCAATTTGCTCAGTTTCTGTGTTTGTTTTTCAAATCATTGGGTCTGTGGGAAAAATAAATTCATGTAGGATTAAAAAAAAACCTTTTTTTGTTATGCTACAGTCTATTTGTTTGTTTGTTTTCAGTGTTTACTTGTTGTTTCTGGCTAATGTTCTATCTGTTGGCTTGTTGCAGAAATGGTATTGATTTATCTGTTTGGTTGTTGCAAAATCTTGGGGCAGTTAGATACCTGTTGGCGTATTCTAACAGTTTATTTCTTGTTATGATTTAGTGGTATTCATTTATCTGTTTGGTTGTTATAAAATCTTGGGGCAGTTAAATACCTGTTGGCGTATTCTAACAGTTTATAGTTTTTTAATTGAAGTTTTGTTAATGTTTAAGTACAGATTAGTTATAAAATTTTGGTTTTACGAACAATAAATAAGCGTTTGTAAGATTTGCTGGTAATCTCTGCTTTAGAGTAATGGTACTATCATTACATTCTAACCATCCGCATTTCTTTTATATATATGCAATTTATTGACCTGCATTGGTTGTGGTCCTGCGTGGTAGATTATACCTATTGTTGTGAAGGTTTTCTTACAAAGTGATACTTGACCATGTGTGAATCCAGTTAGCTTGCAGTTGTTTTTGGTACCATCTGCATTGTACCGTAGAAGCATTAGTATTACGTATTTTCTATGTGTTTGTATTAGTAAGGTGGAGCGATTATCTGAATTGCAGTTAGGACATAATCTACCATGGTTTGCATTTTGTACAAGTTGCTGAAACGGAACGGATTCACAATTAGGTATGGATACATACATGAAGCGCTCATTAGGGATTTGTTCCTGTGCCACATTGTTGCAGAGAGTGCATGTATGTTTCCACATGTATGAAATCTGGAAGATTTCATTTATTGGTAAGTTTTTGTTTTCCAGTACTTGTAGTAAGTACATTAGATATTCTTGTGGATCTTTTTGTGAGTTTATAGTGAATTTCACCATTCCAGCACAGTAGTCCAATTCTTGTCTTATTCCATGAACACTATACGTGTTGTCAGGATTGTTTGTTGCGTTTCTATGAAGGACTAACATTTGCAAACACAATTGTCTGTACTGTGTAAGTAAATGTTGTCAACAATTGGTGGCAATTGAAATACAATATTCATTGCTACATTTGCGTAGCAACTTGACCAGATAGTTCTGTGTCTAAGTCATTTTTTCGGAGTGTGTGTTACTTCTTTGAAGAAGTACCTGAGTTACTTTGAGTAATAGGTTCTTCTTTGTTTGTGGTAATTGATGAAGTATTAGCTTCTTTTACTCTCTTTGGAACATTTGCAGTAAGATCCTGTTGCATTTCTGTTTGAATTAGTTTTCTTTTACGACGTTTTCCTTTTTGTGGAACAGGATATGTTTTTAGATGGGGGTGTATAGTGAACGTAGTCTATTGTATTCTAAAATGCATGGAATATCAGCGTTTACTTTACTTGCATCAAAGTTGATTAGAAATAAACCGTCAGGTGTACGTAAGCGTGATAGTGCTACATAGCTCATTCCTTCTTTAAAGACTGTGTTCCCAATAACTATCAATGCTTTGTCTAGGGTAAGACCTTGTGATTTGTGAATGGTGACTGCGTATTCTAGAGTTAGAGAAAATTGTTCTCTGCGTACATACATGTCTTTGAAGAGAAGGAATCGAGCTGTTGAGCGCCCTATCCTTTTTACTTCTGAAAGTTTGTCAAAGAGAATATTGACAAACTGAATGTTGTTGTCACGTGGGTATGGTTGAAAGCCAACAACTGTACCCATTGCCCCATTAACTAGTCCTTGCTCCACTTCAAGGTTACGTTTAAGCATCACTCTACAGTTTAAGGATAATTTTAATATTTTCTCCAAACCAGCTGTGTTGGAGATAGAATTTTCTAAGGTATTCAGTCTTGTTGTGGCTTGTTGACACATGGGTAGTGTCATACCATGTACGTCCAGTTTGTCTGTGGAGCAAATTTCAATTATTGGTTGCATTTCTTTTTTCAACATTGTTTCATTGAATTTGGAACAGCTTGCAAGAGTTGGCATTAAGGACATACAATGGACATTTTTGTGTGCTAATTGTTCCATAACATCAGTAGCACATGAGTTATGGCCATAAAGTGCATGGATGTGCCAGGTTTTTAATATTGCGTGTGCTTCTTGAGATAGTACACCAACTCTAATACTTTTTAAAATGTTGGCGTAAGTGAGGTCTGCAGATTGGTGCATGTTTTCTTTTAATCCTCTGTATTGGAAATGTTGCCAAAGGTTGACATTTCCTATGCTGCCAACAGTTTTACGGCAGAGTTTGTGTCCTAAGGTTTTAAAAATAGGTTCACCTTTCACTGGTGTCAATTGAAGAAGATCTCCGAAAACAATAATGTGTTTTCCTCCAAAGAGCTCTTCGTGGTTTGTTGCAATCTGAGGTGAATCAAAGCCAACATTAGGTTGGAGACCATGCTCACTTCATATATTAGTAGCATTTTCATTTGTTTTAACACTCTGCGTAGTTCCATTGCAGCTTCTGTAGAAAGTGTGTAATATTCTAATTTGTTTTGATATTCTACTGGAAGGAGTAGTAATCAGTGTAAAGTGACACCGCCTATGTTGTAGGCAGCTAAACCTGTGGGGGCAGTCACAACAGCTGACAGTTTGTTGTTTGTCAATTGTTGAAGGAACTTGCTGATGATTTTGATTAAGAATGTTTTGCCTGAACCAGCTTCACCACTGACGTATAGTAGTATAGGTTTGTAATGTTGACAGGTACATTCTTTATTTTCATGTTGTACACCATGTGCAATGTCTTTTGTTACTTGAAAAATGGTACACTGCTCTTTGTTCAGTTTTGATTGTGGTACAGTTAAGAATTATGTATCTTCTTCATAGTGACACATGGTGTTCTCTACTTTTGTCATAGGTAATTCTGCCTCATTTGCTATTAGTGGCTGTCCCAGTGGTTCTTGGCTCCCTGTTACAGAAGGTTGACTACTGTCAGGAGTGTCCTTATCTAGTTGGGCCGGGAGTTCTTCTTCATGTTTCTGTTCATTGTGCAACATTGTTTTGCACTGCGTAAAGTTTATATCAGTGATAGTGCTTTCATTTGCTTTGAAAGCGTCTTCATAGGAGTCATACTTTTCTAGTATCTCTTCTTCTTTTCTCCATGGTTTAAAAAGTTGTAGCAGGGACATGTAATATAGTTCTATATGTTGAGGAGTTTTTAATGACAATTTGATATGATTAATTAAGATTCATTTGGTAAGTTTCACTAAGCTGCCTTCACAATCTGTCACTCTATATCTACCTTTTTTTCATCTGGTTTTATATTATTTTTGAATGTGAAGTTTTGGGCTATGTGGTATAAACACATGGTTTCCAAAGTGGTACTCCTGTTTGGGTAGTATGTATCTAGTAAATTGTTTTTCAAAATGTCTTGGCTGTTGGGATCATTTTTGGCTATTGTTTCTATGTCGTCGTATGATTTGAGAACTCTTTTTCTAGATTTAGCAGGACCAAGACTTAGCCATACTATATTTTCAGATTTTCCATACAAAGCAGCACCAGTTAAACGATCTGCAGCTTCATAGGAGCCACATTCTCTATGAGAGAGCATTTTTAGGCCTAAGCTGTACAATTTTTGAGATAGTGTTTTGTCCGATGATAGGTCATTCCGGAGGTCTTGAAGCTCTGTTTTTTCTGTTTTTTTAAGTAGGCTGTAACATATCGTGCAACTGCAGTGGAATTGTCTGCAATGTACTGCACATCTATGTTTGCATTCCATAAGAGGGCAATGACTGCATTGTAATCATTGATATATTTTGCTTCTTCTGTTCTTTTTATGTAATACGTGTTCTTAGGTGATTTACCTTTAACACTATGTCTAACTGAAGACCTGAAGTTGTTCATTTCACCTGTTTCTGTAACTGGTCTAGGGAAACTAAAGCAGCATTTGGTGTAGTATTTCCCTTTGTTTTTGTATTTGCGACGACAATATTTGCCACATTTGTGTCTTTCAAATTGTACAATTTGTGCATGAAGATCACTATTTGTTGCTTCCGATGGAATTTCACAAATGACATATTTTTCGATAAACTGTAAAACAGTGGCATCACTGTCTTGACCAAATTTAGGAGCATCTTTAATACATAAAAGCAAGTGGATATGTGGTACTCCTCTGGCTTGGTATTCTTTTCTCCAAAAGAGGTGTTGTACTTCTCCGAGAGGAGGAACAGTTTTATTACAAATAAAGTGTAGCATAGCAATGAAACGATGATGGAAATATCTTGAAACATTAACAGGATCTAGAGAGCAAAGTTGTCCAGGTGTTAGCATATCTATGTTTGTTTTGTTTTTGTTTGATATGCGTAGGAAATCATGTAAATCTCCCCATGCATATTCTGCAAAACCTAATGTAACAAACCAAGTGGGTGGGCCAAGGTTTATTATCATACAACGTACATCTCTGTGACATCAGAACCAGTACTCTTTCGTACCACGCATGTTTGCTAAGAGATTTGTAATGCTTGATTGTAAAACCTCATCTTTTTCTTGCACTTTTTGTATTAATTGCGTAGCTGACATATTTTGAACGTGGGTTTCTGATTTCAATGTGTGTGCAACTCCGTAATATAGTGTTGCTAGTTCAAGAGTAGGTGGAATATGTATTCCACATTTTGTCTAAATCTGGGATCTTCAGAAAACATTCGTAATGAGCGGTATTCTGATGCTGTTATCTGAGTGGGTCTATCATCGTACCTTCCTCCTTTGCCAGTAGGAAAGAGTAGAGGAAAAAGCACATGCTTTTATACTTTTTTCCCATATGCTGATTGGTGATCCTTTGGTTTGTCACATTTGGTACATTTCTAGTGCATCATCTATGGTGTCATTAGAGTGTAATGGATGAATTGTATAATGGTGTAAAATATTGGATACTGTAGCAGGATCTAGAAGTTCAAATTGACCCGTTTTTGGTGACTCGTGAATTATTTGTGTTGTTTCCCTTAAGTTTTCTTCAATATTTATCTCTTTGTAGTATTCATTATTGTCTTTTAGATATTGCAAGGCTTGTCTAACTTTATGAGTTGTTGCCAAATTTTTTTGTCTTTTGTAGGTACACCATTTACTAAGACAATTAAAGATTGCTCTATTGGACGTTGCACTCCCAGAGTGTGCACATTTTCTTTCAGATCTACTGGTAAATAAACTACTTTGCCACGAATGCCTTTCACTAATTCAGAGGGAGGTAATTTTGCTGTTTTTGGTTGGAGGTGTATAATTGCTTGAAATGGGTGCACTGTTTGAATTATGATGCTCTCATATAAACTGAGTTGTTGCAGGGGTTTTGGTAGTGGGAATAATTCCAAGTTATTTGTGATAGCACGTGAAGGAGTTTGGTTGTTGTCAAGTTTTGTAGTGCAGTAGCTGCAAAGTATTAAGGGGTCAGTTATTTCGTATTTGTTTTCTGCTATAAGGTAGAGAGCTAATTCAAACCATTTGGAATCTTCATTGTCATCTTTTTTGTATGTTACGTCTACAGTTTTTGTGTTACTTTTATAAAAAGTTCTGAGGCAACACACACACACACACATGGTTTGGTACTTCAGTGGATGTACTTTAAAATGCTAGTATTTCTTTTTTGTATGTGTGTAGTAGAAGGTTGCCATGTGAAGAATTGTTGGTAGTCTGTTGTGAAGCTATTGCATTTTGTAAGTGGCTTTCACTTCCAAAATATTTCCTCTAGATATGGTCGATTTCTTCGAGTAGGTCTTTGGGTGTACCATATAGAAGAGTGTTATTTAAATTGGCTAGTGCTAAAGCAGGACTTTTAGCATAGTACAGTTTATAGACTAGATTTCTTATAGTTGAATGATGTGTTGATATCATTTTGATATGATGGAAGTTGCTTTTGCACATAGGTCCTGAAATGCAGGCTAATGAATGTCCTTGTAGTCCTGTGTATTTGCACACTGGACAGGTATCCATATTTTGCAGCACTTTCATTTTGATTTTG
Source organism: Ambystoma mexicanum (assembly GCF_040938575.1). Classification (NCBI taxonomy): domain Eukaryota; kingdom Metazoa; phylum Chordata; class Amphibia; order Caudata; family Ambystomatidae; genus Ambystoma; species Ambystoma mexicanum. The sequence continues at coordinate 1,130,548,643 of NC_090935.1, read as the reverse complement.
TCTTTGCCTTTCACATACTGATTGAGGAACTGGCGTAAAGATTTGAAAGATTTTTTGGGAATGTTACACATTGACGTGCATGGCCATTTGTATACTGGACGTTCTGGTTCAGTTGAATGGAGAGGTAATTCTGAGTTTTCTGGGGATATTTTTGTAAGCAGTATTTCTTGTTCCTTTATGGTATTATTAATTTTTTCATAACCTCGCCCACTGCTATGTATTGCAATTGTGTTTGTTTGGTTTTGTTTGTATGCTTCCTCATTAAAATATGGTTCTATGCTCGTGGTGTGACTCCATTCACCTCCAGAGATATTTAAGAGATATTTATTTTTGTTGACATTCTGTTTATTGAGAATTTTTTTGGGAATTTAGTAGTTCATTTTGTTAGTGCTTTCATTCTGTTTAACACTAAAATGAATAACTTTCTTTTCAGAAGGATTGCACTGTCTATCACAGCTTCTAAGATTAATTTTCTACGGTAGGTTTGAAGGGTTGTGCATGATTTATCTCCTGTTTTTATAAGATTCTAAAGGACTCTGTGGCGGAACATTTTTGCTAAAATACTTTTTTTGGTAGTATATCAAGATTTATAGGAGCAGTTTTAGCAGTAGTGGTAGACGAATTCTTGTTAATCATTTTCTATTTTGTTTTACATTTTGATAGAGGAGGCAAAGTTTCTGTACTGGAAGCTTGTTTTGTTTTGCTAAATGACTGTATTAGCTGTTTTTTTTGAACTTTTTTGTACAAACTCTGGTAGAGATGGATGCTTATTTTGAACACTTTTATTTTCATGATGGGAAATGTGGTGGTGTGTTATTGTGCATCGGGTAGCTACAATTAGTTGGGAAGTCTATTCTTCTATTTGTGTGTTACTAAACTGCGGTTCAGATGAGAGTAGAAAGTGAGCTAGTGGTGAGAAGCATTAATAGTAAACCTAATGGTATAAAATGAAAACAGTTCTTTGTTTTGTAATACTAACATTCTAGGGTTGAGTATGTTATTTGTGTTCCAAAAAAACGGGGATTTGTGTGCCATTCTGTCTGCTAATCCCTGTTTAATAAATGGGGATTTGTGGGCAGAATGGTTCAGAAATCTCAGTTTTTTTGGTGCGCAAATTACATGAATGAAACACACAGTGTGTTTGAGGAACAGCAGGAATATTAAGGAAGTATTGTACTTACTCTTTATTTGTGGAATGAGCAGGTATCTTCAGATATGTTGTTTGTAGTTCAGATGCTGCTGATTTTCAGGAGAGTGGTCTTCACTGCAATTGTAAAAGAAAGAAGTTAGTAATTTTGTGTGTGTATAGCACTGATGTTAATTTAGACGTTGATTTTTATGTTTTTGTAGTAGTATTCTTGTTTGATATCTGAACATAGTGTATGGATGCATTTCATTTGACTATGTGCATCCTCTATATTTTATTTACAATATGTTAGTTTAAAGTGCTTTGCAAATGAGTAGAATTCTAACTGTATGAAATTCATTTGGTTTTTTACAGCTGTGTTGTAGATAGCAGACAGGTTTCGAAGTGATAGTTGATTATAGTAGATGGGAAACATTTCAATAAGTTCATTTTATAGGCAGACATGGCAACAATCAGGAGCCCCTGCGAGGGAGATTTCACCACAGCAATCGGAAACATTTATTTTTCCCATAGGATTGCATTGGGATTAGCATTAATTTTGGTGGGAGACAGTAAAAAATAGTGTGATTTTTCAATGAAAAATCAGGAGTCTTGCACCTAAATCGGGAGGGTTGGCATGTATGTATAGGTTATGCAGGTTTAGTAGCATTTCTCTGTTTATATGGATTCATAAGAGTTGTACATGTACTGTGAATAAAATATGCATACCTGTAGTTTGTTTTCATGCATGCGGGTATGCATGCAGCTGTAAGTAGAAATCTTGGAGACTTGTAGAGTAGTTTTTGTAGTAGGTGCTTTCCAATGATATGCGACTTGTACTCAGAGTGATAAACAGTACATTTGAAGTGCGGAACTCTGATGATGAGTTAGATGTAGAGGTCTTGGATGTGATTGGTGGATGGTTGTGTGACTGCTTAGCTTTATCTAATGATGGAATGGCAATGAGAGTGATGTGGAAAGGGTAGAAGGGCTGGCTAAGAGTGTCCGCGGATAGGGCATGCCACATCCGGGGTTTTCCAGCAAATCCAGCATGGAAAGGGGACTGTAGGGATCAGCCAATCAGATGTTGACGTTGTGGATTTGTGTAGAAAGAGACTGTGTGTAGTGAAGATGGCAGAGGTGGAGAAAGTCAGGGTGTTGGTGCTCGGAGATATGTTTGTGCATGCTTTACAGAAGTATGCTCAATGCAGGCATGTGGCAAACAATTTCGATGTTAAAGGAGTGGAGGTGGTGTGGAGCGCTGTGCCTGAATGCAATGTACAGCGAATTGTACACGTTTGTGAAGATGTGGGCAGGATGAACAGTCCGCATCTGGTCATTTTGCACTATTGTGCTTTCCATTTGGGCCACATCAGTGCCCCTACTTTGTTGGCAGATTTGGAACAGTTGGTTCAAGCAGTAAAGAACATCCTTCCAAATGCCAAAATAATTTGTTCTGGATTACTACCTAGGGCAATATGGGACAATAGTTCTGTTATTTGTGCCCAGCAAAACATTGGTAGGTGTGCAATCAACCGAGGCATGTGTGCTTTCATGCTTAGAGCTGGTATGTTTTTCTGTAATAATGAGAATATTGATTCCAGTAATTCTCTTTATTTTGAAGAAGATGCCATTTCCTTATCTTTTTTGGGAAATGCCATGCTGTTTTGGAATGTAAGGGTAGCTTTGGAGAAGGTTATGTGAAGATTTTAGTAGTAAAGTAAGAAGAAAAAAAACACCCAAAAATACAATATAACAGGTGTCTGTCAAGTATCTGCAAAAAAAAAAAAACGCTCTTTTCAGAGCCAACCTCAAAGGGGAAATGGGGCACACTATTTAAATTTACATTCACCACGCTCAGATTTTCGATATGTCTGCGGACATAGCGGTAGTCCGCGGACAGCGCGTATTACATGCAGGGATTCTGGGGTGGAGAGGCATGCAAATGAGAATGAGCAGAGCAAGGGATTTGTCAGTAAAGTTTACTGGGTGTGTTGTGTAAGGAGAGCTTTTGTCAGAACGTCTTTTTCCTGAGAGAAGAACAGATAGCTCTGGCTGTGTGTTTCCGAAAACAGATTATCTGGATTTTGGGAGACTCATGGGTACATTGATTGGAGGTGAATGCAGAACGCTGTGGGGTAGCTGCGGATCTTGGATTCCCTCATGTGGAAGTGGCTGGACTTGGTACCTCTCTGCTACTTTAGAGACAGAGCATCATCCAGACATAATTACAATTCATTGTGGAAGGAACAGTTTAGGACATGTGTCTGGAATTTCTTTGCAATTTGCAATGGAAGAAGGACTTGGGAAGGTCATGGAAATGTTTCCAAATTCCCAAGTAATTTTTTCTCGTATTGCACAGAGACAAATGTGGCTGCGTTCTTCTTCATTTGGTCCACAAATGGAGAAAGCGAGGCGAAATGTCAATAAGACTGTTTGTGCCTTTCTAAGAGATGTTGGCATGTCCTCTTTTCACAATGAAAATATTATGTTTTGTAGCACATGCATTTTTCGCAGAGATGGAGTCCATCTTACTTATGCTGGCAATCAGATTTTTCTGAGAAATGTACAAAATGCATTGCAACCTTTTTTGGAATTACATTCATCCATTTTGCAGTAGGTGTTGACGATTTCAAGTTTTTCAAACACAGAAAAACACTACCAAAAGGCTCTTTTCAGAGCCACCACTTCCTCCCAGAGAAAAGTGCATTGGTTTTGCTAGGTTAGCACCCTAAAACTTTATATGTCCTAGGGCTGTCCGCGGACTTCAAAAGAAATGCACAGGGCCCTACACTGTTTATTTGCCACTTCTATTTTTAAACTGTAAAAGACAGCTCTGAAAAAAGCCTTTCGTTTTTTTTTTGGTTTTTGTTGTTTTATATTTTTATTGTTTTTTTTACACACGACACACTAGGAGAGGAGGGGAAAGGAGGGTAATGAAGGGGCACCAACCACGGGGATAAGAAAGGGCAGGTGGAGAGAGGAAGATGTAGGCTGGGCCTTACTTAGGTAGGTAGCAGGTCTTCTGGTGATCCGGGACCGGAGTCTCGAAAGCACTTCGAAGGCTCCCTCCCCTGAGAGTACAGCGTCGCATTACAAACACAATATTGTGACACTCGAAAGGTAAGGGTCAACAGCATCGTGAATGGCCTGTGAAGCAGCTGGAGGGATGCGCTCTCCCACAGGAGTGTCTCTTGTGGTGAGAGGAGCAGAAACGGAGGATGCTGTAGAGTAACTCAACTTACTACATTTATCACAAGGTACAACCTTGCGGATGTCCGCAATGTGGAACGACGTTAGGTGTCGCTTCATGGATGTCGTACCAAAGCTGTACGAACCACGTCTCCCACAACTGAGCACCATTTTGCACTGTTTGCAGGTGACCTTGTTTGCACGTGCTTTTGGCACGTTACCATGAATGGTAAACAACCGCCACACCCAAGACTCCCGACGAGTGCTGATAGTAGGGAGTTCCTCTACCTCATTCTCTTCATCCTCTTCATCCTCGTTCTCCACATCCTCATGCCTGTTCTCCTCTGCAGGCCCTTGGGGAGGTGGTGGTGGTGGAGGGTTTGGGGGTGGTGCTGAGGCAGATGTAGCAAAAGCAGCCATGGATGCCATCAGGGTTGATGAGATAATCTCAGCAAGAGAAGCAAAGGCAGCAAAAGTAAATCTGCAATAGCCAGAAGCACAATGAAGATCAGCTCCGGGGTGTGGCCTTTTATAGGGGTGGAGGGGTGTGCTTCGCGGATGGATCGAACAACCAAAAAGGTTCAGAAAGTTCCAAAAAGTATGTGGAAAGCCAAGGTCATTGTCTGGGACATGTGCAATGGTGAATTTTTACTGTAAAATAATTTGGATTGTCTGAAAAAGTTCTTTTAAAATGTTGGCGAACCGGACAGTGTCCGCAAATTAGGACACATGCTTAGCGTGGGTGCTGTCACTTGATGACGTCGGGAACACGTCCGCGAAAGGATCGGGTCCTCAACAAATTAAAAGTGCGACACAAGTGAGACGGACAGTTACGGACAGGCGCGATGTTCGCAGGACTTACGGGTGTGGTGCGTATGTGCGTAGATGTTCGGCAGACTGTACGGACAGGTATAGTGTTCTTAGGACACCTCCATTTTGTTTGGCAACGGACATCCCGGACACCGCCCGTGTTCATAGGACAGTTTCAACTTGGCTGCGGATGGTACGGACAGGTATAGTGTCCTTAGGATTCCCCCATTTTGTTCAGTTACGGACATCCCAAACATTGGGTGTGTTCTAAGAACAGTTCCATCTTGGTTGCGAACGGCACGGACAGGTATAGTGCCCTTAGGACACACCCATTTTGTTCACTGACGGACATCCCGGACACTGGATGTGTTCTAAGAACAGTTCCATCTTTGCTTGCGAATGGTACGGACAGGTATAGTGTCCTTAGGACATCCCAGTTTGTTAATTATGGACATTCCGGACAGGCGCGCTGTCCGCGGACATTTTGACTGCTTTTTTATAAAAGAAAATAAGACACAAAGGATTTAATTAAAAGAAAATTAATCTTTTTTTTTATTATATACAGACAATTTATGAAAGAGAGGGAGAAGCAGAAACTGATACAAATACAGGGGAATTTGGGGATGAAGGGATGGAAGTCTCATCAAAAGTTTTTCTTGGTGTTGAGGGTTTGGGGATAGTTCACTGGGACATGGAGAGGGGGAACAAGTACATGTGGGACAATAGTATTTATTTTTTTCTTTTATGTGGTCCTCCACAAACTTTTTCAAAACATTGAAATTTTCCTTGAGCATGTCCATTTTTTGTTCCATGCGTTGCAGAGTCTTTTCCAATGTGTCTTTTGGTGAATTATTTTCAATGTGTGTATGGTCTGTTAAAAATAAATATATATATGTTAAGTACACATAAAGTAATGATTATTAATTTGCTAATATAGAGAAGTGTCTACCATTAGTATCACTATCTTCAGACATTTCCCCACATGGAACATTTTCCTCAAGCCATTCCAAAGTATTGCACATTTCTGTGTCAAAAACAAAAATATATTAATTTTAGTGTACCCAATATAGAAAGTTTAGAACTATATAAGAAAAATGAAGTTTACCTACTAGTTTCTGGTAAATTGTCTTCATAATGTTGTGTAGGTCTACTGTCGCTTCTAGCTTTACAGTTTCTGTCAGGTAATTATGTTGGAGGCATATCTTTTTTGTTTTGGTATATTCCATTTTACTACATATGGTATAAATGGATGGTTGATGTGTTAGATATATAGGTTCCACTTCTTATTTATTAATACATATAATGTGTTTATGTGCTGCTTTTTGAACTTGTGTATTGTTTATATGGCATGATAGAACAATTTAAGATACTCCCTGAGTGTTTGGGTAGTGTTGATGTCGTCCGCGTCCGTTCGCGGACATTCGCACAGTCCACGGACATCAACATCGTTAGTAGGAGGTTCAGTATGTTCTATGTTACATGAATATATATTAAGGGAATCGTAGTAAACATCTATCAAATTTACACTATGAAAATGTATATTTAGTAAAAAAACGTTGAGAAAGGGAGGTTATGGTTAAGTTGTGCTACTAAAAACCTATGAAATTCAGTAAAATATCTTTGTTAAAGGGACGTTATGGTTAAGTTGCGCTACTAAAAACCTATGAAATTCAGTAGAAAAACGTTGTTAAAGGGACGGTATGGTTCGAAGTAAAACCGAAAAACCCCTGAAATTCGCCAGTTATGCTGAGCTAAGCAACCATAACTCGCGCCACCACCGTGCACTGCTAAGACTAACATCCAGGACATCAAAGATGACATCACAAATGTCATTCATGACATCACTGATGACATCACATGTCTGGCTCCCCCTTTTTTCCTTTACTGACATATCTAGGCCACATGGTTTTCTTCAGTAACAGTCAGGAACTAAAAATTGAAAAGGTACTATATTCGTAGATGTATCCTTCAAGTATGTTCTTACAGTAATTCCCTTAGGGTCCAGTCACATCATATGAAACATATACATAGGGGAAGACACAGGCTTGAACTACAGCAATCCTTTCTGTGCATGAAGATAATCAGTAGGGTTATCAGCACTTTCTGATCTCTTGTTTTTTTATTACTGTACTTTCCCTGTATATGCTCATATTTGTATGCATTGTACTCACACTACTTTCCTTAGGGTCCAGTCACATCATGTGAGACATATACATAGGGTAAGTAGCAGCTTTGAAACAGAGCCATCATTTCTGTGCATAAAGATAATCAGTTAGGTTATGAACAGTTTCTGCTACTACTGCTGCTTTTCTGCTTACTTTACTTTCCCTATATATACTCATATTTGTATGTGTTGTTGTCTCTTTGTTTTTTGTCTGTAATAATGCAATGATGTAGTAAGTGGGTTTTATTAGCTACTTCTTACATGTTTCACAGTACACAAAACTCTAATAAGAAAGCAGTTATCATTTCACTATTCAACATGGCAAGAATATGAATATTGCACCTTCCTCGTGTATGCTGCACACAATGCCTATGTTTCTACATGAGTAGCTTAGTATTCTGGATAGAACTTCATAATAGAATGCTATTTATATCAATGCATTGCTTAATGCACTAAGTAACTCAGGATATGTATTCCAATGATCCTTGACACTTTTTTGTCAACATTATAATAAGAATCCCTTGTACAGACTTTTCATGAAAAGTAAATTCACATGTGATGTCATCAGTGATGACATCAATTACATTTGTGATGTCATCTTTGATGTCCTGGGTGTTAGTCTTAGCAGTGCACGGTGGTGGCACGAGTTATGGTTGCTTAGTTTACCATAACTGGAGAATTTCAGGGGGTTTTCGGTTTTACTTCGAACCATACGTCCCTTTAACAATGTTTTTTTACTGAATTTCATAGGATTTCAGTAGCGCAACTTAACCATAACGTTCCTTTAACAAAGTTTTTTTTACTGAATATATATATACATATGTATATGTATATATATATAGAGGGAGAGAGAGGGACAGAGACAGAGATAAGCAGTACACAAACAACTCTGTAGAGATCCATGATTTTATGTAATGATTGAACACTCAACACACAAATAAAAGGAAATTGGTATAAACCATTTTGAATTTTAAGAATAATTTGTAAATACAGCTTAATCAGGCACCTTATTTTGATGTTATCCTAAAGAAATTTCATAATGACTCCCTGCTGTCCAATTTCAAACCAACTCATGGCCCTCAGAGAACAATGCTAATGACTGTAATATGACAACACTTCCAGTGTCATCTAAACTCTAAGAGAACATCTTCCCTTTTTCTTTAATATCAAAAGCTCAACACGGGACATCAGCATGCTACAACCATAAAGAACACAAACACATTCACCACAATGCAATCAACAGTGGGGTTATGAGCTTGCACCTGTTATGGAAACCTGCAGGACCAAAGACTGGCCTTATCGACTAACCCTCAATTTCTCCACCTTACCACACCCATACACAAACTCGCAACTCACACACAGCGTTTAAAGACCTTCCTGCCAGTCTCCAAAGAACACAATTCTACACCTCTAACACAAAATAACACCTACAGCCCCTGGCCAACACACACCCACACTGGAAGCATAAAGCTTCCTCTCTAGAAACAAAGCCCTTAATGTTCCTGGCATATCACACCTACTAATCTGTTATGCCTTCAGTGCTTAGGGTACTTCCAATATGCACTATAAACACAAATCACTGTGATCTTGCTTTTTCCCTCTCCCAATAGCTACCAAAGCCCACCCACTCTCTTGCAGATCTTCCAGAGCATCTGGAGACCATGCAAATATCAGTTGTTCATTGTACACATCCTAAAACATAACAGACACTTAACAGACCCAGAGTTAAAAAAATAATTCGAAGTGGAGACATCAAGTTTTTTTTAATGAAAACACAGATGGCAATTTACAAGTCCAGTGGGAAGCCTTTAAGAGCACTATGTGGGGTGATATTGTGTAGAAAGCTGCCTGACTACAAAAGCTGCACTCTCTGGAAATGAAAATCTCTCTGCATAACTCTGGGCTCAAGAGAAATGCGATTGAGAACCATGTTTGTGGAAAGTCTTCCATCAGTTGTAATTACTAAGGGACCAGATACATTTGAGCTGATCCAATAAGGCTGAATTCCCTCTTCATGGAATTAAACAAAACTACTCTGAATGGGTGGATAGAGATGGGAAGCTTTTAACCTGTATTCTGAAGATCGGGGTGAGTTCTAATTATATTAGACACCTCTGCAATAAAGATAAGGTGAAAGACAAGAAGACATCTGATTCATTTTTCTGTTTTCTTTTACACTGCTGAAAACCCAGAAGTTAGAGGGGTCAGTGACTTCTTAGCTGGTTGCGATATCCAGCTCCAGCCCTCATTCTATTTTAAAAAATCTTTTCCCATCTTCTGTTATATCCATTCCATATTTTGGTCAATCAGATTGTGTCTGATGGCGCGGTTACATCAACTATGGATGAAGAAAAGATGTTGATACTTGCCAACCTGGACTTGGATAACTTTTGGCGTATTGTGAACCTAGTAGCTATTGCCAATAAGACCCCCTGAACTGCAGCTCTGGTAGCCCTTGGAGGGGAGAAAGCTTTCAATCGCATCACGTGGCTTTTCTAAGTGAGGTAATTGAGAGGTTGGGATTTGGAGAGAACCTTCTCTGTCCACAACGAACCTTCAGCTCAGGTAGCAGTGAATGGCTTACCATCTGCCTACTGATCCCCATGCGTTTTGCCATTGGGGTTGATAATATGCCAGACATATTCTTTGTTTAATATTAGTTATGATGGAATGGAATATAAAGCTACCTTTTTTGTTAATGATATACTTTTAACATTTCAAACCCCCTCTCCTCTGTTTTATTGTTTCTGACTGGCTTTAAAGTCAATTTCGATAAAAGTGAATTTCTGAAACTTACAATGCATGAATACTTGCTTGCTGGGGGGCATTAATTCCTTTTAATTGGGCATAATATAAAATTAAATATCTAGAGGGGGTTAACACTAAGCATTCCTTGGATCTATATGCCACCAATTTCCACCAGCTTTTGCTGCAGACTAGAAAGGATCTGAGTTCAATGAAGAATGTGTTGGTTTCTTGGTTTGGGTGGATTGCCTCAGGCAAGATGTTTATTGTCCCATGCTTCCTTCATATGTTTTAGACTCTTTCTTCCTATGGTAGTGCCAGATGGTTCTTTCCTCCACTTATAAAGGTACCTTGGCTTATGTATGGAAGGATTTCCCCAACGAATAGTTTAGAAAATAGCATGATATCCTTGAAGGGGCTTTAGAGTGCCTGGACATTGTTAGATATCAACAAGCAGTATAACTAAGGGTGGCCTGTGATTGTCTTAACCCAACATCTACCAAGATTTGGAAGGTACTTGTGGAATAAGTGGTGGACAGACCGCTATGATATATAAGATTTGGATTCACAAGTTAGATATGCCCCCTGCAATGAACAACCTTCATTCAACAACTACCCCATTAGAATCTCAAATAAAATATCAAGTTCAGTGTCTTCGATATCCTTTCCTGGCCATGGCAGTCCAATCCAGTGCATTCCTCAGTTTACCCCAGCTTACAGTTAGATTATATTTCATTGTTGGAGAGTGGGGGCTGCAGGTTTGTTTCCGATATTTTTCATGGTACATTTATCAGGAGTTTTAAAGATTGTAAAGCCACTTTTTGGTTCAGATTTGTTATTGGGCTCTAAACCCAGCATTAATAGAAGGGGTGTTAAGGTAGTTGACCCCTTTTCAAAAAACATTTTCACCTCTCAGGAGACCAGATTTCCAAAATGTATAAATAATTTATGGCGTCTTACAGCTCTATTAGGCCTCCATTTGTTCAGGCCTGGCACTCGTACTTGGGCAAACAATGTGATCAAGAATTATGGAGGAAAACGTTCGTCACAATTAGAAAGCCGTACCTAGTGTTCAGTACACTGAACAAGCTTACAAGATACTGGGGGTCATTCCGAGGTTGGTGCTAAGGGACAAACGATGACGGTAACCAGCATTGATTACCGCTACGGGCTATTCTGACCAGCCTGACCGCTATTAGCAGCATTGTAATTTACGGCGTCTCGAATAGCGGCATGTGCGCAGGCACGCGGCACACCATGCCGGCATTAGCGGCATGCCGTAAACTGGAGGAAATCACAAGTTAAGCAGACATGCAAATAACGGCTTCATGAAGGCGTTAAAAGTGGTTACAGGCATGCTGTAAATACCGGCATCGCAGGCCTACCGTAAAATGCCTTGTGCATTGATCCCAACTGCCACAGGGGCACACAATCAGCACAGGTGGAGGCAATGGAGTCTGGCCCACTACAAAAGGAGCACACCCACACACCACAACCCCTCCCACACCAAGATGATTCCAATAGTAGTAGCATTACTGGAGCTGGAGGACATGCTTGCATTGCCACAACAGCGGCAACAACAACAACAGCCGGCATCACAGAGGAGACGCAGGAGGAGAAGGAGGGTGAGACAGGCCTAGCATGCCCCACCAGTGCAGCCACCGTTACCATGCAGACAGCTCCCAATCCCTCACATCAGAGCCAGTCCTTTCAAACTAACCCCTGAGCAGATCCACACCCTGTACCGTCTGGACCGGGACACCATCACCACCATTGTGGACCTGATACACGACGACATTGTCAGCCTCATTGAAATACGCACTGCCATCCCCCCTCTACTGAAGGTAGGGTCTGTGCTCCACTTCCTTGCCACAGGCACCTACCAGCACACAGTTGGGCACATGCATGGCATATCACAACCCTTATTTTCTCGGATTCTGAACCAAGTGCTGGATGCCCTCCTCAAGCACACAAGGGACTACATATCCCTACCAAGGACTCCCCAGGAGATATTTGATACAAAAGTCGGCTTCCATGCACTGGCAGGCATGCCAAATTGTGTAGGTGCCCTCGACTGCACCCACGTGGAGTTGGTGGTCCCGCATGCCATGGAGGTGGTGTACCGCAACCGCAAGCAATACCACTCCATCAATGTGCAGATGGTATGCGACGCCAGCAAGATCATCACACATTGTTGTGCCCGATATCCTGGATCAACTCATGACTCTATGGTCCTGCGGAACTCCACGCTACCACGCTTCATGGAGCGACATGCTGGACGACGTGCCTGGCTGCTTGGTAAATTGCATTACTGGCACACGGCATTGAAATGGGGGGAGAGATGAACACACCACCATGCTGCCAAAGTTGATGTGACTGCACGATGTGCACATCACCGAACACTGTGCCCCAAAGCATCACAAACGGTACATGACACCCAAAACCCATAAGAACGAAGTAAGGTTGACACCTATCACTACATGACTAACAGGAAACCACCCCACATCCCACAACATGTGCACCACTCATCAGCGGCCCTCACCCTCCATAACGCCATCCTGCACCATGCAGTGCATATGCACTATGTTGCTGTCTCCAGCATATCACCACACAGGACATGCATCCCTTGGAGTGCATTAAACTGAACCAACTCGGGAATCCACAGTCTGTCACAGGGCCACCACACCCACAGGAGTGCTGCATGTCACCATGGGAATGATCAGTGATGATTGCACAATATTGCACAGACTACTGCCAACACTCCCTCTAAGTAAATCTCACAGAACACAACACATCACAATTCTGACATTAACACAGCTCTATGCGTGCACGATGCATGTGCAACAAAACGTCAGCGCACACCATGTATCATCTTGAAGATGCAACCCACACCATTAGTCCATGGCACAGGACACATTGAGGGGCTAAAGATGGCATTAATACATCCATGAACATGTGCATGTGGGCAACGATAAACTGCAGGCATGTGTGACTAGTACAGCTGTCCATCATGAATCGACTAACATTTACCTTTTATTGCCTCTCATGCAGGTGATAGTGGCTATCACTTGAAGCCGTGGCTCCTCACCCCTGTCCGAAATCCACAGAACAGGCACGAGGAGGACTACAATCGTTCCCATACCCGTACACGTGTGGTCATTGAGCAGACCTTTGGCGTGTTGAAGGCACGATTTCGCTGCCTCAGCCGGTCGGGTGGGGCACTCCTCTACAGGCATGAGAAGGTGGCCAAGATCATCAGGGCATGTGTCATGTTGCACAATATGTGCATCCGCCGGAACGTGCCCCTGCCTCCTGAAATTGAACTGCTACTACCTGTTGATGATGAAGGGGAAGAAGAAGTTGTGGCTGGACATCATCGCGGTGCCGATGCACAGGAGGGACGTGCTGTGCGCCAGTCAGTGATTGCACAATATTTCTGACACACATGGCAGCAGAGGGTGACATGATGGTTGGACAGAGGGCACTGGGTGTGGGCGTACATATACACTATGCATTGTAAATGAAAAAATGACACATGCGCAATGATGAATGTCCACTCATGTCTTGTTTTTCACACAACGGGTATATTAAATATAACAATGTAAATGTAAGTGCAAAAACCCTACACCACCATTACCCCCTTCCGCCTGCCCCCACAACTCCCCCACACACCCTCACCCCCTCCCCTCACAACTCCCCCACACACCCTCACCCCCCTCCCCCTTCCCCTCCCCCTACAACTCCCCCACAAACCCTCACCCCCCTCCGCCACCCTCACAACTCCCCACACATGTCCCATTGAGTCTCCAATGCCTACATGAGGCTGCCCTGACGATCAATTGGCACTCCCTGGTCCAGGTGGCAGCATGTCTTGCCGGCGCAGGCTACATGCCGACCTGCGGAGCGGGCTCATCTGGGTCGAATTAGATGAAAATGGTCTGGCCACCTGCTGGGATTGTGTAGAGGGATGCCCTGCCTCCATGGCATCCACTCTGCGGCCAAAGACCTGGCCGAGGGCCGAGACCTCCTCGCAGAGGCAGCTGTTATTGTCTGCAAAGGATTTGGCCATGGAGGCAGTGTTGTCCGTGATGGACCTGCCTAGAGAGGCTAAGTCCTCACGCCACTCCTGTCTGGCTAGTCTGTTGTCGTTGTCAAACTCCTGCACAAGGGCAGTAAGCTGGTCAGACCGCTGTGGCCCTGCGGGTGCACCTGTGGAGGTTTTTGGTCTCTGGCTGTCCTGCTCAGCCTGCTCAACCTCCCTAGTCATCAAAATGGGACTGAAGTGCCCTTCCGTCTGCTCCTGACCAGACTGCTCCGGGGTTGTGGCGTAAACTGTATCGAGGGACGATATTTGGGGGGATGCCTGTGGACTTGGCATACGGACCACTTCCGCACCCATATGCCGTCCTGTGGGTCCTCCACAGCCAGGGGTGCTGTGGCTGCCAACTCCCCAGCCAAACTGGACTCCTCTGAATGTGGTGCCTCGCCTGAATCCTCAGGATGGCCAATGGGTGTTGGTGGTGGTGCTTCGCCCTCTACGGGCCTTGGTGGCACCGGTGTAATGGCTACCTGGGGTGTCTTGCTTGTTGGTGCACGGCAGCCTCTGGGTTGTCCCCTCGAGGTCGAAGAGCGGTTGCCGTCATCCCGGTACTTCTTCCGGGGTGTGGTCTGTGCAGGGGTTGCGTCCTGCCCATCGCTGTCATGGTCAGAGCCTGTGGGGGTCGAAGAGAGGGACGTCATGAGTGATGTTTTTATAGGCATCATACATACATTAGGACAATTGATCATCCACACAATTGGAGGTAATAGCAATTTGTGTTTGGATGAGCATGTTCTTTGATACATGGGTGGGTTATACAGGCATATGTCGGCGTCACTCATGTTGGGCAAGATCAATGCTATCTGACATGCATAGTATTTTGGGCCTGCACACTGCGTGACTCATGGCATGTACATCTTTGTGTGGTATGTGTCATGTACGGCATTGCCTTGCAGCAGGCATCTGCATGTGTCTGTGATGCGTCCGCCTACTTTGCTGGGAGTGTGTGCGTGTGTTGGACCATGGCTTGACTCTTTGGACTGACATATTGGTTGACTTTCATCAGATTTGGCATTACAATGTTTTCTTTGGACACTCACCTCCATCGCCCGATGTTGTGGCGCCACACTCCATCTCGCCAACACCTTCTATCCCTTCCATTCCTATCATGCTGGCGCAGATGTCCTCCCATGGGGTGAGCTGGGACCTCCTCCTGTTCCCATTGCCTGGCTCTGGTTTACTGAGAGGATGTTTTCGAACCCTAAGTCGCAGGTCGTCCCAGCGCTAGCGGCAGTCTTTGATCGTGCGTGGGGTGTTCCCAACAGCACTGACCTTCTGAGCAACAAGTGCCCAGATCTCCTTTTTTTTCAGTACTGCCTCCCTCTTCATGTTATTGGAGAAAACTATGGCAGCATGCTCCTGCAGTGTGTCAACCAGCATCTGCAGCTCATCCTCATTAAATCTTTCTTTCCGCTGGCGGGCAGCTCCCTTCTTCAGGGACTATTGGTGTAATAGGTGGATCTTTTCACGACAACAGGAGAGTCCAACGGGTCCTGTGTGGTGAGGATGGCAATGGATTGTGTTTGTAAAGATGGCCGCTGTGCATCTTCCCGTTCCTGTGCGATGACACTACTTCCGGTTCCGCTTATTAGCGGTGACAGTTATTAACGATGACCGCTAATAACGGTCACCGCTAATGCCGCATTGGACCCTGTTGGCAGTGCTATCTGCGCTATGCTTGATGCCGCTAAGGGCATTTTAGGTGCCTTTAACGGCATGGCGCTAATGACCTTACCGGCATGGCGTAAAGCTCGTGCCCGCGAAGTCGTAATAATCCTCTATTAGCGGACTGATGACTGCCCGGACACGCTATTTACGCCATGCCGGTAAGGACCGTTACTTACATCCAAACTCGGAATGAGGGCCACTGTTGCATTGGTAACTTACCCCAAACCACACACGTTTTTAAAGAGAGAAATATGGTCTTTGCTGGAGAGACAGTGGGGGAGAGGGGGCAGGAATGTATCTACATATATGGTGGGACTACCCAAGCTGATGAGATTTTGGGACCAAATAGTTGGGACAGTGAACCAGACAGCTAGGCTTTCCTTATTGAAAACACAGGAGCTTCCTTTGTTGAGAGCTGCATCTGGGAGAGGGTATCTCTGGTCCCTCAAAGAAAGGTTCCCTAATCTCAAGAGCATTTCTGGTAGCAGGACTACCCATCGCCCCCCATTGGAAATTTCCATATATCTCAGAACTACACAATGGGTTACTAGATTATGGAGGACGCTTACATGTGAGACGCTTGCATTCTCCCTACATGAGTCCATCCCAGAGAATTATGTTTCCTGGGGCATGGCTTTAGATTATGGAAAGACCCGGAATAAATACTTCACTTGTCCATTCAGGTCGAGAGTTTTTGGATTTCTCACCTCTGACCTGTGGCATGCTCTTCATCTGTATTACTTGAATCTGGCCATGTTGCATGTGATCACGGTGGTGGGGATGAGCATTAGCGGCTTGTGTTGTGCTGGCTCTTCTGGTTATTCTTAAAATGCTCTTAAAAGTTGAATCATGAATCTAGTCTGCTTTTACAAAAATGCTGAATTACGAAGGCCACAAGAGCAACTGACATACAAATAGAAAAAAATGTTTTGTAGGTATACAGTCCACCCTTTGCCGTTATAAATGTAGATGCCGGACTCAGAAAAAAACACTTAATGTGCAGAAGGTCACACACTCACTGCCACCTATTGCCAACTTTGGCTGCTTTCTGTTGTTAGTCTCATCTACTTACACCTGCAGTTGAGAGACCACTTGTTACATCGAATATTTGAGAAAAACAGAACCCAAGGTTCCCGTTAAAGCCAAGCAGGGTGTCACTCTTGGACCTCACTCTGAAGGATGAGCCATTTCTCCCAGAAAGCTATTCATCAAGGGCCTCCAATGAGACATCCTAATGTATAGGGAGGTGGAAAAAAGGGCACTCCAAGTCAACGAAAAGGAACTCGGAAGACAAAGCATCAGGACAACAGTGGTCCTGAGAAAGAAGACAGTAAGGCGATATTAAGTATACTTGAAGCCTACGCATTGCAAGGTGAAGGCCACACACCTCTTGTTTCTGGTAGTAATTATTTTGTGCTTTAATTTGCAGACTTATTATTTATTATTATTTATTGTGTTTTAGTTCAATTTGAACTTTTCACAACTTTCATAAATAATACATATACATAATACAAATACAAAAACAATTCTTAAACAATTAGCATACACAAACAAATGCACATATAATCATAAAAAAGATAAGAAACTAAGGAAATATCCTTCATTTAAATATAAAAATATAATTATACATATACTCCTAAAAAGCTAAAAATCCTTACAAACCATTTTATTATAGTACAACAGACTTATTGTTCCCAAACCTAAGCTTCCAACAGCCTACAATGGGCCAATCATTATATCCTATCCCTGACTGTGGTTAGCCTCTTCTCTATTATACACCAGAGGCGATATAAGGCCATCTGGAACGATGGAAGTCTAGGGTTCAGGCAATAATGCCAGACCTCATCTGATTTAATTGTCTCATAATTGTACACCAGATATCCCAACATTCACATGTAAACCGAGCCAAGCTCTACAAACTCACTAAAAATGTGTTTCACAGTCTCAAGGACATGTCTCCGTCTACATATGCAACAGTATCGTTCTGCTTGTGCCAGATCAAGTTGCTCGCCTCTCACAGCCAGCAATTGCTAATGATTAGTCCGTAGCAGTAGCATAAGTCGTCTGATAGGCTGATCAGGACATAAGCGCAGATATGGTGGAGCTTTCTTGAATTGATACGTCACAAAAGTGACTGCCTAATTTGATTTAAGACCAGAAAGATGGGTAAAATTGTTGGCCCCATCCCAATTTTCAGGTTTCTTATCGAAAAGCAGTTTAGCAGCCATGTAACCCCCACTCAGTGCTAGATCATGTGTCCAACCAATGGTATCATATTATTCCATATTAAGAGTTTGGAAAGATTTCCTTCTATGAAACTTTTCGGTCTCATGGTGCTCACCCATCTTATTCAACAGTGGGCAGTCTGGATTCAGTATTGATTTAATGTATAGCTCCCCCTTCTTCTTAACGTCATTCCACGTAGGGAGATAAGCCCCAGTATGAGCCTAAAATACTCCATAGGGAACGACTGAGGAAGTCTTAGACATCTCTGCCAAAAACATTCCCTCAAGGCTATTCAACCAGGTTAGATCACCCATAGTAAGAGCATCAAACCCATATAGAATCATCGGGAAATAACATTGCCTATTTATCCTTAACACCCTTCAAGCGAATATCCTGCATTCCCAGCGGTGAATTTGCATACTTGGGCTATTATAACCTTGGAATTTCTTGTTTTTATCTCTACAATATGTCTATATGTCCCGTCACATTCCATCTCCAAACCCAAATCGAGATACCTGTCAACATATTTCAAATCTCCCAGTACTGTCTTTAATAAAGGCCTACTGATTTTCTTACTGAATACCAGCATAACCTTGGTTTTGGCTAGATTTATTATCAGTACGTTTTCTGCAGAATACATGGCCAGTTCATTCAGCATATTCACCATACCAGAAGAAGTTTCGTTGAACAGCGCCAAATCGTCTGCATATAGCATGGCTGGTATAAATTGAACAGTAGGGGAGCCAAAACACACCTTTGTTTGACTCCCCTATTAACCAACACTTGTTCCGTGACCCCACCTGAATCATTCAGGCACACACAGGCTTTGTTTTTACTATATATTATTATTATCTGTTATAACCAGGGGGGACAACCCAACCTTTGTAGCTTACTCCATCAGATGTTCGTGTTTACAAGATCAAAGGCAGATTTAAAATCCACAAACATGATATATAGGTTTGAGCTATTCAAACCCTTACCCTTCCCCCGTGTGCCATGAATAATATAATCAATGCTCTGATATTGTGCACCGTGGAAGACCTGGCACGAAAGCCAGTCTGAAAAGGGTACAGAACATCATGCTGTAATGGTGAAGATGGGAGGTGGGCACAACTAGGTAACTTCAATAGTGAATTCAATGCCATCTGTACTGGTCAAGTAACACTAATTTCGAGGAGCTGACTGGTTGAGGAGATCCAAAGACACCTGGATCCAAAAACTGTCACGCGAAAAAATGGACGAGGCTATCACTGGCCTCCCTTACTGTTGGATATTAAATTTTATGGTTTATCACAAAGGAAATCTCAGGACTTTTGTTTGAAACTTCATTACACTTAATGTACATGGCCTCATGAACCATTCAGAGAAGATATTTCCTATACTTACCTTTCCACAAGTCCATGGTAACTCTGCAAGGGGAACAGTGTTAGAGCGACTGGCTAACTGCGTGGTTCCCACCCAGTTTTTTCGTGTGACACATCATGATGTAATGCCCATTTCTGAAGTACTTTCAGTACCAAGGATGCAAATATTTTTCCAGTCAAATCTTAATAATGACAGCAGCCTTTAGTTCTCAGTACACAGACGACTGCCTTTTTTTGTGAACCCGGGATCAGAACCATCTGTTGCCATGAGGAGGGAATCCTCCATTCTGCGCAAACCTTAGTAAATAGATGGCTTAGGATGGGGGTCTCTTTTTAGAATAACGTTGGCGAGACCATCCAGACCAGGGGCCCTTGAACTTCTCAATTTACTTATTGCCCCCACTATCTCCTCCGGCCCCATTGTCAATTCCCAAGGACCCACCATAGACATTAATCAGGGCGGCATCAAACTTAGAGATAGTTATAAAGCTCACCCAGGATTCTGAGGAAATTGAGTTAATCAGGCTTTTCCCCTTTTCCCCTTTAACGGAGGCAAGGATCTGCCAAATCTCATAGGTATTCCGACTACACATTCTCTTCACAAAGTGCTTCCAGTTACCCTTTTTGATAGACAGCTTGTAACAAATTAGTCATTTGTGATATTCCCTTTTAATACCCTTCGTAATCGCTATTACAGTACTCTCTGATCCTGATTTATTTGCCGCTCCACGTACCTTCCCCGCATCATATGTTTGGCATCATGGATGTTAATGTCAAAAGATTTATTGTGTTTTGCACCTGCCAACCGATCCAACTGCATTGGGGCATGCCCCACTTTAAGAGCCCAATAGCAGAGCCGTTCCTCAATCTCACTGGCTGTGTGGGAAGGAATAAGGATCCTATCCACTTCGCCTTCCTCAAAAATCCATACACAGATCTTTTCACTATGCCTACTTGACCAGCTCAGCCGGTTTTCTGCTTGATTACTAGACAAGTGACCACATTTGAGGGCATTCCACTCAGCCTGCTCCAGCTCTAATTCCAGGATTAGCATTGAATGATCACTAAAATAACCTATTGATACCGGCAAAATAATCAAGGGTAGCACGCTTACGGCCGCCCAACCAAGTCAGCCTCCCCTGGTTATCCCCCTTAGTGCGTCCATTGGGAATAGCCATATCCCAATCCCTCAACCATCCCAACCATTGATTCCCCGGTGATTTGTATAGCTTACTGCTCATAACACTTATTTTCCCATCACCTTTTCATATTGGGGGAGCTCAACCCTGTCAACACATCTGGCATTCCAATCTCCACACAAAATCACCATTTCAGTGGCCGTATGGGTCATCCATGGACATGGTGGGCTCTATATAATTAGAGATGTCTGAATCTACCTCCATACCGGGGTGATCACAGATGTTAAAGATCAATAGACGATACTGACCACCTGGATTATTGATTATAACTTCCACCACCAAGAAAATACCCCCCTTTTTCTAGGGCACACACATTGTGGAATTCCATTCGTTATTCACCCCAACAATTAGACCAACACTAGGGCGACCCAACACACCTTTCTTAGCATCCGAATGGTGCATACAAATTGCACACTTATTGGCATTGTGCATGTGTGGGAACAAGCACATATGCTTGTACTAACAATAGGTGTGTGGCCGGTGGCTTGGGATCTGTCGGCCACAAGCCTTAGATAATACCTTCCTGGAACATTCATGTGTGCTGAGCCATACTTGGGCCAAGCTTCTGTTCATTGTTTGCTTGCCTAAACTTATTGTGATTTTTTGTCGTTTACTATTTCATCACAGCTCATTGCTTTGCTATTTGTGAAATGGGTGCTAGGAAATCATTATAATGAAAAGCCTACAATTCCACAGATAGTGTAGACCATGAAACGAAATGTTCGAATAAGACATTTTTGTTTGTTGATATTTTGAAATGAAAGTTTAGCTCTCTGAAGTATGCGAAATAATATCATTTAATTTGATTTGATTTATTGAATTGAGTTGGCTTGAAAAAAAAAACCTTTACAATAAAATTGCAATACATAAGCGTCATTTCCAATAAAACTTTAATTAAAAACATATGCATATAAATGACATATAAATGACATCCCAGCTACATTTCATAATCCGTTAAAATATATGGTGCTCCGAAGAGAAGACAAAAAAAAACCTAAAAAATAGAAAGGAGCATTTCTTTCAAAACCCATATTCAGATTAACTTAGTGCGAAGGAAATTATTGTTCTTTATATACACTAATTTGCACCCCAAACTGTTTCACCCGTTGATCTACGGTAGGAATAATGATTATGCTCCCTGCAACTCAGTGCATGAAAGCACTACCCTTTGAAGCATATAAAGAGTGCTGGCACAGAAACCTGTTCCCACCTGGAGGGCAGCTTCCTGCAAAAGGAAGCTGGGCCATTCAGTTGCGCATAGAAGGTGTCAGTGGAGAACTCTTTTCTCCATCTACTGATTTGGTCTTGGAAATTCCTTTTCTAGAAGAGGAGCTGTGATCTCAGTCTAGCCACATGTGCAAGCCATTCTCATCCAGCCTCCACCATTCAAGACCTATTAGGAATGTAAGGGCTCGTCTGCGTCAAGCTGAAAGAAAACGCCCACAGCACCATTCTCTAGAAAGCTGCAAAAGTCATTTGTACCCCAAGGATCAGGTTCAGTATCTTTATCGCCTCTTGGCCCCAGGTTTCCAAATATGGGAGGCCTCACTCAACATCTTCTGGAGCCGTATTCTACCATTGATTTCTGCATGTGGCCATTACCATTACCGCTGTGGAAGAAGTGAGTGACTCATAGAATTCTTGGCTTTTAGGGATAAACTCACATTGAACATGCCACATTTTCAAAAACACCAAGAGGCAATTCATTTTGCAGTGTGCACCTTGCAAAGGAGCTCTCTAACGCTCACTAGCTCACTCACTCCCCAAATCCTGCATGACAATTATGTCTGCTGAAACACATTTCTATCGCTATTTGGGGAATGCTAATGTATTAGCGTCAATCCCACGTTGCATAATGAAGAGAAGGCCCGCTAATGAACCTCCTGTGCATTGGGATTAAGGGTGACGTGACAATTGGTACTTCCTAAAGATGAAGGGATACAATAGCCCAGAAATGAACCCTAGCTCAAACGCTCACCTAAAGGACAGGAAGCTGTGAAGGTACTGGAGAAAGGGAAGGTAAACATGTGACGGTCCAACCTATCGCTGGGGCAAAGATTTCCTTTATTTGGTGGCTGGTTTTGACCTCATACTCATGCTGTATTTCCCTCATCATCACTAATCGTCACTAATTAGGCAGATGTTGAAAAGAAGTGCTATGCCAAATGCCGCCTGTTTTCAACGTTGCTGCTGGATTCATAATTAGCTCCCGAGAGATTTTCATCCAAAAGTAATATTTAAAAATTGTACAGCACAACTGACCTTAAGAAACCAATTTTCTGGTATGCTATGTCCAGTACAAAGTACAATATTATACTATGTAGATAAAGATAGATGCAGTTTAAGGAAGGAAGGAGGGGGCGCCTGCTGAAACAAGAGGTTCAGTCTGTATGTCTTGATGTCTTCTGCATTCACTTCACCATCACGTTAACCTTATAACAAACCTTGACTATATCCATTGCCACCGTGACGACGCGAAGATGCAGCCGAAGTAAAACCAGGAATACGTGAGTGCAAGAAGAGTGAAACGTCTGGAGGAGTAAAGGTAGACGAGGTAAGTGTAGAAGAAGCTTTCTCTGTGAAGTAAAAGGGGAAAACCCAATACCCTCAAAGCTGGTGACCCAATGGTCAACCTACTGTCACTCAGAGCTTTGAAACGGCAGGAAGATGGAAACAGCCTTGCTTGCTGTCTCTGTCTTCCTGCATTAGAATGAATGTACACATAATGTAAACAACTTCAAATAGCGCCAACAAGTACAAGTATTGAATAGGGAACCACACATTGCTATAAATCTGGGACACTATGGTAATCAGGTGCTCTCAGACCAGTCTGACACTTTAAATCAAACCGCTTTGTTTCAGGCACACTGGAGAACATCAGTGTGGTGCTGAGTTGTGCTGCAGCAGAGGCCCTCTGCATTGTCAGCTTTGCCTACTTGGTATATCTCGAGGACATCAATGACCTCCTGGACAAATATTCTGCTCTGTTCCACGGAATTGGACAAATGGCTGGTGACCTGGTGAGGCTGCACATTGATGAATCTGTGCAGCCCATAGCCTTGAAACATCAGAGGGTGCCTTTTCATCTCCGGGAGCAGGTAGATAAAGAACTGGACAATCTCGTAAACCTAGATATCATCGAGAAGGTGGAGGGGCCGACTCTGTGGGTGTCACCAATTGTCGTGGCAAGAAAGCCCAAGCAACTGGACTCCGTCCGCATATGTGTCGACATGAGGCTACCTAATAAGGCCATCAAGCGGGAGAGACATCTTATCCCAACCATCAAGGACATCATTGCGGAGGTGCAAGGTGCTCGGTTTTTCTCAAAACTGGACCTCCGGGCCGGCTACCATCAGGTCGTCTTACACCAGGAGTCGAGACACATAACCACGTTCACCACCCACCGCGGACTGTACCGCTACAAGAGACTCCGTTTTGGTGTGTCGTTGGCAGCGTAGGTGTTTCAGAACATCATCCGTGGTGCCCTCGCTGACCTGGATGCCATCTTAAACATTAGTGTTTGCCAAAACTGAGGTGGACCACCTGCGCAAGCTGGCCAGGACCTTCGAAAGACTGAAATCACTGGGCCTCACGGTCCACAGGGAGAAGTGTGAGTTTCTGCGTCCGACCATTGAATACTTTGGATTTGTTTTCAAGGAAGGAGGTGTGTCGCCAGACCCAAGAAAGGTACAGGACATTAAGAAGGCCCAACCACCCGAGTCGGTGTCGGATGTGAGGAGTTTTCTTGCCATGGTAACATACTGTGGACGATTCATTCAGAACCTTGCTTCAAGATCTGAGCCCCTGAGGGCCCTTACAAAGAAGGAAACATCCTGGCATTGGGGCCCCCTCGAACAGGCGGCGTTCGAAGATATCAAGAGCGCATTCATGGCTGAAGACACCATGGCATTCTTCGACCCCACCCTGCCGTCAGAAATCATCATGGACGCTACCCCCTTTGGTTTAGGGTCCGTGTTGACACAAGTCGATCAGGATGGCGGTGTCCTCCCAGTGGCTTATGCCAGTAAAGCGCTGTCCAACACCGAGCACCGGTACTCACAAATTGAACGTGAGGCTCTGGCATTGCTATGGGTGGCAGGCATTTTAGGCTCTGCATCCTGGGCCGCCCGGTGACTGTCGTAACAGACCACAAGCCCCTGCTTCCCATACTGGCGGGGTCCTCGTCCAAACCACCGGCGAGGATAGAACGGTGGATGCTTGCCCTCCTGCAATACGGGGTTACCCTAGTATACCGGCCAGGTGCAAATGATGCAGCGGACTATCTGTCCAGGCATCCCGGCGTGAACGGCGGGGAGGAGCAGGACACGTGTGCCGAGGAAGCGGACAATCGCGTTCGCATGGTGGTGGAGGCGGCTACCCCCAATGCCATGCCCCTCGAAGATCTGGAGGCAGCGGCAGCGGGAGATGAGTGTTTCCAAATCTTGATACGCGCCATGCAACAGGGTTCATGGAAGACGGTGCTGTAGTCCATGACCGGGCGCACACAAGAAGCCAAGGTGGGGCTGGAGCAACCATGGAAGGTGAGGGAGGAGTTGTCATTCTCGGCTTCCAGCCTTCTGCTAAGGGGTGACCGGATAGTCGTGCCCCAGTCAAAGGTCAAGGAAGTGATCACTCTGGCCCACTATGGACACCAAGGCGCCGCAAAGACCAATGCACAGCTATGCCTCAAGGTGTGGTTTCCGGAGCTCGAGCGGAATGTCGATGACTTTGTTGCTGCCTGTGTCTGGTGTCAGGCGGCATCCCCCTTACAAAGAGAACCGGCGATTGAAGCAATGCCCCGGGGTACGCGGCCCTGGGAGGTGGTGCATGCAGACTTTGGATCCACCATGCTGGGCACCCACTTCCTGGTGGTCGTCGACGAGTACTCTCGATATCCGGAGGTCGAGTTCGTGAACTCGGTGGCTTTTGAGCATGTGGTGGTGGCCATTGAAAAAGTGTTTGCTGCCCACGGATTCTTTCACATTCTGTGCTCCGACAATGGGGCGCCGTTCCAAAGCAAGCGTTTCTCAGAGCTGAAGGAGGGGTATGGGGTCCAACATAGGAAGTTCACCCCACTCTGGCTGCGGGCAAATGGTGAGGCGGAGAGGATTATGAGGACATTAAAC
Organism: Ambystoma mexicanum; assembly: GCF_040938575.1. Lineage (NCBI taxonomy): Eukaryota > Metazoa > Chordata > Amphibia > Caudata > Ambystomatidae > Ambystoma > Ambystoma mexicanum. The sequence goes on along the minus strand of NC_090935.1, from coordinate 1,130,522,924 downwards.
AAGACCTTCCAGATAGCGCAGGGCCAGGGATAGTGCCTGCAGAGGGCCCTATACCAGTTTTTGCAAATGTATCGCACAACCGCCCTTGCATCCACGGCAGTGGCGCCGGCTGAGGCCCTGTTCAGACGGTGCCCCAGAGGGCTGCTGCCCGAGCTGGGGGAAAAGGAGCTGGGGTGATTGACGATTAGCTGGTGGAGATGGATCGCCACTGCGGTCAGAGCAAGAGAATGCCAGGAGAGGAATCCACCCGCAATGACTAGAGCCGGGAGATGAGGTGCTTATTGGGAATAGACATCCCCATGGAAAGCTCTCTCTCCCCTACGAACCTGAGCCACTTGATGTGGTGGCTGTCAAGGGGTCCCTGGTGACGGCCTTGGATGGGAGGGCGGCCGTCACCCGGAATGTGAGCTTCTTTAAGAAGCTGGGGGACCCCAGAACTGAGCCTCCCCTCAAACCGGACTGGATGGAAGTACCTGACGACGGCAGAGGCCAATCCTCCATGCCCGTGTCCCCCGCCCGGGGAGTGCTGTCGGATGGACTGCCCGTGCCGGAGGTAAGCGGGAGGTACCCCCAGAGGGCTGGGCGAGGGAAACTGCTTACCTCAGCGACTACGTATTGGGACATGTTTCATAACTGGCCCGTGGGCCTTTAGTGTTAATTAAGGGGATCCAGGGTGGTTGTGAATTAAGGGGTGTGTGGGGATTTGATGTTTTGGTTGAAATGTTATGTGTTGGTATTATAAACTAGTGCTGTTTTGTTGTTTGTCCTCATGGAAAAGGAGGAATGTGGTGCTGCCCCCTTAAGGGAAGCGCACGTGGTGGCGTGACGTTGCACGCCGCCGCTTGCATTATAAATAAAGGGGGCGTTCCCGGCCGCGGCAGTGCGACCGGGAAGCCCGAGCAGAGCAGACATGTCTGTGTCAGGCTGTGGGTGCTGGGGGCTTACGGGTATCGCTTATGAGGGTCACCACGGACTCCCAACAATCAGTACACTGTCTTTAGGTAGCATCTTTATGGAATGTATTGGAATGTAAACGTATGTCAATGAATATCAGTTTGGTAACAAAATAAGGTAGGAGAGAGAGCCAGTTCAGCCACCTTAGCTGGTCTAAATAAATTGAAATTGGGGACCAGACCTGAGAGGTGATCTACCCGCAGAGAGAAGAGCTAACAGTCATGGATCATCATCTCAAGGACTCTAGTGCCATTCCCAAACGCCATGTTCCAATGTTGCATTGCTTGTGGAGTGCAGCGTTCACCCGCTGAAGGTACCTTGCTTCTGAAGTGAAGAATGTGGGGGGTTCTGAAGGTGCTGAACTGAGAACAGAAAAGGTCTAATGTGCTTTCACTGCAGATCCTATGCAATGAGCTGGCACGGCTGGTGTCTATACACTACCATGGAGCTTTTCAATGTTCACTCCTAGATATGAGTTTTACATATTGAGCTAATTGAAGCCAAATGTTCTCCAAACCTATCTCTTTGGATGACTGTTTATTTATGTTTAGCCCCCTTCTATTGTGTAATCCTTCCACTGCATTGATGTTCTAATTCACCTATATATCGCAGATCACTGCCCAACCAATGTCACCCTCACCACAAAGGTCAGATTATATATTTCCCTTCGTTGGTCTGAAGACCCACGATTCCCTCATGGTCTGGGTTTCCTCAAAGGGCTCTGTGAGTGCTTAAACAGTAGACGGAGACCAGTGTCACTCATGCCACACCCTCCTGAATCTGTCAGAAAATCACGGCCCCACTCCCAAGCCGTTCAACAAATCCGGTCTTCTTTGGCACCAGTTCAACAAGTCCCCAAGCACATCATTCCAAAAACATGTCCCATATTAAGCATTCCAAAAACGGAGTTCTCATTGCTAGACTGAGAAGGGTGGTGCCTGTGTGTTCATTTCCACATGCTTGTATGGAGGGTAACAACTTGATTGATCACTTAATCAGTGCACAGGCATTTTTCAGGGTTAGGTGATAGGGTGAGATTGGTGGCTTTGACAGAAATGTTTAAGCTAACATTATGGGCCCATTGTAGGTTATTTGGCAATAATATAGGCTGCAATTAGATTTTGTGGAAAATGCTATGAGAACAAATGTAAATGAGCCGTCTTGCCATCTACCAGCATTGCAAATAACAGGCACAGCTATTACCCATTTCGAAATAGCCTAATTATGCCAACCTCGGAAGGTTGTGGGTGAGATGCAAGCCCTACATTCTGCCCTCTCTCGCCCAACATCCCTTCCCCATTGTAAGTCCAGGCAGGTTTTCAATATGCCCACAATGAATATGCATGAGACAAATTAACATAAAATGATATTCAGCGGAAATAGTTTGCATATTTCTTGGCCATTCCAAAATCTCACCACAGACCGCATGAAAATGCTTTTAGGAAAGCACTGTTGGGGAGCTTGACTGCGAGTGTCCTTCTGCCACAGATGCACATTTTGCAGAAAGACCTACATCTCAGATCTTGATGACGTGTTTAGCACTAGTAGTGACATCACGTGATGCTTTACTGCACCGCCAAAGCACGAGTTTCATTAATGAAACTCTTGTTAAAAGGCTGCTCTTGTGTAGAGGTGATTACCTCCAGACAAAAGCGTTACCATATTTGGTAATTACCACATGAAGTAATTACCCCATGCGGTAAATGCAGGACCACTTGGAGTCCTTTGGGGATCTGAGATGGGAAATAACAGTAAGGGCTGCATGACTTGGAATCATGCTGACCTCCCCGAACACCCGGTACTAAAAGCGAGGAATGTCTGTAAATGAGTTTCACTGCATTACCAGAGATGATACCACCACACTCGTAATCAGGTCCTAAGAAGTGAATTTCTGCAAATGCTTCCTGAGTCTGGTTCTTACTTTACATGGAAGAAAGGCGAGTAAAAGGACCGATATGCGCCAAGGTACTGCATTGCCACTGCAAGATGCCTGTTACTTCACAGACATATATGGGGCTCATTACGAATTGGGCAGTATTCCTTTGGTAAATTCGCCAGAATACTTCCCAACGGAATTACTGTTACTGCCACTTGTTCTGGTGGAATTACTGCTGGATTACAAGTGGCAGTGGCGTTAATCCCCATTTTTTGAGAGTCCTTTGGATTCTATGGGCATCTTTGGCAGAATTATCGCCGGCGGAATGACTGCTGCAGTGATTCTGCCGATTTTGCTGATTTTCAGCAGAAAAATCCCCCACTCCAGGGCCAATACGTGAAGTATGGTGGAGGGGGGAAAGTGGCGATAATTCCTGCACCTCCATACTCCTAATGAGCCATAATCTCATTTGTAAACCACAAGAAACAGGGCAGCTTTGTACAGCTTTCCGCAGGGGACAAGAGTTTTTGCAGCATGTAAAGAATAGCCATAAAATCATGATGCCGCCACAGCTGGGCTTGCCACCCCACCGCATGATGAAACCACATCCAGATTCAAAATGGCCAAATAAACATGCAAATTGTCCCCACTGCGTGCATTTCATGCAATTGTTTCTCATGCATACTAGCAGACATAATATCATTCATGTGCAACTAAGGAAGTCTCCTTTGTAACAGCGCTGCGATGCCCAAGGCCTGCTTTGTGCGCTTTATAAATGTAATAAATAAATAAGTAAATAAATAGTCATTGGGGCGCTCCTGGAAACCTGACTGGATTCTGCTGTTCGGCCTCCAATGAGCTCAGCTCTATCTGGTGCACAAGGGCCTGGTGTAGAAGTTACATCCAGCCCCTTGAATGTGCCCTAGGCGATTCCAGCCTTTGAGGGCAGACCACAGGATGTCTTATAAATAAATGCAATGCTGGGGGGCAGTGAGGGGAAAATATAAAACAACCAAAGCTTGTTTCGGGGAAGCAGCATTTGCTTCGTCTCCTGTAGACCCCAGGAGAGATGTGTTGAGAGATGTGTTGGTGTTGGATGGTCTCATTTCATTTCAAAATCAAGTCGTTTAATTGGGACAGATTACAGACTATCTGGCATGGAGAAAGGGGACGCTGCCTGCTGGTGTACGCAAGCCAAAACCCTGGTTGTTCGAAGGGGATACCAATAATAACATCGATGGTTTGTACAACATTTCATGCCGGATTTTCTTCACTTCTAAGCGTTGTAATGTAAAGGTGCACACCACCAAATTTGAATGTTTTTCTTTTAAATGCCATTCTAAAGATAAAAGGCTGAGTTGCTAATGCTGGGATGCCAACATGCAAAATGCCCTACTGTCCCAGGGCGAGCGCGTGTGGGCCATGCGCCGATTAGTAAAATTGAAGGAGGTTTTCCAGAGCGATTCTCAGTCAGCACAAAGTACACACCTTGGACTCAAAATGGACGACGCAATGAGCAATCCGTGGCCATGGAAATGTGCAGTCTCTCTCTGGAGGCACAATCAGGGACTGGACACTGTCACTGCTCAGCATTCCACCTGGACAGATATAGGCTGTCTTCCTCTTTACAGCCTCATTTTGGAGGGGATCCAAATGGCCTAGAGGAGTTAAAGCATTCGAAGATAAGCTCTCTCGCGCTTCTACGCCCCAGGACCATATTTAATAGGTTTCCCCAGACAGAGTGGCAACATGCTCTGTTCCCCCCTCCATGCAGGGGAAACCAGCAGCGACTTCACATGACTTTGATTTCGATGTGGTAGAAAAGCCGCAATCCATATGGACTTGTTTATACAATACAACTGAAAATAGCAGATGGAATGTGTAGGGAATTAACGCAATGACGGCAGCACCTTTTGAACATGACGGTCCCCTCTGTGCACGCACCTGGCATGGCAGCGATCCCAGTGCACTGGAAAAGGGCACTGGAACACAAGGGCCGCCTGGATTTCCATGCCATTTACCACCCAGACCAGAAAGGAGCTAATTTTCAATGAACCGTAAGGTAAATTACACGCATAGAGGTCATCGTAATGATTTACTTCACGGCTCAATAATTCCATTTGTATGGCAGAGAGAAGGGGGGGGGGACACAACTTGCATTTCCGCTGCCTCCCTTCTTCTCCACCAAACAAATACCCCAGCATTTCCACCGGCATCCATTTCATGCTGGGGATCCCTATGCAGGGCAGTTTCTAGTCCATTTGGTGTAGAGGGCAAAACACTAGGAATGCGCCCCGCGCGCCACCCCCACCGCACCTCGCGCGCCACTCCCAAACTACACCATTAAGGAACTCCTACCCAAAGTCAATAAATCACTGCTAAACAAATGACACCCAGGTACCCCAGTCCATAACAACGTGTGCTAGACTAAGAATTGACCTCTCACAATGTAGTGCACCTTAGTTCAGTCGTTTTTAGCATCGCAGAACTGCATGCTACTCGCACGTGTTTGCAGCTGCAAAATTGTGTGAACAATGCTGCAATTGCATGCTCCATTAATGAGGACCATACACAGTTGGAGTAAGCTAGTCTGATGTGTGGATGGGCCAGTGTTTTCTGTGCTGATATGTATGTACTACACTTAGAGTACAAGTGTACATCCGGGCAGAATATACATGTTTAATGTGCCTGGTCTCCAGCGTGGTACTTGGAGGAAGAACCCGTCTTATGTTATTTCAGAGTGCCTGGAAATATGGATATCAAAGTCTCCACAAAAGCCGAAACGTTGAGTTAGCCAACGCTGTTAGCATTGTGTTAGTCTAGGATACTGTACTCCAGAATGGATGATGTTAAACATTTTGCAAATTCCGTGGAACCCAATATATTACTTTATAAGGTAAGTCTTGTCAGTCCTTCTAACCGGTCAATGGTGTGATTACATATTTACACTTGGGATATAAAACTGCAAATGCTGCTTCTGTGCAAAAATAGCATATATGCCCTTATTCCGCTGCCCTTTGCATTTGAAAACCTTCCACTGCGCCAGATGAGTGCACTGATATTGCTGAGGTACAGTAGGCAGACGGAGTACCCTGGATGTCGGCCATGGAAGCCGCCAGACATTTACAGACACCCCTGCTCATGGCCTGCTGTACTCTGCCCTGTATGATTGAAGGGGGAATGGGGAGCTCAGGTGCACCACGGTGCTTATCAGTGATATGATGATATGATATGATATATGGTATTTATAACGCGCCTATACACAAGTGTTTCAAGGCGCGACGAGGCAGGGGCGGGGGGAAACAAGGGGAGACATACAACGATCCTACTAGGCCAGGTGTCATTCAGATCGCGCAAGCGCAAGGGAGGAGGGGAAAGGGAGAAGTGCAAGGGGAAAGAGAGAGGGGAAAGTGCAGTACAGGGTAATAGCATACAGGAAAGTAACAAGGGCCAGCTGGTGGCAGTGCGAGTAAGTGCAGATAAGTGCTGGGAAGGAGGGGCTGTAGGGATACAGACACAGTCCCGTAGTGCAGGGGGTGCCAGGGAGGCAGTGCAGGGGAGAGTGGGTGGGCCAAGGACCGAGAAGGTGAGTGGCCCAGTAGCAGATTCAGTGCAGTTTAGTAACTTTAGCAGGGGAGAGGGGGAGAGAAAGCAGAGGCGAAGAGGAAGGTTTGAGGTGCTTCCGGAACCGGAGATGGTTCTCCTCAAGTTTCAGGGAGGCAGGAAGGCTGTTCCAGAGGGAGGCCCCTGCAGCGGAGAGAGATCTGCCCCCAACTCGTTGTTTGGATAAACGGCTGACCATGAGGTAGTTGGAGGCGGATGAGCGAAGAGCTCGAGAAGGAAGATATTTAGGACGAGGGAGTTGAAGGTATTTTGGCCCAAGGCCCCAGAAGGCCTTGTGGACAATGCAGAGGGTTTTGAACTTGATCCTTGCAGCCACTGGGAGCCAGTGTAGTGATTTCAGTCCTGGAGAGATATGGTCCATGGGCTTGAGGCCAAGGACAAGTCTCGCAGTTCTGTTCTGGATGAGTTGCAAAGGGCAGAGAGTAGAGGCAGGAAGATTTAGATGGAGGCTGTTACAGTAGTCCAGCTTCGAGAGAACCAGGGCTCTGGAGACAGTGAGCTTCTGGGGGAAGGAGAGGAATGGAAGGATACCTCTGAGGAGGTGTAGCTGGTAGTGTGACTTCTTAGAGACGTCAGATATGTGAGGAGAGAAGGAGAGTGTGGAATGGAAGATGACCCCGAGGTTTTTTGTCTTGCAGGTAGGAGCAGGAAGAGGGCCAAGAGAGGCCAGCCAGAGAGCTGCAGGGAAGGAGGGAGTGGGTGTGCCGATGAGTAGGATCTCAGTCTTACTGGCATTAAGGCAGAGGTTATTGGCGGCACACCAGTCCTGGATAGCAGAAAGACAGTCAGAGATGAGGGAAGGAGAAGAGGAGGCCGAGGGTAGCCTGAAAATGAGCTGGGTATCATCCGCATAGCACTGAAAGTAGGGGCAGAGAGCGGCGATGCGGTGGGCGAGAAGTGCCAGATACTGGTTGAAAAGCCAGGGGGAGAGGTTAGAACCCTGGGGGACACCACAGGTAGAGAAAAAGATGTCAGAAAGGAAAGACCCGAGTTGGACCTGGGAGGGTCGATTAGAGAGGAAAGAGGTCAGCCACGACAGAGCCTGACCGGTGATTCCCAGGTTATCACGGAGATGGTTGAGCGGATGGTATGGTTGACAGTATCAAAGGCAGAAGAGAGATCAAGCAAAATGAGAACACAAGGAATGTTAGAATCAAGGTTCGAGAATAGGTCCTCACGAATGTTCAGGAGAGCAGTTTCCGTGCTTCTGGCGGCTCTGAAGCCAGACTGATGGTCATGAAGACTGCCAACAGATTCAGCATGGAGACTAAGCTGGGAGATGGCCAGTTTCTCCAGGAGCTTGTCCAGGAAGGGAGTGATAGAGATAGGGCAGTAGTTGGCTGGGCAGGAGGGGTCGGAAGAGGGTTTCTTAAGAAGGGGGTGCACAAGTGAGTGCTTGAGAGGGGATGGGAAGACTCCAGAGGCGAAAGAGTGATTGCAGAAGTCGGCAAGGGCAGGGGCCAAGGAATCAATGTGGTCCTTGATGGTTTTGGAGGAACAGGGGTGGACCTGTTTTGACGAGACTTTCATAGATCGGACTTGTCTCGCAACCTCGTCAGCAGAAAAAAGGGGAAAGGCAGAGAAGGGGAGAGGAGGGTTGGCTTCAGAAGGGCCAGAGGGAGAGCAGGGAATAGAGGGGGGGAGGGGATAGGAGGAGAGTGAGGACAGGAAGTCCTGAGTTTTAGAGATGACATGAGAGGCCAGGGCCATGCAGAGGGCCTGGGAGGGGACAGGAGAGGTAGAGACTGCGGCAGGGTTGGCCAGTTCCTTGAAGATTTTAAAGAGTTCGGCCGAATTGTTAGATGCCGCAGAGATGCGGGCTTGGATGAGGGCTCTCTTCTTGGAGAGAACGGAGAGCCGGTATTGCCTTTGGAGCAGGCGACAGGCCAGTTTGTCAGAGGATGCACATGAAGCACGCCATTTCCTCTCTGCCACCCTGCACTTGCGTTTAAGGGTGACGAGATCCGAGTCATACCAGGAGTTACATTTGGCTTTGGGCTTCAGGCGGATTCTCATGACAGGGGCAAGGATATCAAGAGTATCAGATATAGCAGAGTGGAGAGTGGAGAGGGCTGTGTCAGGGTGGGAGTCAGCCGAAGGGAGAGGAGGGGGCGAGAAGGTGGCAGCAAAAGCCTTAACTGACACGCGCTTCATTGGTCGGATGACCAAGAAGGAAGGTGGCAGTGATGAGGGTGGCTTTGCCTGTGGGGTAGGGAGGGTGAGGTGGGAGGATAGGAGAAAGTGGTCACTCCAGGAGAGAGGAGTGGAGAGAGGGACAGAGAGGGGAAGGTCAGAGGAGATCAGAGCATCAAGGGTGTGCCCTGCAGAATGGGTCGGCCCAGAGGGGAGGATAGAGAGTGAGAGAGAGTCGCAGAGGTCACGGAAGAGTCCAGAGGGGGGACAGGAGGCATCCAGGTGGATGTTGAAGTCTCCAAGAAGGAGGAGTTGAGTGGTTGAGGATACGAGTGAGGAGGAGAGGTCCACCCACTCAGAGAGGAAGGAGGAGATTTGACCAGGTGGCCGATAGATAGTAGCCATGGTAAGGGAATGGCTAGGAGAGAGAGAGAGAGTCGGCAGACAAGACAATCAAAAGAGGAGTAGATCTGCGTGGGAGTAACAGTGGCAGGAATCCACTCAGGGAAGATGAGGGCCACACCGCCCCCAGCACGGTTAGGCCTGGCCACGGAGAGGATCTTGTAGCCGTCTGGTAAGAGTGTGTCAAAGCTAGTGACAGAACTGGCCGTGAACCATGTCTCAGTGAGACCAAGCACATCAAGGTCCAGTTCCTCTAGAAGATGGCAGATATCAGAGGAATGTTTGACAGCAGAGCGAGAGTTGAGAGTGGCAATGTGGAGAAGGTTGCCATCTTTGAAGGACTTCCGGGGAGGAGTACAGATCAGAGGTACGCCCTGTGGAGGTGAAGAGGGAAAGAGAGAGGGGGCAGGGAGAGAGGGTAGAGGCAAGGTATCCGAGGATAGAGGAGGGGGGACAGCAGGAGAGGAAAGGAAGTTGATGAGGCGCGGGAAGCGTCCATCAAAGAGGTGAAGGTTGGCCTGAGGGCCTTGGACCAAGACGGTTCCATTAGCGTAGACATTAATGATGGCCTTAGAGGAGTGGAAGGAGGCCAGGAGGACATCCCAGTGGGTGCCACCATTAATTGGAGAAGAGGAGAGAGGAGAGAGCACAGAGACCATATGAAGGGTCCATAGGTCAGGTGAAGGCACGAAAAAGAGGATGTCAGTGAGAGTTTCCTTAGAGGCACTGGTGTAGGTGTCAGCGATAGGGAGACCAGGGTTGGAGACCAGGATGCCCTTTTTAAACTTTTTCCTACCAGATTTGGTGAGGAAGCAGGATAGTCAATGGAGAAGCAGTTAGAAAAGATCGGTGAGATAGAGAGCACCATGGAATAGAAGGGAGGGGGGGGAGACAGGACAAGCGCAAGCGGACAGGGAGAAGGTGGCAAGCCCTAGTTTACCATAAGTTCAGAACACAGTGAGCACAGACAGTGGAGAGGCCACCTAAATTTGAAAAACCTGCGAGGGGAGAAAAACCCTAGTTTACCATAAGTTCAGAACACAATGAGCACAGATAGTGGAGAGGCCAACTAAATTTGAAAAACCTGCGAGGGGAGAAAAACCCTTGTTTACCATAAGTTCAGAACACAGTGAGCACAGACAGTGGAGAGGCCACCTAAATTTGAAAAACATGCGAGAGGGGAAAAAAACCCTAGTTTACCATAAGTTCAGAACACAGAACATTAACATTACCGAGCAAAGTACAACAGTGGAAAGCCATCCTGTGTGCTGTTAATGCATAATGCCAGATACGAGTGGCGTGGACGGGGCGGAAGATTGAAATTGATTTACAGTGCGTTAAGCAACTTTTGAGCTGTGCAAATCATTACATGTTTCCTCAAGTTCAATTATTAAGAATTTGAGAGCATTTTTGCCATTTTTCGAGGGAGAGGTTGCTTCCTTCGAAGGCTACAAAGAAAGAATTTGGAGAGAGTTGGGCAAAGAGGTTGATACAGCAATCATGTCTCTTTTTATCACTTGGGAAACATGTGGACTTATTTTTGTAGCACACGTGGACTTATTCACCGAGCTTAATGGAGCGACATCGGCAGGGTTTACAGTGGCACGTAACAGCCACAACAAAAACAGAAGGGGTTTAGCAAAATTGTCAGGAGTAAATAAAGCATGAAATACGTCCCAAAGAATGCAGAACGCCATGCACAGTTAAACTGTGCATAGTGTGCAGCATTCTTTGGGAGTTGAAAGAAACATTGGGCTGTACCGATCATCTGTCGTGTCGGGATCTTCTTGCTTTGCAGGGTCTGGGAAGCCAGGAACGCTGAACCGAAAGCAGCCGCCTTTGTTCCACCGTGTGAGTCCTGCAGGATTCCAAAGGCGGACGGCCATCTGGAAAGGCACCCTTTTGTGCCCCCACTGCATGTGGCACCAAAGTGGTCAGAGGGAGTCTCTGACTTCCGCAATGTCACGTAGTCCTTGCGGAATACATGACATTACAGTCAGAAGAGGCAGCGCCAGCACCTTCTACGTCGCTACTGTGCTGCAGAACTCTGCCCACGGCAATCGCACCGTACCAGGGACCGGGGCAATTGCACCCCCAGGGCAATTGCACCCCCCGGGGCAATTGCACCCCAGGCCGCTGCCTGCTTCGCCCGGGCCAAGAAACGGGCCTGTCCCTGTGGAGCCTCTGGCTTTGAGTGTAAGTATAAAGCAGGCGGGCTCCATAGGGGTCCATTTAAACACTGCCTGCTATGCTTGCATGACAGGCAGCATTTACAATTAAACGTTGCCTAGCATGCGCGCGTGGCAGGAAGAATTTAATTGTAATTGTAAATGCTGCCTGCTATGCAAGCATGGTAGGCAGGCTTTACTCGTCTGCACAGTTGCACATTTGCACTCTGCCATGCAAATGACAAACATTTGGTGGGGTGGGCCTGCCTGTTAGGCAGAATCCTGTGCAGTGCCCTTAGGGGCCACTACACACAATTAAGACTACAGGTGGCAATACATGTTTTACCTTTGGTACAAGCCTGTACTACTATGTCAGAGCGGTAGCATTGGCGGAGCAGTCAGGCTTATCTCAAGAGTATATGAGCAGTAGCAGAGATTAAACAAAGGATCCACAATTACTGTGATTCAAGCAAACACTGACTCAAGGTTTCAGGTAGAAAAATATAAGTACATTTATTTTAAACCATTCGTTATAAACACAACACTTCTATTAAACTTAAATAAAAACCACACGTTAAATACACTACAACTAACCAATTCACTTTGGACAGTAAGTCTCAAGGTAAGTACCCTGTGTTTGAATGAACCGGTGTTATGGACAAAACATGTTACCGCGAATACGATTGCAATCACATTTTGACAGTTCGGTCTACTAAATAAACGCGTATCCGTGACATGAAATGCTACCGGGGCAAAACACACTTAGCACCTGAGATACCCAGAGGGAGTTGGAGGCAAAAATCACAGGCAATATTTTGGTTAGGCAGGCAGAATCAAGAAACACTCAGAGACAGGAGCTCAAAAGTCAATGGGCCGGAGCCAGGGTCGAAAGACGCTGGGGCCTGTTGCCGAAGATCACACAGTCAGACAGTTCACGATTCAACGTAGCCAAAAAGTACTTCGATATTGTCAATGTTCGGAAGCAAAAGTTATAAGAAGGAGGGAAGACAAGGGCAAGCCTTGGAAATGAAGAAAAGGGGTTCACCCAGTTTCCTCAAGTAGAACACAGTACCTTGTTCCAATGGTGCAGCTGGTGCCCTGGCAGTTGTTCCTGTTGGTTTCCCGCAGACCCACGATCCTGGAGCTTCGTTGTGAAGGAGGACGTCTGAAGGGGGTCTGCACCACACAGGGATGAAGCCGGCAGCAGCGACGAAGAATAAAAGGTGTGCTCCTTAAAAACAGGAGAGGCTATTCAGATGGCTATCCGGACCACTACAGCAGCGTGCAGCGATTTCGACCAAGGAAGAGGTTCCTCTGGCTGTAGAAGATGAGCTGGTTGTTCCCACCAAGCTCAAGGGAAGAAGACTCCAGACTGGATCTTCTCTAAGTCGTTGAAGGGAAGATAGCTCAGGACTGCAGCAGGGCTTCACCGGGACAGGGTAGTTGCAGCAGCCGTCGTTCTCTCCGCTTCTCTTTGGTTCCTTGTAGTTCCAGTGGCAACTCTCTAAATTCTAGCCCAAGAGACCTGCCTTTTATGCGAAAAAGCCCCACTCACACAGCCTGGCTGTCAATCACAGAGCAGAGGGTTGTCCAGCCCGGACAACTACCCTGGCCAATCATGACAAAGTGCGACTTGGGTTTTCTAGGATACCCTGTGCAGGGGGTGACTACACCCCTCCCTCACATTCAGCCCACCTCGATACCCAGGCACCTTGAGGAGGGCATCTGAGCAGAAGCCCGCCAAAAGACAGTGAACAAAGAAGGAGAACCTAATTTGCCACGCAAAGTAAAACACGAGAAGGACTTTAACAAAAAGAAATGGTGAATAAACCCAACCGGAGCCAAAAGAAAGACGATTTGGTCAAGCGGGTTTATGTTCGAGGCTAATATAATAGCCAAGAACAGTACCACGTTTATCTAATATAATCGCAGTAGAAAAGTTAGGGCAGATACCACTGCCACCAGCCAAGTCTAAATGTTAAAAGAGCAAAACTATGCTCTAGGAGGTACAGATACAAAGGGATACAAATTAACCCTTTCCAGTACTCCATGGAAGATGGGGTGTACTGGATCTGTGGTAGATTAACTAAGTAAAGTTAATGGTAACTTTACCCTTTTCTGGGGGACGGTAGTCGCCTCAGAAATGGAGTCGAGGGAAGTCTCAAAGACAACCCTGTGCCACGGCACTGAAGGTGCTGTGTGACACACAAAAAGAAGGGGGCTACTGAAGTGGTGTACTTCAGAGTCCACAATCACAAAAACAGGTAGAAACACATAGCAAAACACAGGTAAGAGTGGGGGGAAAGCTCTCACTCTTACCAAGTGGAAAAAAAAAATTCCAGATGTCCAGCAAAGCTGCTGGGGGACTCTCTAGGTGAGGGAAATTAGCCATAAATGAGAATTCTCCCTAACACTGCCTATGTGTATGTCTTCACGTAACGGCTCCCCACCGACAAATTACATTCTGGAGCAAAATATGCACAAGAATATGACGCAGTCGACCAGAGATGCTGTTCACAAAAATGAGGCTCTTACTGTGTAGTGTGTTTTTCCAGCAACAGTTATTTGGCGTTTTCCTGGAAATGCTTTTAGATCCGCTTCCTGGTTCTTTTAGATCATTCAAGTAAAAATAATGCACGTTTCTTGGGGTGAAAATTAGGAGCAATTTTCCAGAGCAGTTTGGAGCGCTATGTCTTTACTCTGGAAAAGTGCTCGGATATAGACAAGGAGCAATTTGCTCTTATTACAACGGAGCTACCACCTCTTGACCACTTGTAGTTCATATTGCTTGCTCCTCATTCTAAATGAGCTTGTTGACCTTGGAGCACGGCCTATCAGCTCAGCACCTCCCATGAGCCATATTACTCATTATAACGCTGCATATCACTGGCCTGGCACTCGAATCCCGTGCTTGAAAGGCTCACGTGCGCCGTTCATGTGTGTAAAGCTGCAGCAAAACACAAAATCCTCAGAATGCGTCCAGGGGGAACGTTACATGAGGGCCATGTGGGGTTACATTCCTGGCACTCAGCACGCCTCCCTGGAGCCCAGCCAGGGTGCCTTCGGGAAGCTTGATAAAGAGGGCGCTCTCATAGATAACTTGCCCGAGGTCGACCAACAAACAAAGGCTTCCAAGTCTGGCTTTTTGAAAGAGTGTTTAAGGAGCTCAGAAGTCATGCATTAAAAATGTGCACAAAATCATTTGTTAGCATTGAAGAATTTGGTGATGTGTATATTCATGTGTATTCGAAACCATCGTATTGGAATTTCTTTTTTCTCAGTACTGATTGGTGGCATAAACTCAGACTATTGTGGGGTGAATGCAATACTTGTGCCAAAAAAAGAAAGCATTTTGACAGGCTGTAACTTAGTCATGTCTTTTGCCATTGGTACGTGTTACAATCTATGCAGTGTTTCTTGTGCGCTGGCTACATCCCCAAGGACATATTTAATTGTGTTGCAGGGGCAAGGGTTGGCCTTGGGCCTGCAACTTGTAAAACCACAATGTAACAAAACATTCAGTTTCACAAAGAAACAGAAATGTGGGATATGTTCTTGGTGAAAATAGGGACAGGACATGATATGATATGGCATTTATAATGCGCCTATACACAAGTGTTTCAAGGCGCGACAAGGAAAGTTAGAGGGAACAGAGGGAAGACAGACAACGATCCTACTAGGCCAAGTGTCATTCAGATCGTGCAAGTGCATAGGAAAGGGGAAGGGGGAGAGTGCAGGGATAAGAGGGAGGGGACAGTGCAGTACATTGGATAAAAGAATAAATAACAATAAGTAGAAGTACGGCCAGCAGGTGGCAAGGGTAAGTGCAGACAACATGTGTCAAGTGCTGATAGATGGACTGTAGGGACACAGAAACAGCCCCCAACACACCTGCACTGCCTTACCATGAAAGGCAGTGCAGGTGTGTGACCGGTGGGGGAGTGGACCTGTGCCTGAGATCAGAGGGTGGCCAAGTGACCAGTGCAGTTTTGGTTTCAGCCAGGAAGTCAGCAGGGGAGAGGAGAAGAAAAAGCAGAAGCAAAGAGAAAGGTTTTGAGGTGCTTCTGGAACCGGAGATGATTCTCCTCAACTTTCAGTAAGGCAGGGAGGCCGTTCCAGCGGGAGGTCCCAGCCGAAGAAAGAGATCTACCACCAGCTAGTTGCTTGGAGAAGCGACTGACCCTGAGGGAGTTGGAAGCGGATGAGCAAAGAGCTTGAGAAGGAAGATATTTAGGAAGAGAGAGTTGAGGGTATTGAGGTCCCAGGTCCCAGAAGGCCTTGTGGACAATGCAGAGGGTTTTGAACTTAATCCTGGCAGCCACAAGGAGCCAGTGCAGAGATTTCAGTCCTGGAGAGATACGATCCCTGGACTTAAGGCCAAGGACAAGTCTTGCAGTACTGTTCTGGATGAGTTGCAGAGGTTGGAGAGTAGAAGCAGGCAGGTTTTGAAAGAGGCTGTTGCAATAGTCCAGCCTACAGAGAACCAGAGCTCTGGAGACAGTGAGATTCTGGGGGAAGGAGAGGAAAGAAAGGATACCTCTGAGGAGGTGCAGCTGGTAGTGTGACTTCTTAGAGACATCAGAGATGTGAGGAGAGAATGAGAGTGTGGAGTCCAGGATGACCATGAGGTTTTTAGCTTCACAGGTGGGAGCAGGAAGAGGGCCAAGAGAGTGACAGGAAAGGAGGGGCTGGTGTGGCGATGAGGAGAATTTCGTCTTACTGGTATTAAGGCAGAGATCATTGGCAGCACACCACTTCATGATGGCGGACAGATAGTCAGAGATGAGAGAGGGAGAAGAGGTGGCTGAGGGTAGCCTGAAAATGTGCTCATTGTCATCCGCATAGCACTGGAAGATGGGGCAGAGCATGGCAATTTGGTGGGCAAGAAGTGGCAGGTATTGGTTGAACAGCCAGGGAGAGAGGTTAGACCCCTGGGGAACACCACAAGTAGAGATAGAGGAGAGTAAGGACCCAAGTTGAGCCTGGGTGGGTCGATCAGAGAGGAAAGAAGTCAGCCACAGCAGGGCCTGACCGGTGATACCCAGGTTATCACGGAGACGGTTGAGCAGGATGGCATGATTGACCGTGTCAAAGGCAGAAGAGAGATCTAGTAAGATGAGGACACCGGGGGTGTTGGAATCATGGTTGGAGAGCAGGTCTTCACAGATGTTCAGGAGAGCAGTTTCTGTGCTTCTGGCAGCTCTGAAGCCAGACTGATGATCATGGACACAGCCAATAGATTCAGTGTGGAGATTGAGCTGGGAGATAGCCAGCTTTTCCAAGAGTTTGCCCAGGAAAGGAGTGATGGAGATTGGGCGATAGTTAGCCGGGCAGGATGGGTCAGCAGAGGGTTTCTTAAGAAGAGGGTGCACAAGGGAGTGCTTCAGGGGGGAAGGGAAGACTCCCGTGGCAAAGGAGTGGTTGCATAAATCAGCCAGGGCAGGAGTCAATTTGGTCCTTGATGGTTTTGGAGGAACAGGGATGAACAGTGATGAACCATATGCATAGAACCCTGTATTGCTTTGCTCAAAAGCATTGTCCTTGTAATTAGTTATTTCTATCTAAGCATGGACACAGGGATCGAACCTGTTTTGCTCTGCGTTGTCTTTGGAGCGCCCCTGAGCTTTCCTGCCAAGACTGAAGGTTGAGGTGTGTCGTACTAATCTTCTACCTATGGAACGCTCTGATAAAACATTTAGAGAAGCCATGTTCCTTCATGGGAGAAGAATAATTCAATCCAATGCAGATGGTGTTGTATGTCACATGGGATCAGATTGTTGTAACTCATTATTAGCTAAATATTCAGACTCAAGCACCCCTGCCTTGCGAGAAGAATCAATGTAGTCATCCGAACATGGTACTATATATATGACTCAAGTTCCAAAACTGCTCCCCCTTACATTGAAGACGGTTATTCCCTAAAGTACACGTGTATTCACTGGCTAAGGCATAAGAATGGCTGCCTCTGTCTAATTAGATCCAACATTCTAAATGTAAAAAAACTGCCTGATGAACTAGATCCAACATGGGATATTATCAAAATAACATTATCATGCAAGGAGTTGGTATTGGGTCTACCGCCTGGGGTTCCAATATTCAAATTCGTCATTAGCCTCAAGTCTCTACACCTTGCACTGGGCTGGAGGCCCAGCCAAGTGCATCAGCTTGCTGAAGGAGTGCCTAAATATTGGCCTGTCAATATTAAACGCCAATCCCAGCCTGGAGATATGGCCCATACTTGACAACAGCTGCCCTTGCCGGTTCAAGGCTCAGTTACCATTTCAGCAAGGTTGCAGACTCCACTAGCCCTGCTCGTACACGGCTTGCAAATAGTATTATATCCCTACTTTCGTGGAACACAGGGCATTCGAAATAAAATTGATGACCCAGACTGTCTTGAGTTTCTGAGCTAATATCAAATTATAGGCCTACAAGAAACCTGGGCACTAAATGAAGTAAACTCTCGAGGTTATGATGTGTATTGCACTGCAGCAACAAAGGGCTCTAGGGTAGACCAAAGGGGGGGCTTGCTATCTGGGTTAATCACGTTTTACGAGCCAAATATACTACTATTGACATAGTGCACTCTGATATGCAGGCCCTGAGGATTATCTGTCCTGGTAATCTGTTGCTCTTTTTTGTTAATATGTATCTTAAACCCGATCAATCGGCAATTGCCCGGCTAGAGAACAATTTCCATTGCCTGCTTACCCATAGGAAATGGCATGATAAATTAATAATAGCCAGCAATTTCAACATGCAGTTATAACCATCCCCAGAGGTAGACTTACTAATGGAAGAAGACAATTAAATTTGGGGAGTACTTACAGCCTCTGCCAACAACCCTAGACACTCCTATTCTTGAGACTTTTATGTTGTTTCCTTGTGTTCACAATGGGGACCAGGGCATGCAAGGGAAGTTCCAGGATGACACCCCGGCCCAACCAACCTTCAGAATCCATTCCAGGCTTTCACTGATGCATGATTTTGTTGATCTAAGCCTCTGAAATAAGGTTACAAAGATAATGGTGATAAAGAGGGTATAAAGTGATAGTGGCCCCATTGTATGCGCAATGTTGCCCCTGATCAGGTTACTTTATGAGCTGCCAAAACCAACAGTAACTTTTGTACTAGGAAGAATTGGACGAAACTGAACCGGCTGCATACAATCCCTATTTTATTTAATGATCTCCTACCGATTCTCACTGACTATGCAGAGTCCTCACATCACCAAGATCCAAATTAGTTCTATAATAAGATCTCAGAAGTGATAAAACCATTGGTTACATCTGTTAAATCCACATGGGCGGATTCAATTACTACATCAAATGAAACAAATCAATTCAATGAGACGCAGTAGCAGGAGTATGTCGTGTTAGGCTCTTTCATCATCGAGCACAAACTAACTTTTTCTGGCGGTAACCCTGCTTCTTGCAACACGTGCTAGGCTACAACCCACACAACATAAAAAGGGGACGGGGTGCTGCCTGTCCTTACACAGTATGCATCAGTATGCACAGTATCCCTTTTAGCTTCCCCAGGCCTTTGCATAGCGACGGGAACATTTTTGTCATCATCTCTTTAGGGCTGGCCATGTAAGCTGTTATGATTTGATTTAACACATGTACCAGACCCATCTGGATGGCCGATCGTAAACTAAGAATCATTCCACCGGAACCTCTCCTTTGACCACATATATTGTGACCTTCATGCTCTTGTCTTTGTATGTGCACGTAGCCCTAAACATGCCCTTGCATTCCAGCTGTGTGTTGGTGCCACATGGATATATGTCGATATCCGCCGTATTTAATGCTTTGTTGTTGTGAAGGGACTTGTAGGTCTCTTTGTTGATTACATTTACTGTGGCACTGGTATCTATGAGGAATTATCGACTATGACCATTTATTTGTAGTAGCAAGGTCGGGCTGTAGTGATTTGCTGTGGCGTTTCCTATATCATGCACGTAGCCCCTTTTTCAGTCACCACATGACGATGATGAATTTGACTCATTGTGATGCCTCAGCGAGGCCTCTAACTATATTATCTTCTGCCGTACCCCTCTCCTTTTTTCGATTCCTCTTTGTGCCGTGGATGTCTTGCATCTCCTCTTCTTTCTTCATGGCGTCTGCTTCTGCTGTGCGAGCTGTGTCTACTGAGGCTGGAGACCGCCACGTTCTGAGACGAGGGCTTTCCCACCTGGGACGGTGACGTTCCCGCCTTCTGGTTTCTCCTTTGTTTACAGTCTTCTGGAAGTATTTGACGTTCTTGCACACTGACTGGAAGTAGTTTTCACTTCCACATTTGTTGCAGTTGTGTCCTACGGCTGGGCACGGGCCGATATGCAGGAAGTTGTAACCACACAGATAACATTTCTTCTGTTCTCGACTGCATCCAGATACCTGCACGGGGCACATCACTGCTGTTGAGGCGGCCTGCGTAATTTTAATATTGATTAATGATTCAGTATGCAGGATAGCGCTGTGTCCGCTCTGTAGAATTTCTTCTAGAGTCCTGCTCTTCAGCAGTAAGTTCTTTCTAAATTCAGCTGATTCGCTTCATCTGTTGAGTAGTGGTCGAAGTCGCAATATTTGGCTCTTTTGCGTAATCCCATGATCAAATTGTCCATGTTCTCCCCTTTGTCTTGGGTAGATGTGTGGAAAATGTGGCATTCGTAATCTCCATTCTTTAGCATAGCGAAATAATTATTCAGGGAGTCATTAATACCTTGGAACGTGTCAGTCAAATTTTCTGGAATTTCAAGTACAATATTTCTCACAATTGCGCCAAGCGAGTGCATAAGTGAGCCTCGGAGGCAGCGTTCTTCCCTGATGCCAGTTGCATCAATGTAGAGGTTAAATTCCTTGAGCCACCTGCTGCACCGTGGCGCCAGACTACTTGTATCCCATATGTCAAAAGGCTGTATGGCCTGTAGGGGCAGGGATTCATGTCCCGCATCATCCATGGGTACTGGGATTCTAAGGGATGATCCTGCTGGTGGGTTTGGGGAGCTGCTGATGCCCTCAGGGTCTGACATGATGGCAGGGTTCTGCTGTATAAGAATGGGGCTCTCTCACCTGGATGTTGTCTGTTTGTAGCCTTTAGTGGGCAACGTGTCACTGTTTTTGCTGGCAGCAGGTGCTTGTGCACGGCTGTGAACACTTGATGCTGTCTGTTTGTACCCTTTAGTGGGCGCTTGTGCAGGGCGGTGAACACAGGCCCTTCCAAACCACATATTTGCTGCTTGCCGGTGATATAGCTAATTGTGTTTCCTCTGTGGCGATGCAGGGAGAAAATGTGGCGAAAACGTTGGGCACACTGTATGTACCAGCGGGAGCAGGGCTCACTGCCCGCTGCTTGGTCGCACCTCTGCGCGAAAGGAGTGGTCCTTCGGTACCAGCTGACTTGCCGACGCAATGCGGGAATTCACTTAGCTGCAAGGACCTGCGCGCTGACAGGGCGGGAGGAGAACACTCGCAGCGATGGTGCACACGTCGGCCTTCAGATGGCTCCCTGAATGATGGACTGGTAGCACAGTCTCGGCATGCATATATCTCTGGCCCAATAAGGCCCGAAATGCATGGCAGGGTCTAACCTTGTTGTCAGTGTTAAATCCACAGGGGTGGATTCAGTGAATGCAGCAAATGAAGCACATCAATTCAATAAGACGCAGGTGCCAGGAGTATCTCGTTAACCCTCTTTAATCATCGAGCACAAACTAACTTTTTCTGGCGGTAACCCCGCCTCTTGGAATACGTGGTGGGCTACAACCTGCACAACATAAAAAGGGGACAGGGTGCTACCTGTCCTTACACAGCATGCACATGGGCATAGGAACAGGACATTACAACATCTAAATTAGTCAACTGCCATCATGCCCTCCCCAAAGTAACTAATACCATTTGGTATGACGCATAATGCTGTATAGCAAAAAGGGCTTTGATTGAAGCAGTGAAATCACCATGGGAAGACCATTGCAAGTCAGAGGCAAGGCAATGGGCTCTCTACAAAAACATAATTGTCCAGAAAAAAGCAGATATGCTTGGAGGGTCTGGCAAGAACTTAGTAGTTCCCATGTGGACTCGATATCCGATACCCCAAACTATATCCCTGCGCAAGAATGGGTTCTTCATTTGAGCTTCATATATAAAAGCATGGCAGATGATCATATTTATTTATTTATTTATGAATTTGTAGAGTGCACTTAACCCGTAGGCGTCTAGGCGCTATTTACATTTTACGCAGTTAAAACAACAGTTAGCAGGCGGGGAGACTGCTAATGAAACGGGTGGGTTTTCAGTCTTTTCTGGAACAAGGTGTAGGGAGGCTCTGATCTCAATACAGTGGGTAGAACGTTCCAGGGCATGACATCGGAGACATGGAAGCTGAAGCCACCTGGCTTTAGCACGATTGGACCTTGGAATGCATAGGCAGTTGGCATAGGCGGTACGTGTGGGCCTAGAGGCAGCTGTTATGGAGAGTCTCTGTGCCAGGTAACCTGGCGCAGTGTTGTTGAGGCAGCAGTGGTTAATGCTGAGAATGTTTAACTTGATCCATTCTCTCCCTGGGAGCCAGTGTGCTTCTCTCCTTGCTGCAGTGATATGGTTGTGTTTATTGAGGCCCAGGGCAGTTCTCAGTGTGTTATTCTGAATGGTTTGCAACCTGTTTAGATTTTGCTCTGAGGTGCCTCCAAGGAGGGCGTTGCAGTAATCCAACTTAGAACCGATGATGGCCGTGGCAATGTTGAGGCTATTGTCCATGGATAAGAAGGGTCGACTTGCATTGATTAACTTGGTTGCATAAGCGGCAGAAGAGGCAATGGCATTGACATGGCACGACGAGGTGAGAGTGGCGTCTAGTTGGCAGCTGAGCATCTTGAGATGTGGATAGGGTGGTTGTCAATGGTGAAGAGCTAATAGGCTGGGTGAGTTTAGCGAGGTGGGTAGGGTTGCTTACAAGGAGGAGTTCAGTTTTCTCGGGGTTCAGGCATAGGCGGTGGGAAGCCATCCAGGCTTGGGTAGTTTTGTAGATTGAGTTGATTTTTTGAATGTCCAGGTGGTGATCTCCAGTGTGGGGAATAAGGATCTGGGTGTAGTCGGCATGGTTTGTGTCCTTGATGTTGAGTGAGTCAAGGAGTTTGAAGAGGGGTTTGGTACAGAGTTGGATTTTGTTCTGTAGGTAAGGCAGTTTTGTCCAGGAGAACATTCTGGACATCGTTGCACCAGGTAACGTTCTTGGTGATAATGGACGGAGATGAGACTCGGAATTCTAGTTCCCATAGTATAGCAAATGTCTCGCAGGAGTTAGAGTTGACATTGGCAATCTGAGCATTGTAAGCAGGTGCACTGACCATTTGGATGGCTTTTTTGTATGTTCTGGAGAGTGCTGTGTAGCAGGATTTGTTTGCTGCTGACGGGCATAGGCACCAGGTGTGTTCGCTAGAATGCTTAGTGGCACGCAAGCTGTGTATTGATGGCTGAGTTGAGGGATTTCATGTAACCATTGACTAAACTGTCAATGTCTAGTATGTTGGGGGAGGCGCAGGGATTTTCCGAGCAGTGGCCAGAGAAGGTCGCTGATGAGGTTGCGGGTGCAGTGGGAGATGATAAGGGGGGACATGGGCGGTGCTGGTCAGAGGGTGAGATGGTGAACGTGATGAGGTGGTGATCAGACCAGGCGCAAGGGGTGTTGGAGAAGACGGTGGTATTGCGATTATGGTCTAGTATCTAGTCAAGTGTACGTCCTAGAGCGTGTGTGGCCTCATCTTTCTGTGAGAAGTCAAGGGCGGAGGTGGCGCTGGCAAGGGATATAGCCCCTCTGTCTAGGGGGTCAGCATAGCCGAGGTTGAAGTCCCCTAGAGCAATGGCTTTGTTCATCCGACAATCACTCATTATCAAAAGAAGTGTATGAGCAACTAACTAAAATTAGAAGACGGATTTGCAGCAAGCGTTTCACTGACCTCTATAAATCAAGATGAACTGGGATTTAATGAATTTCAGATGGCATGGTGTCCATAGCCGGAAAGCCATTGTGTAGGTGCCATGTCTACTCCAGCATTTACATTTGCTCATGAAGCAGAAGGGTCATGCTCCTAGCAGACATAATCCCACTGGCTGAACAATTGCAATGTCTGGAAAAGCAGGTCGCTAGGCAATGTTTGAAAGGGTGCTGGACCATGCGGACCTCCATTCGGGGCATGGACTGAGCAGCCAGGACAGCAGTGCATGAACTTCAAGGCCAGGCGTATGCATACAAATGAGGCAACACTTTCAGTGCACTGTTGCATCATGCCAGCACCAGGTTTTGCCTCAGCACTGGGCTCCTACACATAGCAGTGCACATTTGGGTAGTCATAGCGGAGCACATTCTTTCCTGAGCTGCGCCATGAATCCAAAACTTACATACATCTACCCCTAAATTAGCAATTTAATCAATGATGCTAAGATTGGCCCTTGTTACCCACTGACCAGACACAGGTGTGACAGTTTAAGCTAACTAACTAAAAACCTCTACAATTTCCACAGGTTTTACAAGGTCAAAGTCTCTGAGGCTGGCAATGTGAAGTTGGACTCAGTTTGAACTCCCATTTATATAAAGGCAGTTGAATAGAAACTCTGAGCAGTCGGTGGTTGGTGTTTCAAGAGGCCCGAGCAGCGTTGGCAAGTTAGTGAAGGGAATTGCAGCTGGGAGTAGCTCTGGATTAGTAATAGTGCAGGTTAGAGTAGATAGTAAAGCTAAGTGGAGTTAGGGTATTAGAGTAGAATGTTGTGGAGTCCTTAAATCACATGATTTGTGGATGGAGAGGCAATACACCAAAATAGTGAGATTAAAGTAGTGTTGGGCACACTTTTTCTGTAGGCAGAGAAAAATGCCAAAGCAGTGTTAGGCAAGTGTGCATTTCATAAGTGAGGCGGTGATGGAAGAGTACAAAATGAAGTAGTAGAACTATGTTCCCTGCTGGCCTGCCCCTGCTTCCCATAAACCCCACTGCCACGCCCCGCCCCAGATGCAATCCAAGCTCCCAAACATACCTGCAGTTAGTGCAGTGCACTGAAGTGCAGGTTTCAACCTCTTCCTACACATTTATTTTAAAAGTAAACAATTCCGGAACGTATAGGAAGAACAGTACAACTTTATTTTTTAAACTAGAGGAGCGCTGCTCCCAACCGCTCCCACCCACTTCGACCACTGAAGTGAAGTAGATGTCAAGGCAATAACAACTCTGCATGCATTTTGCCGGAGGAAGAGAATGCATTGAAAATCCCACAAGCATTTTGTCTGCAAAGGAGAACATCAAACCAGAGTTAGGCACATGTGCATTTTGACAAGGGAGCAAATCCGTAGTGGGAAAGTGTTTCAGAGCCGGGCGCCTTAAACAGCAGAACTCCTGTCTAGAAGGAGGAGAAGGCCACAGCAGTGAGAGCCCCACATGCTTTTTGGTGGTGGAACTGAAAGCCAAAGCAACGTTGGGAACACATTCCTTTTGTAGGCAGAAGAGAATGCTAGGGCACTGCTAGGCACATGTGCATTTTGTAGCTGGAGGAGAATACCAAGTCATTGGGACTCATTATGAGTCTGGTGGTATCTCAGTGGTAAATCAGCCGAGATACCACCAAATGCATTTACTGTTACCGCCACTTGGTCCGGCGGAATTACTGAATATGCTGATGTTACTTCCCAGTTATGGAGTGGGAATTTGGCAGAATTACCACCAGCAGTAATTCCGCTGAAATTGCACTTTTTTGGCAGTAAGGTGGCAGAATTACCTCCATCGTTTTCCTCTAGGTTTTTCCTCCAGCTTACCTCCAAACTCATAGTTTCCCGGGAGGATAGCTCAGCGGCAACGTGCGGAGCAACACTGGTTCGATCCCCGGGTTCGCGCTTAGAAACTTCTGGGTGTTTAAGCGCATTGTAAATACGCAACTAAAACAATAAAAAACAATTACGAACTAAAAAACAAACAATACCTCTAACAGCGCCTCGATGCCCGCGGGATGTGTGAGCGCTTTAAAAATGCAAAATAAATAGTTCAGTGGTGCGGTAATACAGTGTTAACTCTGTTACCACTGCAGTACCACCCTATTGGAACACACCAATGTACTCATAATCAAGCCCAATAGGAACAGGTGCATTTTGTAGGCAGAGCAGAATGCAAAGGCGATATGCATAAGTGCATTTTGTAGGCGGAGGATAACGCAAAGGAAGCATAACGTGAACTGGGCGATTTGAATACCCTAGAACCAAGATTGGTTTGAGTCCTCTAATTGGGCATTTTAACTCACTTTTGAGTGTTGAGCCTTCCAATGTGGGCGACGAAACTCAAACCCTGCTTCCATATCCAAGGCAGGCTATTACCCATCAGGAATTCTGAGGGTGAGATCAAAACCATGCAGACAGGTTTTGAGCACCGCAATGGACTGTCTTTAAGAGGTTCAAGCAGCCATCCTACTGACCCAATTCCACAATATAATCCGTTTCTTTACCAAATAATAGAATATTGGATGTATTTCTGTTGAGTAGTTTATTACAACTACCACAACTTATGTGTTCAGCGAAAAGGCTCATGCACTGTACAATGGCCTCCATTTTGTCATAACAAACGTTCTTTGTGCCCTTACATATTGTCCATAGAGATTGAGCCATCAAGACTGCAGCTTTGTCAAATCGATTTGATAATCCCAAACAATATTGCTATCTCCAGTCCAAAGGAGTAAAGTAAAAATAAGTTTATCTTAAAAAATAGAAACAGCTCATATGGAAGGAATCTTATTGGTTTCAGTTGACTACCACAGTGAAACATTATCGACCCAGTAGATTTGGGGATCATTCACTAAAAAAGCCAATTGATGCACGATCTAAATTAAGACCAATTATGCCACCCATAGGCTTATAGCAACTGATAAAGGGTTAATCATTTTCCTGTGTGAGGAGAGTTTCGAAAGTAAGCGTGTCCTTTAATAGAAGGCAATGAAGATTAGCATGATGTGGTTTTGCTATTTTATGTAATGTGAGATTTCTATAGCACACCTCAGCGATCTATGCAGTCTTACAGTACTGAATATACAGTTATATTGCATTGGGTGCACGCTCAGAACTAGGTCAATAACCACTATGATAAGGTTTTTTGCTGGGAGGTGGTCCTTGGGCCACCTTGGAGGCCTCAATAATGCTGCAGGTGAGGTTTGTGAATTTGGATACAACACTTTGGATTGCAGTTTCCTCTTTGTGCTACTATCATCCAAACCGTACAGGATGCTATAGCCTTGGAATTACAACTTTTCAAGCCAAGGCTCCACAGTCTGCTCGTCACAGTCACACCCAACCGATTGCCTGACACTGCCCAGTCTTATACGTACTCAGCCAAGAGATAGGAGGGTGTGTCTATCTGTGGAATGCCTCCCATAAATATGCATGTTGAATTGGGAGGGGTGAACATGACGCCCATTGCACCGCAAAGGCCAATGGAGGAACTGGCAGACAATCCGCTTTCAAGGTTCTCTGATTGGGTGACATTCCACCCTGGAATGTGAAAATCCTTCCAGGTGAATGCAGAAACTTCAGCAACTCAGCAGACCAGAATGTCCAGCACACTCTGGTTGAGTGAAATCCTTCTAGCCAGCCACTCCACAATGTGAGACTCACCAAGCCGGTTGCTGCAGACCGGGTGGAGTGTTGATCCCACTGTCAGGGCTGCTCATGGCAGGGACAAAGAGCGACCCGGCTAAGGGACATTGGGGGCAAGATGGGGTACAGAGTTATATTTCTAGCATCCTGCCTGAGATGGAATCAATAGCAGCAGCAGGCGGCCACCCTATTCTAAGATAGCAGACCCACAAAATGGAATCCTAATCCAGAGGTCCACAGGCCTGCAAAAGAAGGCAGGGCCGTCACGAAGGGGGTGAATGGGGCGGCAAACTGCCCCAGGCCTCGAGCTCAGGGGGGCGTCGCTGCCGCCTGGATGACATTTCATCTTGCAAGCTGCTAGGTGTCATTAAGATACAAAACAAAAAAAAAGTTACATGCCACACACAGAATGGGGGGCGGGCGGGCCATGGCCCACGGAGGATACAGCGGGCACTGGGCAGGTGGCGCCGGCGGCACTGTACAATGTAAGAGAGGATATTTTCATTTAATAGTGTTTTTGAAAACGTTAAAAGGTGTGCACGATTTAAACTCCAAAACCAATAGAAATGTTTTCCCTGGAGTTTGCAGCACTGAAATGGGACATTTCACCTTTAGTTGTTTGTTATTTTTCATCAGGTTATATAGTGCAGTGGTGAAGTGTCTGGCCTGCAAACCTGGTGACATAAATTCAATGTTTCTCATTTTAGATGGGGGGGACAGAGTCCACCCTCATGTAACCTCGACTTGAGCCCTGGGTGAATCAATGGCAACCCATGTGTGTGTGTGTGTGGTCAGCACCGTCAGCGTGTACACTATAAGGCCCAGAATGCAACACAAAGATAGATATGCATATTCTTTGTCCCAAACTTCCAGCTGATAGTTACATAGCACTCAACCTTACCGAGGTGGGTGAAAACAACAGATTACATTTCTTTGGACAGGGTGAGAGCCCAATGAAGTGAATGGGCGTATAGGGGGCTTGGCTAGTGAGGCAGCTCCTTGGAGGAGGGTGACACCCTGCAAAAGCATGAGAGTTAAGAGCTATCATAACGCCAATGCAGCCTTCTGTTTTTCAAATACATTGGGTTGGTATGTACTAGACTTTGCTCGGGTTCAAGACCTCTTTTAGTTTATCGACTGTAAGATCATTAGATTCACTTTTCTCATAATATGCACAATTGTGTGGATCCGCCATGTGCACAGATGCTCCGCTGCCAGAGGAAAACCACCACTCAGAGCCTAGAAGGCTCACTTTTAAGCATTCCTATGGTGGAAATGAAACAAACAGCATATCTAGGTGTGCTCCATCAAGCTGCAATTGATGGACCCCTTCCGGCTTTCACTTCCGTGGGGTACATAGAAGTGTTATCACCTTGTTGCCTTTTGACACCAGTTCCTCCTCATCACCCACTTGCTGACAAAGTAGTATTTAAAGATTTTCAGTGGGCATTAAGTGTTTCAGCTCCCTGCTAGCTTGCTCTCTCACCAGGGCCTTTCAGCTCTTTCAGTTGAAAGTGGCTTCGGGGGACCCCATCAAATGCCCCCATGTTGCCAGTCAGCAGTTTTGTAACATGGCAATATATTCCTTTCTATATTCCTTTCGTTCTGGGGCTTAAAATGAGCACTTTCAAATGCTCGTCTTACAGCTGCGTTTGCTGGAGCCCTTTCTGAGGTATACAGAATTGTTATCACCACATTGCCTTTTAACACCGGTTGCCCCACATCAGCCAACTTCTGACAAAGGAGGATTTTAAGATTTTCAGTGGGCATTTAGTGTTTCAGCTCCCTGCTGGCTGGCCGTCTTGTGATAATCAGTGGCTATTAACTCCTGGCTGTTTTTCATTGTCGCCATTATAATGTATACACCCAACGGAGGCCTGAGACTGTTTTCCGCTCTAAGCAATGGGGGGCCCCCAACCATCATGTTGAAATGGGCCCCAACCCATCTTCAGCCAGGCCTAGGTAAAGAAAACAAAAGTGTTATAATTTGGCTAAACTGGCCTACAATGAATATTGGCCAGTCTAGCCAGCAATAGCACTAATGGTGCACAGCTGGTCTGTATATACGTTCTGTGGCATATTTTTTTTGACTGGCTGTGAGTCCTTATATGGTAATGCTGGCCCAGATGCCTTTGGGTTCGGCGCACTTTATACAAATGCAAAATAAATACATAAAATATATTGATCCAGCCTGCATGTACATGTTTTCATACTGGCATATGATGTGGGCAAAGGCAGCATTAAATGCAATGGAAAATGCTCCTGCGCATGTTTCGTGACTTACATCTACTGGGTTTATCTGTGGGCTACCATACAAAACCAATTGCAAACTCTATGGCTTTTCACCCTAATTTATAAACTAAGTGCTGTAAAATGCAACATTTTAATTTGCTTCAAAACAATTTTGGGGGCAGGAAACCTTCTCATGCACCCCGTGTTTGGGCTCCCTCACTGAGCTCTGTCAGTCCCACATAATTGGTGCACACATTTAAGCTTCTCCAGTTCAAAAATTCAACAGCTGCCACTGAACATCATCTACCTGTCACTGTGTATGATGTGTGTTTTAATGCACATAAAGGGGCAGGGCGCTCCTCCCTATAGCTGGCGTCACGCACCACCCGCCGTCATGCCATCCTATATATATTTATGCATATGGTAAAATTGTTATTCTGGAGTGAACTTGTCTTCAGTACAGAAACATAACTTTGCTGTCGTTGATTTGCTGTCCTAATAATGAACCATATTTGGGTGCAGTGCTGGCCCAGTGCAAAAAATTATAAGGGGGCCTCACCAAACGTTTTGCCCCGGCCCTCACCAGACGTTGTGACAGCCCTGAAAGAAGGAGTTACACATGTGACAGAGGAAGAACTGAGAAGAACATATTAGCCAATCTTGAAACCAACTCCATACACATCACCAGAAATGGCATGCCATTGGCCAACCAGAAAAGTGCTCACTCTGTAAAGGGGTTCCAAGCAGGAAGTGGTCATCTGCAATTGGACTGGAGAATATCCAAACACCCAGCCAAGATTGAGGAAGGAGCTGAAGACTCGAGGAAGATGATCTGCAAAGCCAGGAAAGTGAAAAGAAAAGGCAGGTGACAAGTAAAAGTGATAGTTATCCCGCGAGGAGTGGAACTAGCCAGATGACAGAGACCGGAAAAGAGATTTAAGGAAAGGAAGGAAGAAGGACCTGTAAGTGGGGGAGAGGAGCAGGACAGAGCAGTTGCTTGTTGGCCCCAGGAAGGAGATGAGGCTGGAAAGTGAAGGACAGAAGCTGAAGCATAGAAAGATAAAAAGGGGCAGAGAAAGAGAGTGGAAGGAGGCAGAAAGACGTGCAATGGCGCAGACAGGTGGTCTAGACGCTTGAGAGTGTGAATAGCTCACAGGTGAGCGGAGAGGTGGGGGAGAATCCCAGAGTGAAGAGAGGTTAAGGAGGACACCATTGTACTTGGGGAAGAGCATGTTAGGATAGAAGTTGGGGACATGACACTAGAAGTAGAGAAGGAAGGAAACCGAGAGACAAGTGTGTTTCCAATACAATGAGGAGGGCGAGGTGTGTAGTAGGGTGAGTGGAACTCAGAAGAGGAAAGTGCCAGACTGGTGAGGCGACATGGCGAGAAAGTAGATTTAGAGTGAGGAAAGCAGAAGAGAGGAAAAGTGGGCCTGAATGAATAGGAATCTGGAGAGGAGGAAGAACTGGAAGTAGAGACCAGAGACGAGGAAGATCAGGAGCGAGAGACAAGAGGAGGGGAGGGGTTAAGGAATTAGACTGAAGAGAAGAGGAGGGAAAGGGTGCAAAGGCTAGAGAGACACAAATGGAAGCCAATGTTGTGACGTCACGTTTTTGAGAGGAAAGTAAGACAAGAAGAAGCTCCGGAGGCAAGATGGGTCAAGAGGGAAGAGATGGTGAGAGGAAGAGGGAGGAGCTGAGCCTGAGTGATGTGTTAAGCTTGAAAGAAGACGTGGGCATGAGAAAGAAGAGTCATGAGGAGGGGAAACCATGCAATAAAGGCTGAACGAGGAAGACACCTCACTGGAAGAAAAAAAACAAGAGCAAGGTCAAAAGAAGGGTAGGAAAAGAGCCAGACAAAATTTCAGCCACCCTCAGAGACAAGAGGGTGGTTGATATTTTGCCTAGAGAACAATGGCTAGAGAAGAAAAGGGTAGCACACACAGAAATGAGAGTGAAAATAATTCTGAAGTGCAAGGCAGAGGAAGGAGAGGTCAAAGGGCACAAACCATCAGGAAAGAAGACGCAGGTGAACGTGTGAGATGCCTGTGATGTCCCTGCAAGGTGCATGCTCAGAGGCCCGGCGTGGCAGTGCAGAAAAAACACACCCACTCAGGACTGATGCTTATCATGTACTGCTTTATTCGTGCCTCTCCGGTGTTTACATTAACTGCGGTCATGTGACCACTTGACATCCTGCGCTCAAGTCACCTGACATGGAGGCTTGTACGAGGGCTGAACGCTACACCCTGTCCCAAAATAACATTGTCATACCCCACCTGCTCTATCCATCGTCGTGGTTCCAGATGTTCTGACTGGGTCTGCATCTGTCGGGGAGATGGGCTGGTCCATCCATTTGTTAGCCGTCATTATCGATATGCATTTCTGCTTCAGGCTCATCTGTGTATCCAGATTCTTTTCTGGCGTGGGTTTCTTCTTCGCTCCACTCCTAATACATCAGTGACAGGTTTCCTTGCGTCTTCCTGAAGAAGGAGCCATTCCTAGTCACTTGCCAACCGTCTCTTTCCGCCATGATCATGAATCCCTTCACTCCGGTAATGGTCAATAGTCGTAGGTCGAAAGGTGGTGTTTCTTTGTGAGATTGAGCTTTCCGTGCCTACACGTTGTTCCCCACCTGAAGACTGGGCTCACAAGCTCAGCGTCTCTGATCTGTGTAGTCCTTCATTTTGTCTTTCGCCTGATTGTCCCGGTTTCTCATGTTCTGCGTTTGGGATTCATCTGCTTTGTTTGGCATATCCTGGGTATTGGTGATCACACGGGGCGACCAAACATTCGCTCGGGCAGGGCACATTCCAGTAGAGTCGTGGGGTGTGTTGTGATAGTCCCTCAGAAGCTGACATAGTGCTGAAATAGTGATTGTTTGATAGGCATGTGAGTGATATTTGCTATCCTGACGGCTCTCTTTAAATTTTCCATGAACCACTTACAGCTCTGTTAGCTTGCGGCCAGAGGGGCGTAATCTTCCTCTGGTGAAATCCCATGTAGTTGGCAAAGTTTGTGAAATCCTTCCCCGTGAATGTGAGCCCATTGTCCGATTTCACCACCTTGGGGACTCTGTATGCTGAGAATAACTGGTCCAGGGCCAGGATCACGCCTGTGGCAGCAGTGGATGGCAGTATTGCAGTATCAGGGTAACTGAAATGTTCATCAAGGACCACCAATACGTATTCGCTAGATCATAGTGGGCCATACAAGTCAACTGACACTTCTTCCCATACACCCTCTGGTAGCGGAGTCATGTGCAAAGGGTCTGAGCACACCTGGGGTTGCAGGCTGAGGCAAATGTGGCATGCTTTTAGTGTGCTCTCGATGAGTCAGTCCATACAGGGCAACATTACCTTTCTTCTGAGCATGCGTTTCGTCAATACGATCTCTCTGTGGTTTTCATGTGCAATGTCGACTGCCCTCTGGTGTAGGGAGGCTGGCAGCACTATTCGATCGCCTTTAAGCACTAGGGATGACGGGGACAAGGAAAGTTCATCCTTGGATCTGGCCAGGGTCTTGAACGGCGGTATGTCCAGCGTTGGATTGTTCTGTACTGATGCTTTGACTGCTTTCCACCTGCCGTTGAGAGTGCAGGTGGTCGTGAGGGTCAAGGCTGCATCCTCTGCCGTGCACTTGAAGCTCTGCCATGGATATGGCTTGGGGCACTGCATGGTGGATGACGTAGTTGACATAGCTGTCAGCCCGGTCGTTAGGGGCGTGGGGTCCTTGAAGTGGGTGGCCTGATAGGAAGTCAGCTGGATTCACGTCTTTCCTGGGTTTGTGTATAATGCTATACCTGTACTTCTGCAGGCGGAGCGCCCAACTGGCTATCTGGGGGGCATCTGGGCCATGGGCTTCCCATAAATGGTGATGAGGGCTTGATGGTTTGTAATGATGGTGAACGGTTTGCCATACAGTAAGAGGTAGAAATGTTCACACGCCCAAACTAGCACTAGAGCCTCTTTTTCCAGCTGTGAGTATCGCTGTTCAGCTTCCATGAGGCTTTTGCTGGTATACGTCACTATTCTTCTTTGAGCATGTTCACTGCCTGAATGTTGGGCCAGGATGGTGCCCAGCCCAACCGGACTAGCGTCCACCGTGATTTTGCTGTGTAAATTGGGGTCAAAGTATGACATACAGACGGCTGTTGTAATGTCTTTCTGAATATTATCAAATGCCTTCTGTTCTGCCTCCTCCCAATGGCGCTTGTGGAGGCAAAGTCAGGCAGGTAACGATTGCAGTAACTGGCTAACCCCATACACGACCGCACTTGTGCGATGTTCATTGGGTGAGGCATTTCCGTCAGTGCTCGAATCTTGTCTGGGTCTGGTTGGATGCTCTTCCCAGAGAAGATGTGACCAAAAACTGTGAGTGTGGTCTTGGTGAATGCACACTTATCTTTATTGAGCAATAGGCGGCCTTTGTGGAGTGCAGCACACACTTTCGTCATTGTTGCATTGTGATCTTCCTGGGAGTGGTCGAAGATGAGGATATCGTCACTGTAATTTATGCATTGTGGTATGTGACATATTATTTTACGGGTCTCTTTCTTGAATATCTTTGCAGCCAAAGATATTCCAAAGTTCAAACGCCTATAGCGGAATAGCCCAAGATGGGTGGTGAAAGTGGTGATATACCGCAACTCCTCACTTAGCTCAATTTGATCGTATACTTTGTTGAGATCTATGCGGGAGAAAACCTTTGCTCCGTTGAGTAGATGCATCATATCTGTGATGTGCAGGGATTGGTCGTCTTCCCTTTGAATAGCTTGGTTCGGGGAGTGCATGTCAACACACAGCCTTATGTGTCCCTCTGGTCCCTTCTTTATCACGGGTACTTCTGGGGAGACCCACAGGGTTGGGTACTGATGCAGGCTCGATGATGTTGTCCGCTATGAGGGCGAGTAGCTCATTTTCGACAAGCTGTTGCATGTTGAATGGTATTCCCCCGTAGTGCTGTGGCACAGATTTCACTGTCTCCTCTATGTGTAGTCAGATCTTCCATCCCTCCAGCTTCCCCAGGCCCTTTCAGAGGTTGGGGAAGTGTGCGGCTTCCTTGGCTGAGGCGGGATGCATTTGTCTGCCATCACATGGGTGAGGCCCATCTGTATGGCTGATTTGAAGCTTAAGTGCATCCACTGGATACCTCAGTGTCAAGGACGTGGATAAGTATGTGGTCCTGTTTGTCTTTGTGGCGGTAGGTGGTGGTGAAGGCTCCTAGGCATGGGAGTGGTTGCTTTGCCCCATAGGCGTATATGTCCACGCAAGCCTTCTGTAGTTTTGGGGCTCACTCAAGTTTGCGATATTCTTCCTCGGGCACTGCATTAATTGTGGTGCCTGAGTCAACGAGGAAATTGAAGTCCTTCCCTTGTATGGTTATAGGCAGTGTGGGGCTATGATCTGAGGCTGCTGGGTTGCCCAGAGCATATAGGTGGTGGATCTATCTTCTCCCTTTATGGCGAGCGTCAGGCGACGGTGAGTGTTTTGGTCAGGCATGGTGTCTTTCTCTGTTCTATCTCCATTGAGTATATCTAGGCTTCTCCTCCTGATAAAGTCATGGGGGGTGTTTTATGTCGATGAGCACTCAGCT